>NW_005434669.1:270930-321978 GCF_000315625.1 Guillardia theta CCMP2712
TCATTAATTGCTTCAAAAAAGAAAAAAGAATGAAATGTTTTAAAGAAGTAAGAAAAGTCTCGAGTGAGACGGGGGGGGGAACAGGACAAGACAGGAGAGGAGAGGAGAGGAGAGGAGAGGAGAGGAGATGAGAGGAGAGGAGAGGAGAGGAGAGGAGAGGAGAGGAGAGGAGAGGAGAGGAGAGGAGAGGAGAGGAGAGGAGAGGAGAGAGAAAGGAGAGGGGTCAGTGTAGGGTTTTCACTGTGGGAAAGAAAGAGAGAGGAGGGGAGGAAAGGAGATGAACAAGATGTTTTTGAACGACGAGATCATTGCATGAGAAGACCATACTTGACAGCATTCCAGATGAACTCGACTGAGTCAGCAGCGGAGAAGAGGAAAGCAGGTGAGATCTACTCTGCCATGCTGCCCCCCTACGTTTCGTGTTTCTGATGTGAAAATTGTTCAAAGATGAAGAAGAAGAGAGAGAGGAGCCGTCGAAGAAGCCTCGCCAGGAAGAAGATGGCGAGGAAGGTACATGTTGTTCCTCTTCGTCTTCTTCCGGCCCCTTTGACGCCCCATTGCTTGCAGACGACAATGCTGAGCAGGAGGGGAACGGTTCGAGAGAGCGATGGGACAGCGTGTCCGGTGACTGTTCCCAGCAGGAAAGAAGTTCCAAAAGCGCATGGTGTGCGTACAGATGGCGTACCTTGGGACAAACTACTCCGGGTTGCAGAAGTAACAAACAGACTCCATCTTCCCTGCCTTCCTCCTGACTTGTCCTCGTGTAGGAATCCAGGGCAGTCAACGATAGAAGGAGAGCTGGAAAGAGCTCTGCATGACTCCAAGTTCATCTCGGACCTCAACTTCGGGCATCAGAAGAAGGTGATAGGCTGTTGCAGATGTGAAGCCGCGGCACTTGCGCTGATGTTGCTCGTGAGTGGTGACCCGATGGTCTTGTGATGTGATTGGGCAGCGATGAACTGTTGATACGCTAATGTTGGTTTGCCTTGCGGAGATTGCTTGTAGATCTCAATTGTAGTTTCACTTGCTCATACGATACTTCTTCTTGGTAACTCGTTGATGTGACTTGAGTTGAAGGTTCATTGGAACAGAGCAGCCAGGACTGACAAAGGGGTTCATGCTCTGGGAAATGTCGTTGGACTCAAGCTCCTCATCAATCCTGATGTTGATATGGTGGAAGAAGTCAATAAACACCTCCCGTCAGGTAGAAGTTGCTGCTGATGCTGCTGCTGCTGCTGATGATGATGATGATGATGGTGATGGTGATGGTGATGGTGATGGTGATGGTGATGGTGATGGTGATGGTGATGAGATGGAGATGATGATAAAATCCGAAGGTTTGTGAGACCTACCTACGGTCGGTCTCGCCTTTCCTCGGTTTTATCTCTGTTCGTGCTCCATTGTGTGGCAAACATGTGCGATCATGCGCACAAGTGCATCTTCGCCGTTGCAGCAATGAAGATGTAAGAGCGGATGGGACGCGGGCGTGTTAGGATGACATGCTCGATCAAACGTCTGCCGACATGCTGCTGAACTTCGTGTTCATCTTTGAGCAGAGCAGCCGTTCTTGTGTAAATGTTCAGTGATGTTTGTTTTGTTGTCGTGGATGGAAGCTTTCTTTTCTTGATCATCGCAACTTGTTCATGTTGTGCCCACAAGTGCCAACATGAGAGCGAGATCAAGGAGATTTTTTGCACATGGGACGCGGGGATATCCGTCTTCTTGATATCTTCGATCAAACATTGGCAAATATGTTGCTCGTTCTGTTTGTCTTGACATTCCATGCCTTGACTTGTCCACCTCACAGACATTCGAGTACTTGACATAAAGAGAGTGACGAAATCGTTTCATGCTCAACAACTTGCAAATGGAAGACAATACCATGTGAGAGAGCTGATGCCTGACTCCTACACCTGTGAACTTGTTGTAGTATCTCATTCCAACCTTCGTGTTCGAATCCTGCGAAGCGCCGGAGACATCTGAGTTGATACCAGAAGGTTTGTCATGTTGTTAATGATGCCTTTTGCTTCGATGACGTAAGGTAGTGATGATGATTGCGGTCGATGTTCCTGTCGTGATGTACGTTTAATGGTGTGCATGTAATGAAGTAAATTTGATGATTCACGAGTAGTAGTGGTTGAGACGTTGAATGCATTGGACAGGAAAGACTGAAAATAACAAGAACTTCTGGGAAGGCTGCTCCAGGTTGCTTCATCTTTCACTGAGCAAACTGTCAATTGATGCGGTTGTGATTGCTCAGTTATACACCAACAGAGGAGGAGATCGCCAAGGCAAAAGATTTCAGAGTGACAGGTGCTTGTCCCTCATTTCCTCTCAGTGCTAGTCCAAACAACCTCTCAGCAGTGTTTCATGCTGTTCCCTTCTCAACTTGACATCTCAAACTCAATCTTCTTCCATGTTCACATGTTCTCCCCTCGCACTCGCGCTCGAACTTCAATGCTCTTTCTTCGTTGTCACCAATTTCATTCTAGATGATGTCGTCGAAAGGGTTTCAAAACTCCTTTCTCAGTACGTCGGTCTGCCATGTCGTCAGCACATCTGCCAGACCTCTGAATGGCTCAACAGGAACTCACTCGTTCCACAACTTCACCTCTGGAAAGAAGAAAGGAGACGCTGATGCGAAGCGATACATAGGTAGGTGTTGAGATCATAATTCATCCTTCCATGTCATCTCAGTATGTTATGCCAAGTTGTGACATGTCGTTTCCTCTTGTTTTCTCCGGCGTGTTTGTACAGTCTCTTTCAAAGTTGGGGAACGTGTCATCTTTGACGGCTATGAGTACCTGGAGCTGAGAGTCGAAGGTCAAAGCTTCCTGCTCCATCAGGTGAGAATGGTCAGTTCCCTGTTCGGTCTGAAAGTTGCTCAGATAAGGAAGATGATTGGACTTGTTGTATTCACAATCAGGTTGCAATGGCTCGGATGTTGTTGTTGCCGACGTTGCTGTTGCTTGTGCTTGCAGATGGTGATGTCATTTGTAATAGTGTGACAGAGATGTTGTTATGGAGATGGGACGGACGTGCATATTTGATAACCTTTATATCTGTCGTGTGCAGGTATAAATGCGATAACAAAGAGAAACTGAGCATCGTTTGGTCGGATAAGAAGGTCAGAATGCCGACGATCACGATAATCTAGACTTTAGGAGGAGGAGGAGGAGGAAGAGGAAGAGGAGGAGGAGGAGGAGGAGGAGGAGGAGGAGGAGGAGGAGGATCAGGAGAAGGAGGAGGATCAGGAGAAGGAGGAGGATCAGGAGGAGGATTAGGAGGGTCCCTCCTTGACTTTGTTGTTCAGGTTCATATTCCGCTAGTTCCCGGTGTCGGTTTGTTCTTGAACAAAGTTCTCTACCGCACTTACAACAAGTCGAATTCTTGTCATCCTCGTCTCCACGTGTTGACAAGGTGGATAGGACGAATAAACATCTCCAACCCCTCGACTTTGAAGATGTGAAGGTAACAACTTTGGATGTGATGATGTCTTGTTGAGAAGCAAGACAGGACAAGATCGAAGACTTCAAGACGAAGATGGTGCATATTGTTGCAATGTTTCCTCACAGCTCACTGACGCAATGAAGATGCTGCCGGAGATCGTTGCCAGGGAAAGGGACGATCATTGTACATTAAAGTGGTTGAATGAAATTAAGGTGAGGAGATTCTGACGCGAACTTGTTTGATCTGTTCTCAGGTCTTCTACAACTCATGGTTGTGATCGTGTGACACTAGGCGAAGATGGTAGAATTTGAATGAAACAAACCAGACAACGAAACAAACAGCTCAAGTTAGAGGTTTTCACAGGGACAACAGACTGCTGCTTGCTTTCTCGAACTGTTTGTTTCAAACTTGAAAAGTCGATCAGCATCTCCACGTCTCTTCTCCTCACTCCATGTCCGAGTCGTCGTCGCTTCCCTGCACCGCATCGTTGTCGTCGTCTTCCACCTCGTAGTCGAAGGCGTCGGCAGGGACCTGAGATGAAGATCAGTCGAGGAAGAACGAGATGATGAAGCAGACATGCTCGTCAACAAGAGGGAAAGAAAGAAGCCAGAAGGAGCGAAAGAACATGGAAGAGGGACGAGGTGGTGGAAGAGGGAGCAGAAGAAGTAAGGGGAAGCCAGGGAGGAGGGAGGAAGAGGAGCGAACAGGAAGATGAGGGGACAGGGACGGGGGTCACCTTGTAGAGGTTGACTGTGGGCCTGTTGGGGTCCTTGAGCATAAGGTACTTGCAGATGGGCGACTCGTCCACCGGCAGCTGCATCAGACGCTTCATCACCGTTGTCGCGATGCCCCAGATGTTCTCGATCTTGAGATCAATCTGTTCCACACGCCATCAGTTCCCCTGCTGTCTTCTTGCACCCCTCCTCTCTCCCTCTTCGTCTTCTTCCCCCTCTTTCCCTTCCTGTCTCCTCCCCCTCCATCCCCTCCTTTACGTCTGTCCTTCACCTGCTTTGCGAACTCCTCAGGCCTGTACAGCTGATTGTGGAGGACAAAGTGGGTGGTGTTGTCCCTGAAGAGAGCACATCAGAACTATCCCTCGACTCCTGCAATCAGCTCACTTGCTGTGAGCACGCGAAACGTATCCGATCTTGATGTAGTCCACTCCGGCAAGCAAGGCCTGCATGCACAATGAGCTTTGCACTAACGGATTTGCAGTCCACCTGGCAGGTCCAGCGAGCAAGCTTGTTCCTGTTGTTCTTAAGCTCGTTCGCAAGCACAGCCTACAAGCATGACGTCATCGCTCCTCCTCTCCCCTTCTCTTCGCCTACCGCGCGTTGAGACTCGAGCTTCTGCCTCCAGTCGATTCCGCTGGTCTTGGGGTCAAACTCGTTCCTGTGGCATCATGAGCGCAGCCTCTACTTCCGCTGAATGATCTCACAAGGCCTTGACTGTCAGAAGAGCATTCGATCCGTCCTTCGTTTGCATGACAGCATCCACCTATCATCATCCAGTCAGAGCGTCGCACCATGACCATCGTCAGGGTCTCACCTCACATCGAACCACCAGGGTCATGTCGTCATCGAGCTCAAACTTGCGATATCTGAAGGCCTTGCCAGGAGGCAATTGAGGGTCTTGTCCTCGCTGTAAACCAGTCAGTTTGACCTCTACTTACTCCCTCTCCGCCTCCTCTCCCACCTGCGACCAGGACTCGCGCAATGTCGCATCTCCCTTACTCATTTGCGCCTAATCTCAGTCAGCACCACAGCACCACAGCAACGTTCGTCTCAAGTACAGGGCTCTCCGACTTGTCAAGGTTCTGCTGCGAGTAGCAGTAGTTGATGTAGCCTGCCTCCGTCGCCTGGGATGTGGAAGTCAGTGCGACAGAGCTGTTGGTCAGCAGGCGCACCAAGGCAGTCATGCTATTCATGTTCTGATCCTTGAGATCATCATCGGGGGCATCCTTGAAGCCCTGTCAGTACCTCGTACTGCTGCATACTGGGAAAACAAACCTGGGCGGTCTCGTTGACTGTAGTGTCATAGACCGATGATCCCTGCAAGAACTTTCAGAACGAGCCGCGAATAGCTTTCTTAGTGGATGAGATCTGAACATTTTGTTTCCATGCCGTGATGTGAATTAAATACCTCGCGGATATCCAAGAAGATTGAAGATCCTACCAATGGATCAGACTGGAAGTCAAATTATGGTTGCTTAGTACCTGCTCTTTGAACGACCATGTCCCAAGAGATCACAGAGCGAGGGGCGGACATAAGAACAGCAAGAGCGATGTCGGTGGTAAAAATTTGAGCCTGACAATATCTTAGCTTCTGCATGCGTGCAGGCTTTGTCATGGCAATTGTGCACCTTGCCCTGGCTTGCAAGCTTCTTGATGACAGGGTCGTCGATGGAAGCGAGATGGAATGGCTTCGGCTCTTGCATCTTCTTGAGCTGGATTGCTATTGGTTCGCGTAAGTCAAGAATCTGTCGCTCAATAGAACTGACCCGTTCGCACTGATGCCTTGTCGATGGCTTTGCTCATGTTATATAGCGTGCCAACGAATGCGAGCTCTTCGGCACGAGGGTCTTCGTCCGCCTTCACATGGACGTCAGCTCGACATGTCAGAGAAGAGCACGATACAGACCTTCAGCTTCTCCATCTGAGGGAGAGACATGGTGAAGTCCTCCTGCGAACAAGACGTTAAACTCTCGGCGCGCTGCACGTACCGACAGTTCTTACGTTGCCTTTCTCGCCATCAAGTGCAGTCCACTCCGGCTTGACCTCAACAGAGGACACCCTGATTCTCTGGGGCTTATCCCTTCAGGAAAACGTCAGAACCTTTCCCGCTCCTGTCTCGCCACTCCACCTCCAAGAGTCGAAGCCACGATTCTGCATGCGAGCTCCCCTGTGTCGAAGTGAACCGAGGTCTTGAGCTCACCACAATGACACACACCTTGCTCCATAGCGACTGCGAGGGTCCTTCTGTGCAGGATGCTTCTGCTGCTGCGACTGACCATCCCTTCCTCGGTCAGACCATTGCGGTCCCTGGCCACGGAGCCCTCCACGCTGGTTGGTCATGCCAGGACGCCTGGAGCCTGCATAACAATCAGCAAGAGACGGACAGGAAACGATGTGTCATGACAACATACCTGGTCCCCACTTGGGTTTGGCTGTCGTCTTCGTGTCTACCAGGTGGAAGCCTTCATCGTCAACCTGCAGCAGCAGCAGCCATTCAATCCACACAAGTATATTGGCAGGCGATCCACGAGGATGGGATAGGATAATGATCGCACCTGCTCGATGACGAAAGGAGAGGCTTCTGTCTCCGCCCCTCCCTTGTTCCTAGTCCAGTGTTTCCCTGTCGCAATGCAGAGTGAGAAGATACGTAATCACTGCAAGATCACAGTTACTTTCGCGATCACGGGTGAAGATCCACTCGCAAGCTCTTCCAAGCCTGTCGTTCTTCGAGAACGGAGCATACGGAAGATACTTGAGCTTCTCTGGGCAAGAGTCGATTGTTGGACCCCAACCCGAGGCATTGTCGTTGATCTGCCATGACAAGAAAGGAATTCAATGCCAAGAGACACAACGATGAATTCTTGTTGGGTGTGGCTAATCTAAAGACACACGTCCTGAACCCTTTCTATTCTTGAATCAAAAAGTAAAAGGGCTACTTGAATGCATGGATGTATTAACATGTTCTCATACAGCATGTCTCATAGCAAAGCTGGTTGCATGTTCATTGCTGATTCAACTCGCTCACTCGCCATTGTCGCCTCATCCCCTCCCACTTTACCTGCGGCAGAGCGAAAGACGCCATGCGACACGTGGCGATACCAGACAACCCGCTTAATAACCAGCGTATAGTCTAAAATAACATAATTAAGTGCTATTTTTAGCCGATATAGCTAATTTCACAGGAAAGATCATCTTTCTTAAGTATGTCTTCTGTCTTTTTAAATAATCTATTTATGTCTCTGAGGTGAGGGCGAATATTGTACCTTTGATATATCACCCCTTCTTTTCACCTGAATTGTTCTCAATCCTTGTGGGTACCCTACCCCTGCTGTGTTTTACCACCCCTAATTCCCCCCGGCCTCCGGGTTTGCCACCCTACCCTCAAGATGGGATAAGTACAGTACCCATCCTCAGAAACTACCGAGTAACTAACTTTCAGTACCTACTTTACCACTGTACCTACCCCCCCTTTTGCTGATCAAACAAGCTAACCCCTACTTCTTAGTGCCAAGGTACCCCTACCCCCCTCCTGGACGATTCATCCGGTGTAGTCTCAGTTCGCCTGGATTTTCGAGAAGCCATGGCAGACGTGTTGCCGCTCTCAGAGGTACCTCCTCTTCCCGCCATCGACTGCAAGCCCTTGCTCGACGACAAGAAGGTCAGAGAAAACTTCATCAACGTGCAAGCTAGCACAGACGAAGATGCCTGGAAGGATGCCGGTTGCTGCCTCTTAGGGTATCCCTGCAATATGCTTTACAACTACAGTGACATGCATGAAACCATGAAGTTTCACCTCAACAACGTGGGCGACCCTTACAGAGGATCAAATTATCGCATTAATTCCATGGAGATTGAAAAGGATGTCCTTGATTTCTTCGCAAAGCACTGGCATGTCGAAGAGGAGTATTGGGGCTACATCACATCATCGGGGACCGAAGGTAACATGGAAGGGCTTTACATAGGCAGAGAACGTTTCCCCGAGGGAATTCTATACCTGTCCAAAGACAGCCATTACTCTATATTCAAGATTGCGAGGTTGTTTCGGATGAAATTCCAGGTTGTCAATTCTCGGGAGAATGGTGAAATGGATTACACAGAATTTGAGCAGCTGATCCAACAAAACGCGGGTGTCCCTGCGATCATCAATGCGAACATTGGAACAACCATGAAGGGAGCTGTTGATGACATCGGGAAGATCGCAGAGATTCTCACCAAGTACAACACCGAATTCCATATCCATGCCGACGGCGCGCTGATGGGTTTTGTGCTGCCCTACATCTACAATAACCTTTCCTTCAAGAGGCACATCAACAGTATAGCAATATCTGGTCATAAGTTTCTCGGAACTCCGTTTCCTTGTGGCGTATTCGTCACGGAGAAGAAATTCCGTTCCCTGATAGAAAACAGGATCGACTATATTGATTCGGTCGATGATACCATTCTGGGGTCAAGGAATGGACATGCTCCCTTGTTCCTGAAGCACATCATCACGGTGAAGCAGAACAAAGGATTCAAGGAGGATGTCTTCCGGTGCTTGTATCTTGCTCAGTGGCTGGTGAATCGCATGCAGAGTCTGGGGATCGACGCATGGATGAATGATCTCTCTATCACAGTGATCTTCCCCCGGCCAGCAGAGATTGTCGTCAAGAGGTGGCAGCTCGCGTCGAATGGCAATCTCTCCCATGTGGTTGTAATGCCGCATGTCACACAAGAGATGCTGGAGGTGTTCTTGAAGGAGTATCTCGCAAACCCTTCTCCCTCCTAGCCGCCCACTTGCCAGTCGGATGCAGACAACCCGATGTAATTTCCCCACAAGATCCTCTTTGAACCATGAACTGATGGAATGAAAGACTCGTGATATCTGGCTTGTTCGTATACCTACGTCTCTACGGGCTGAACCTCTCACTGAACTTACCGAATACACTGTCGGAGGCTCTGGATGGCAGAGCTGATCTAGCTCACTATCCTTCCAAGTTCTCGGAGTTCGGGCCAGTGCAAGAAGGTGCTGCCGTGCCGACGTGTATCTGCAGTTCCTCCTGATAACTTGAACCAGTCCATTCCGGCACCGGGCGAGATCGTGTGGCTTCGCCGAGGCTGATGTCGGAGTCCGAACACTCGAAAGACTCCCGTTCTGTAGCCCGGGGGACGGGAGAATCCCGACTCGAAATTCCTCACTATGTGGCTTTATATGGCTTTATATACCCCCGTACCTGCAGGGTTGTTAATTAAAAACAGCTTGTGGATCAAGGAGGGTGGGGTGTCCTGAGAGTGACGACGTTCGAGCATCTTGAAACATGAAGGTAGGAGGATACCTCAAAAGACAAGGTGAGAATCATAGAGAAAATGATGGGTGAGGGTGATAAGGGGAATGTCAAAGTTGTGGCCTAAAAGTTGTTTTTGTGCACAAAGGGGGTGGGGTAGAACCGCCCGCTGCTAGATGAGAACACTGACATATATTGACTCCCCATGAGATAGTCTGAAAATAATTTAGTAATCAAATATTAGTATAGAAAAGCTTAGTCACAAACCCACAAATTATTCCTCCAGTTGACGGAAGGGGGAGGGGGAGGGGACATGGATTTGAGATTAAGAGCTGACTTAGAAAACCCGCAAGCTTGGGGTGTGTGGAGGAATCTCACGATTTGAGTGGGGACGTTGTCGGGGAGATGGCGGACATGGCAAGAGCGGCGTCAGGCGGCAATGGTGGCGGGAAAGTGATAGACTTCAGTAAGAGGAGAGAGAATTCGAACGTCGATTATGCTGATCATGTGGACATTGATGGGTTTCCCCTTCGAAGGCATGTCATCCCAACCTCACCCAGCAACAGCCGTCGTAGTTTGCTTGCAGATGTTTCTGGGGGCACCTCCGAGAGCGAGGAGGCGTCTGATGATGAGAAGAAGAAAAGCTTATATTCGGATGACAACTCGAAAGAAGACAATGAGATTCAGATGAGCCCTCCTCGCGTTCCTGCGCAGCACATGGAGCAGCAGACAATAACACCGGTCCCGGCGAAACTTTTCGGTCTGTTTGCCATGAACTACTACAGGTCTATGTGGGCTTTCTGTATTCTAGTCTCTTTCTCAACAGCAATTGCTGTATATTGCATTGACAACATCTCGTTTGTCGATAGTCTGTTCGTCGCAACCTCCGCATACACGGGTTCAGGTCTTTCCACTATCCCAATGAAAGCTATGTCCAACGGATCCTTCGTTGCTCTCTACGTCGGGATGACGCTGGGGGGGCCTGTCTTCCTCCTCTTACCCCCTCTCATCTACAGAATTCTTGTGTTCTACTCGCTGCAGCCATCGGTCGAGGAGTTCCTGGCGTCCCAGAAGGGCAAGTTCCTCCCTCAAGCCCAGCGATTGATCGGGCTGGTCAGCGAGAGGAGGGCACAGGTGCGAGGTTTGAACATGCTGCTCGTCGCTCTCGTTTTCTACCTCCTCTTCTTCCTATGGGGAGGGCTTGGCCTCCTCTACCTCGCCATCTCCTCCCACCCGAAGTTGCAGGAGCTCAAGGACAGAGGGTTCAACAACTTTTGGTATACGGTCTTCCTGGGCACGAGCGCCTTCTGCAACTGCGGCTTCACCTTGACTTCGGATCAGCTCTACAGCATGCAGACGTGGACGACTTCCTACCTCCTCCTCTCCCTCCTCGCGCTCGCGGGGAACACGTTCGCTCCCATCTTCCTGAGGGCTATCCTCTGGCTCATGTACAAGTTTGCCAGCTTCCTGCGGCTGGACAAGGACGGGATCAGATACGCTCTCGACCATCCTCGGCAGGTTAGTGTTGAAGAGGATGGTGATGGTGCGGGGCTGACTTGTTGATGCAGATGACGACGTTCTTGTTCGACGTGCGGCAAACTAGAATGCTCTTCCTCATCCTTGTCGTGATCAACATCGTTCAGTACGTCGCATTCCTTGCCACCTGCCTCCACCGCTCGAGGCTTCGGACCCAGTTGAGTCCTCTACAGATAGCAGGAGCAGGATTCTTCCAGACCGTCTCCACCAGATCGGCAGGGCTGCAGATCTTCGACATGAACGACCTCAACCAGGGCATGCCTGTGCTCTACATCTTCATGATGTACCTCTCCTCCGCTCCCTTCGTCAGCAGGATGTACATCTCCGAGGAGAACCTCGACGAGGACGGGCAGAGTCGCCCAGCCGTGCTGACGGTCCAGGACGCGCAGGGGAAATTCCTGCGGGAGTACCTCATGCGCCACCTCTCCTTCCTCTTCGCAGGCTTCATGCTGCTCTGCTTCACCCACGACTCCGAAGTCTCCCTGGACGGCCAGCCGGTCGGCCCCTTCCCCCTCATCTTCGAGCTCGTGTCCGCCTACGGCAGCGTCGGCCTGTCCATGGGAGCGCCAGGGCAGCCGTACAGCCTGTCGGGCGAGATGTCGACGCTGGGGAAGACCATCATCATCGTTGCCATGTTCCTCGGTAAGCACCGAGGCCTCCCGACGCACACGGACATGGTGCTCAACTTTCGGCACATGCACTTGAGGAAGCAGCTGCTGCTGGCGAAGGAGGAGGCAGGGATCAAGGTGTCATGGAGCTGGTTCGAGTTCGACACCCGGCTCATCCGCGTCCCCAGCATGGACCTCAGGAGATACTTCGATCGCTCGCAAAAGGTGCGATCAAGAGGGATAGAGACAGCCTCCATGGCAGGAGAGAGGGCTCCAGGCGCGCCTCCTTCCCTGTCCCCTGTCCCCGAGGACAGCCCCTACGTGGACACCAGCGCTGCTGCTGCCATGCACCTACTGCACTGGAACCCCAACCGCCCTCGCTTCATCCCCAAGAGCATGGACATTTCACCACTGCTCCGCCCCCGCAGCTTAGAGGAGGCGAACATGGAGGTGTTTCCTCCCCTGGACCTGCGTTATCTCAGCGACACGGACTCGAGCAGAGCAGAATCCGAGACGGCATCCAACTATCCTAACAATGAGGATCGTGTGGAGGAGGAGGAGGTGATGGAGGAGGAGGCGGGTGCTGGAGGAATCTTGTCAAGCTCTCTCCTCAACAAGACCACCTTGCGCAAGTTTGTCACAGGAGCATGGAACGCAATCTGGGAGCCGAGGTTGGACGTTCTCCACACAGACCAGCAGGTCCGGCACGAGGACCTTATGTCTTCGGACCCCTTCTTCAACAAGCTCATGCTCGACCGCCTTGCTGCGGAGGAGAGCCTTTCCTTCATGCTCCCCTCCTCGGATCCCAACCTTCCCAGGAACTATCATTCCCTCGACATCACCGACAAAGTCCCTTCCTTCCGCATGAGGAAGTCAAAGTTGAGCGACGCCGCGTCTGTGTGAGAGCCAACGACCTTTCTTCTCGACGTTGAGATTTTTGACTTGAGATGTTCTCAACGTTGGATATATTCTTTCAGAACCATGAGTTTTGCTCTATCAACCACCATTTTTGCGATTGGAGCTTATCAATAAATTCTGCTTGTCTTCGAGGCATGCACGAACCTTGTTTGAATTATGTTTTATCATATATTGTTCGTTTGCTTTACATCGATCATCTTCACTGGCAGAGGCCAAGTCGCCGAAACTCATCATCTACAAACTTCTTCACATCAGTCGCGCACTTGTAGAAGACCTGTGTCCACAAGTCAACAAGAAAGAATGCACGTCGTTCGATCTCACCGATTCTTTTGGGTTGTAAGTTTTGCAGTTATCGCACATCAAGTTGATATCTGCCATGAACATTTCCTTTGTCTCTGTTTCGCCGCTTGTAAGCTCCACAAGACATCTCACGATTCACAAATCTTTGAAACTCACTGTAGAATCCCTTGTCAAGTCGAACCCTCATCGCAGACAAGTCAATGGGATCTTTGATGACATCGTGATAGTCAGGAACGTCTTCTGCTCTGACCGGCTCAAGAAAGGGCCAGGCTTGATCGTACTGACGTTGTATGTGTCACAGCCCACAGCAAACGAACCGGTTGCACTTCACCTTCGTAGTGTTTGCAAGGATTTCATTCAGAGTTTGCTTCAGCAGTTCAGCGTTGGATTCTCTTTCCTGGACCAAAAGCGTCACAAACAGGAGGGATAAGGAGTAGAGCCAGACAGTCATCAATCCCCGGCCCTGTAGGTGAGATGCAGCGGAAAAACCTGATAAAACTCAGTCAAATGTCTTTTCAGCGCGGGACCTGATTGCTGAGCGTTGAAACAGGACATTTCATCGGTAAACTTTCAACTCCACATCATCACACCCCTCATGCAACAACATGCTGCAAGCCATGTTACCCACCTCCCTCAAGAACGCCCGGAATGCTCTCTAGTTCAATGCTCTGCCAAGGATTTTCAGTCAGAAGCGTGCTCAGGTATGAGATCTGATGAGAGCCAGGAAGTCTTACATCCTTCCCTTCTTTGAAACAGTTGAGTCCCGGATAAACAATGTCATGCCTGGTCAACTGAGATATCTTGTCCTCTACCGCCTTGCGCTGCCGTTTCACCATGGAAGGGATCTCAAGATAATCTATGTGCGGGTTGATGTAACACTCCATGAGCGTTCCGCCCTCATAATCTTTGATGTTTGGCGCCCATCTATCTCTATGCATGCTGATCTGCATGTGAAAGCCCTGCTTCTTGAAGTAGCCAATGGCATAGTTATCGGCATATGTTACAAAGTGGTCCAGGTTGTCCCTTGTCTTACAGTAGTGTTTCGTTTGGTTCATCAATCTCGTGCCATACCCCCTGACTTGCTGTTCTGTGCTCACCGCACAAAATGCAATCTCTCCCAACTTCTGCTCGTAGTAAGGACGGTAGCAGATCCCCCCAATGGCCTTCTGGACTCCGTCAACGGTCTTTATAGCACAGATAGACTTGTGGTTTTTGTCGAAGACGAGACGAACGATGTACTCCTTGGGCATCTTAGGGAGCTGCGTCCCAAAGATTTCCTTCAGCTCGCACAGAAATCGAAGGCTTGTGGGTCTGCCATCGTTCCACACACACTTGAAATGCAAAATCCCTGCTTCCTCCTCCTGCTTTGCTGTGAAGTCTCTGGATTTGATCTCTGCCTCTTCCGCCGTCGCTGTACCTGCTACTGCTCCTGCTCCTGCTCCTGCTCCTGCAACCCCTGATGCTGCTACCATTCCTACTGTAGCTGCTCCTGCTCCTGCTCCTGCTCCTGCTCCTGCTCCTGCTCCTGCTCCTGCTCCTGCTCCTGCTCCTGCTCCTTCAGTCCTCCCTCGCTTGTTGTCGGACATGGGCGGGCAGGCTAGAGGAGATCGCTTACCAAACTCTCTTATCTTACCCCTACCATCACCTACCCCCACCCCCTTCATAAAGTTTCTCAGTATCTTCGATACTGAGAAATCACCCCTACTCACATTTCATAACCCCTCCCCATCAAACTAATTATACCCGTTACGGTCGTTACACATGCCCTTGGCCGGGAACTTCACTGCTGAGTGCGTCCCGGAGTCCGAGTCCGGGCCGGTTTCCGACCGTTCAAGGGCCGGGACCCGGGCTCCCGGTCCAGGCCAGCTCAGCCTGCAGTGGCGGCTGAGAGCGGCCCCCGTCATCGCCGGGCATGAGTTTCAGCCTACGGTGGAGAACGATCTCAAAAGGAGAACTTTTACTATGATGATTACTTTTAACGGTGCATTCACCACCATCCGTTTTTACTTTTAACAGCGGCGTGATGATTTACATAATCGGGCCGCCACGGTACTTGGCCTCAGTATTGAGGCTAGCTGGTCAAATTGAACCGCAACCATCAGGCTTGGCGGCTTGCTGGTCACGAGCCAGAGTTTGCGCTGGAGTTGCTCGTCTGCCCCTCTGACTTGGGTCTCAGCCCTGCCGGAAGCCGTCAGCTCCACCACAGCAAGTCACCAGCAGTTGGGCCCACCTGTAAGCTCTTCGATCTGCTTCCAGAACTCTCCGATGGAGTTCAAGGCTCCTGCGAGAAGATGAGGAGGGAGGAGGGAGAAACGAAGGAGAGCAAGCAAGGAGCCAGTCGAGGAGGGCAAGAACTCTCTTGTTTTGGTCTCCTGCAGATCTCTCTTGAAACTAAGAGAGGGAAGGAGGTAGATGGGAAGATGGAAGGGCCTGAAGAGAATGTTGTGTACCTTCCAGCGGCTCCGGTTCCTTGGGCGATTCTGCCTCGGCCTCCCCTTGGGTGTTTGCAACATTTTTGTCTTCGGTATTGCCAGTGACTGGAACAGGATGAGGCAAAAGCGACTCACAACCGTCATCATCAACCTCCTGTATGCTTGTGGCTCGTCGCTTCTTCGTAATCAGGAAGAGCCTCGCCTGCATATGCTGCACCTCCTGCTTCGCCCCTTGAATATTCTACTGCCCCATCTCCATGGTCAAGTACTGAAAGGAAGACGTAAGAATGACGCTCGGTGAAGATCTCTCCGTGGTGATAGGAAGTGCCACGTCAGCAAACTAAGATCATCGCACTAAGGCACAAGGACACCAAGGGCGGACAAAGAGAGGGGGAGCCGAGCACTCAGACCTGCAAGTTCAGCACTTACGACTGGGTCTGCTGGGTCCTCTCCTTCCTCCTCCAAGGGAGCCTCGAAGTCGTCAAATCCCTTCTCCACATCCTTCTGCTTCTTCGTGCTGCTGGCACCCCCTGAGCTGAACGCGCTTCCACTGCAGCAGGAGCAGCAGAAATACTGCAGCAAGAGTGAAAAGTCCGTGCTAGCAGACGAGGAGCGGTTACCTGGTAGAAGAAGACGATGATACCGGCTGCTGCGTAGGGGATGCCGATAGTCAAGAAGAAGTTCTGCAAAATTCGATAAATTTCGTGATTCTGAAACATCAAGGCAAAGGGATGGTACCTTGGCTATGCCACAAACAGAGTCAACGCCCTGGCAGGCCACGTTGATGTCGCACTGCATAGCAACAAGTTGTTAGTTGAACGATCAATTGTCAGACTCTCAGTGGTTACTGACATTGAGCCCGCTGATCTTAATATCTGAGGAGGTTGTGCAGACTGAAAACAACACGATCAGAACTGACAGCGGGACAAGAGCTGGGACAGAGCGAACCGGAATTACGAAATTCTTTGCAAATATCCTCGATGAGAATCCTCGCAATGATCAAGAGAACACCGAAGGCAAGGTAAGGCAGCCAGAGCAAGATGCTGAAGACAGACACACAAACGATGAGACTTGGCAGCAACTTCAGGCCTGTCAGGAATATCAGCGACCGAGGGAGCAAGATGGAACTATATTCCAGTGAAAATAGGGTATCGAATGGTTGGGTAGAGAGAATACAGCGGAGAGTGGAGTGGAGAGGAGAAGAGAGGGAAGTCAGAGCAAGGATGGAGGACAATAGCTGAGATGGACCTGCCAAGAGCGCAGGAACGGCGATAAATACAATCACGATTCCCCCACCAGCACACCCAATAAGGAGCACTACCATCTTGACAGATTCCTCCACATCGGCAGCCTTGGGATCTTTCTGGATCTCATATTTGCACTGGGAGTACAAGTATCCATGATCTGTGTACTTGGCCTTGTAGATTGGAGTGTTTGAAGACACTACGATGCTCTTGATCTGCGCCTCCGAGCTGAAGAGAAATGTCAGGAACAAGGTTAATGCGGCAGGAGAACGCTCGTTACCATGCCTTCCACGTAGTCTCGGCAGCAGTCATATAGACAGGGTAAGGTCCAGAGCACGTTTTCTCTACCTGAGAGACATCCAAGTTGGCAGGCACAATCGGGCTCGCGTTTGAATCAGGACACAGATCCTTGCATGTGGCAGTCCTGCAGGTCGCGTTCACCTTCATATGTTGTCAAGCTAGAAGCGAAGGAAAACGGTCTCCCCTACCACGACGTCGTCGCAGTACGGCAACACATAACTGGCCTTGGCATCTGAGCAGCTGTACATGAATTCAACACTTTTGTAGCAAGCAGTGTTCATCGTTCGTGTCCAGATCTTGGAATGGTAGATACCATATCCGATCAGCACGCCGCCTGCTCCCATCAGCAGGATGCTAAAGACAACGGCAGAGATCCTGCAGCATGGGCTGTCCTGCGATCTCTTACTTGCTTGGGGAGCAAGGACCTCGCTGGGCTCGAGCACTTGCGCCTCGGGCATGGTGGACAGTTCTACTTGCACGTCCTGGGGCGTCTCTTCTCCTTCCTGACGTTGCTCTGTGTCCATTCTTACTCACCCAAAGAACCTACAACGTGCAAGTCACAAAGATCAGCACTGATCACATTCACGTCTCCCGTATCCTCTTCTTCTCAGTGGGTACAGACAGGATTGGTACCCTCTGTATGCCTCGTCGGGACACTGGCCACATACAGGATACTGCCGCTGGTGTCCTTCCTCTTCATGACACTCATCTTTCCTCGAGCTCTGAGCCTCTCAAAGAAACCTCATTTGCTAGCCCTCCCAATGCCATCTCCATTACTTTGAGAAAACAACCCACCAATGCTTTTTCACAACGCCGCACCCTGACATCGCAGCAACACTATCTCTTGCCCACTCCCCATCATCCCTGCATCTTCTCTCCTGTCGCAGCCTGTCATACTCAGACTCTTCATCGTTTCTAAGACGCCTGCCCCCTCCCATTCCCTTCGCTTCAAAGAGGCTCGTCGACATCCTCGGCTCCGAGTTTGCATGTCTCGCTACCACCCCCGCTCTGATGCATGCACTTTGTGGCTGGACCCCTAGTTAGTCAATTATGAACGCAAAGACCCCACCCATGCTACTAGATCACCCGTACAACTACCATCAATAATATAGAATTAGTACGGGTACTTTGATCACCTACCCGTACGTACGCTTTCGGTTCGGAAGTGTACCCTATGTTTGCAGGCCTATTGGACCCCTACCCCCTGTACTAGTGAATATCTGCCCCTTCGTAATACTAATAAATTGTGTACAAAAAATGTCATCCACCACCACCGGTCATACCTCCCACCCCTTGAACAATGACCACACCCACGCTCTTACCACCATTCACCCCTGATTTTGTAGACATCTGTGCACCATTAAGTGACAGGTACCCCTGGCACTGCAACACTGAATAGGGTAGGCATGCAGTGGGTAGTTGACAAGGGACCGTTGCATGCACAGGCTTTCGGGAGTCACTGCTTACATCACTGAAGCTGCTAGTCGGGCCGCCGCCGCCGCCGGGCGCCGGGCGGGCGGGCCCCGCGGCAGGATACTTGAAGGTTGGTTGTTGGTGTCTTTTCTCTTCAAGGCTCGCCCGGCCGTCTGGCCTGTGCGACAGCCTGAGTGTCAGGGTCAAGCCTCCTCGACTCTCCTGATCGGATTGTCCTCGTAGTGATCTTTGACTTTGAGTAAAAAAGTGTGTACTGCCTTCAAACTTTGAGTAAAAGAGTGTGTACTGATTTTAACTTAACTTGGAGTTAAAGGGTATGAGTGGGGCTGAGGGTAAACTGGAGGAGTTTTTTTTAACTTAACTTTGAGTAAAGAGGGAAGGGTCATGGCAGGCGAGCCAGCGGGGGGGGGCGGCGGCGGCGGCGGAGCAGGAGGAGGAGGAGAAGGCAGAGGGGATGGGATGACAGGGAGGAATGGTGGAGAGCGGGACCCTCTGCTCCAACATGGGAGGGAAGCCTCGGCTAGCAAAGAGGAGGAGTCCTTCACCTACGACGTGTTCCTGCTGTGTATTATCACAGCGCTCCTTTTCGCCGACCAGAACTTAATGGCGCCGAATCTGACTCAGATAGCGAGAGATTTTGGATTCTCAGATGAAGAAAGGGACACGAAACTTGGAGGAGAGATTGCCCTGGGGTTCTTCGTGCTCGGGGGTCCCGTAGCGCTGGCCATTGGCTACCTTGCTGATATGATGCCGAGGAAGATGCTGTTCGTGACTGTCGTGTTTCTGGGCGAGATTCCGTAAGTTCTTGTTTGAACTCTATCTACTTGCACGTGTGGCACATTCATCAGCTCAGCAAGAAGCTTGTCTACTTTCCTTGTCTTCCTGACATTTCTACAGGTGTTTGCTCACGATCTTCGTGACGGAGTACTGGCAGCTGTTCATCCTCCGAGCGATGACAGGCATCGCGATAGGAGGTGCCCCTCCTCTCATCTTTAGCCTCCTCGGCGACATGTACGGCATTAAGAGCAGAACTCATCTGTCAGCATCGATCATGGCAGTAGCGGCAGTCGGAGTTTCTTTGGGCCAGCTTGTTAGTGGGCTTGTGGGCCCGACGTACGGCTGGAGGACGCCGTTCCTGATCATCGCTGTCCCTGCTATCCTGCTGAACTTTCTCTTCTGGTTCACATTTGTTGAGCCGAGGAGAGGGTACGCAGACCTGAAGCAGATGGGCCCTTCCAGCGAGATCACCGAGTACGAGGAGAGGATCTCATGGGGCAAGGCGATCGGGATCTTTACGGTCCCTACCAACATCATCATCTTCTTACAGGGAATCCCAGGCTGTTTGCCGTGGGCAGTGACCATCACGTTTCTCAACGACTACCTGGCACAGGAGAAGAAGATGACTGTCGAGCACAGCACTATCGTCGTGACCTGCTACAACCTTGGGATCCTTGGAGGGGTCATCTTCGGCGGGGTCGTTGGCCAGCTCATCTACAACATCAAGACTTCCTTCATCGCCATCCTGATGGGAGTGACCACTTTCCTAGGGATCTTTCCTCTCCTCTGGCTCATCTATCTTCCTGTACCCACACCACCATTGCTGGAGATCATTGCCGTCGCTCTTATTGGCGGCCTGTTCACTGGCGTGACAGGTGTTTCACATTCTCAGTCGGTGCCCCGGTAGTGACTAGACTTGTACAGGGCCTTGCATACGAGCTGTGCTGCTGAATGTGAACATGCCGGAGACGCGAGGGTCAGCTCAGGCGCTCCTCACGCTGACAGACGACCTTGGGAAAGGGTTGGGCCCTCTCTTCATGGCGGTGAGGAAGCGAGGTGTGAAGGACTTGAGGCGTCGTTGATGGGCGTGCAGTTGTTGATCATCGGGCTTCACGGCAGGCTGGTGGCCATGTCCATCGCTGTGTTCTTTGGGTTCGGTCCCCTTGCTGTTGGGATCTATGTTGCTGATAGAGTTTCGTTTACCAACAGATGGCTGCTGTGCAGTATCTTGCTCTGCACCCTCTTCTTCACCATCGAGGCAGACCAGGTGAAATGAAAACCTCCTGGCGAAAGGTACTGATTGCTCCTGCGATGCACACAGGCTAATGCCCTCCATCGGCTCGAGGTGTCTTTTCTCTGCTATTCCTCTAATGCTTTTCTGACTCTTGTTTCCGATGCAGTCCGGCAAGGGCGCACGGAAGCTTTGTTTGCCATGATCTTGAAGTTATATCTAGACACAGATATTATACTTGCCCCGATGACGTTCTTCTTCCGTGCCCAGCACTTACAAGATGGTTCCACAATGTTAGTTTGACAATTTCTATGAACTCTATGAACTCAGTACTCTTTTTCAATCATCATCTCTTATCATTCAAGTAATTGGGTTTTGCACGAATGCAAAGCTTGTTCACTTCAAGCGAAGTCTTCTGACCCCGAGACGCGCGACATTGAAGCTGAAAGCGACATCCGGAGGGATTGAGTCGGAGCCGGTCTGAAATCGTTGTACGAATAGTACGTGGGTTTCAGGTAGGACGCGCTTGAGGAGCTGTAATACAAGCTTGAGCTCGAGCTCTGTCAAAATGTCACTGGAATCACAACGCTCTGACTCGCTGACCGTGACTTCCGGGAGTTTGGGAGGTGAAACTTGGAACGCGTGGATGTGCGCAGGATCCAAGGCCATGCTGGAGAAGAAGGAAGAATGAACCATGTCAAGAGATGGGATGATGTCGTTGAGCTGCTGGATCTGAATCTCCTGAGCCTGAAAGAGCATGAGAACAATCATCTCCACACATGCCGTCGACCTTGATTGCTTCCTTGATCGCCACGTGACCCTGATGCAGCCGTTGCCTCAAGAACACATGATGATCGGACTCCATGTCTGTACTCTCTTGCACCAGGGACGATAGCTTGTCATTGGCATCTCTCAGCCTGTGCTCGATCTCCATCACCGCGTTCCTCTCATCTTGGAACTCCTGTCATAAGGAAGAGTAAGCCGGGAGTGTTTCAGTGTCGCAACGTTGCCTTTTCCAGTTGTCTTTTCTTGTTGTCCAGAGCATTGAGCTCTACCACACTTCTTTGATGCAGATCATCGAAGATGGCACTTCTTTCAACATCTTGCTTTTGAAGCCTCTCATTTTCTCGCTGCGCTGAACATCAAAAGCTTTGAATCCATGAAGTCGTTTGCTACCTTCATGCGATTGTAGTGTTCAATGATCTCGTCCCTAGTGCTCTCAGCCTCCCTTGATCGTTCTCTGCTCCGTTCCAACATCGTTTCAAACCTCGCCATATCCTCTCGTCTGGCATTCAGTTCTGCTTCCAGGTTTGCAGTTCGTGCATCATGTTGAAAATTCTCCAGCTGCAAACGAGAGTCAGCACATTGTCGCACATCAAGAACCATTCATGCAACCTTTGAGGAAAGCATCTCGATCTCCTGTCGAAGGTAGGATATCTCTCTCTCGTACTTGGAGAAGTCAACTTGAACCCTCTTCTTCGGCGGGGGACTGCAACATCGCAAGGAGTCAGTTGCAGAACTCAACACCAACCATACGACACCTGTGTGGATTTCCACGGAGCAACTCGACCTCGTAGATGTAATCAGACTCTACCTGTCTGTCCCCTTCATAAGCTCCTTTTCTGCGGAAACCAAGGAGAACTTTGGTTCCAGGTTGGCCTGAATTATCCAGTCAGACTGAGCAAGGGCTGCCATTGAAGGAGCAACCCAGAACTCTCTCTCGAACGTCTTCGAGAGGTGTCTCAAAGTCAACCATGAAGTCATCGACCCGAAGGAGCTGTGACAGGCATTCACAACTCCCATTCGAGCAAGCAAGCATGCATGCGCTCTACCTCATCATAGATTGCAATCCGTCCATCCAGCGCTGATGAGCTGTGGGAAGGCAACGGATCAACCGAGCATCGCACGACAGCTTCCTCACCTGTTGGGCAGCAGGTTTGCGACATAGATCCAACCACTGGATTCTTGTTGAAAGAAGATCCCTGATTACATCGGCAACCGCATTTAAGGACACAAGACAAGAACATGAAGTAATGATCACCTACGCCCGACCGCTTCTGACCAGTTCTGGCATCCACTACGTTGAGATCTTTGTCCAGAGGCTCACCCACAGTTTGCAATCGAGCATACTGATTGGTAGTAACAGTCAGTTAGTGAAACCGTCCCACCCAACGTCCCTCCTGTGCAGTACATTCACTCCACCTGTCCATCATGCGTGATCGTAATCGGTCCTGACGCGTTCCCCAAAGGAGACTTGGACCTCCTGAGGGCCGGAGATAGACTTCTCTGTAGGATCTAGTCAGAGAATCCCCCCTCCCTCCCTCCCTCCCTCCCTCCCTCCCTTACCACACGAGGAGATTGTGATCTCTCTTTCTTCCTGCCCGGCGAGGGTGCTGAGGCTCTGCCAGGCCTTGCAGGAGATGGGGATACGGGCCTATGGCTGAAAGGGACGGTGACAGTGGTAGGAAACAGCACAGGACTCGAGTGCTGGGGCGGGAGAACAGGAGGAGGAAGCACGGCTCCCTCGAAGGGGACCATCTGAGGGGAGAGACGGTAGCCGGAGGGCGACAGGTGCGCGGAGTCGACGGGAAGCATGTAAGGAGGCGAAGCCATACCGCGGCTGAACAAGTCAGGCCAATCCCCTAGTGTCCCTATTTCGAAGGGGTGGGGTAGTGAAAGTTTGAGTCATCCTCCCAGGAGGGACGCCGGGTGGGATTTATGAGACCACGGGTCCATTGCCCTATCCAAATAGGGGTGATCATTTTCAAGGGCCGCGGCCAGTACCGGTACCCGGAGGGGTGGGGTAGTCATTCCGGGAAGGGAGCCGGCAGGATCGAAAGCAGGTGGTCTCTTGAAACTGCCGCCAGGCCAGCAGGATGAGAAGGGTGGGGTACTTCAGCAGTCAGATGGAGGGGTGAAGATTGACTTCAGACCGGACTGATCGGATTTTCAATGACTCGGGCGGCGCCGGGCCGACACAACGGAACGTAACTGAATTGTAACGGTGAATGGACGACGAAGAGACACGGCGAGGTGACAGGCATCATGGCTAAGAACATGCACCAGAGGTAAGAGATGCGATGGAGGAGAGGAAGCGATGGAAGCGGAGGGGGAGGAGGCGGAAGAGGGAGCAGAGAGAGGAGAGGAGGAGAGGGAGCAGAGGGAGGAGGGGGAGGACGAGACGGGACGGGACAGGACGGTAGGAAATGTACAAGGAGGGGGAGGAGGTGAATAAGTCAAGAGCAGAAGCAAGAGTGTAGTATGAATCAGTGAGGGAAGAGGGGAAGTCGAACGGGTTGGGATATGAATCAAAGAAATTCCTATGGTCCATTGCATCGCAACCTTGTATGATGTAGGGGAAGCAGTTGATGTATTCCTATTTGCACTCGGGGGTGTTTATTTGTCACTAGAGACATCAGAATAGTGGGCGCAGATTGAGATGGAAAACAATGAATTGGAAGATTAAAAGTTAGAGTATTGGACATGATGCGATAGACATGATGAGATAGGCACACGATGTTGAAGATCGAGTTGTTTCGCGTGATGGGAGATGTTCCATTGCAAGATGGGCTCCAAAGAGCTGCTATGATCAGCAATTGATATGTCAACCATACTTATTCGTCGTGACAGACTTGCCGGGCCTGCATTGATTGTCGCCCTTGGCCTTTGCGTGGTGGTTGGGATCTTGGTCACCTTTGGACCTACTGCGGCTCCTTCGGAGCTCCTTTCCCAAGCGCGTCACAACCACAAGATGCACAGGATGCACAAGAACGGACTTGGTCTCAAGCACAATGACTTGGCTTTGTTGGAGGACGCCATGCACCAGCAGGCGAAGGAAAAGCATCGCGCTTGCATCAAGGAGTGCGAGGATTCTGCTTGCAGGCACAAGTGCCACACTGCTCTCTCCCTCCACGCCGCCTCTGCGCACCACAACGTGACGGTTGTTGAGGTCGTGCCTGATGACTGACATGCCGCAACAGCACAAGTCTGCCAGCCTCCACTTGAAGAAGGCAGACCTCAAGCTCCTCCAGGATGCGCAGCAGGCCAGGCACGAGGATGAAGTGAAGCACTGCGAGAAGTGCATCACCAGCGAGTGCAAGGCCAGCTGCAAGCAGACTCTCCGCAGCCTCAAGGCCCAACCCCATGCTGCCAAGCATCAGGTCAATCTGGGACTCAAGGCTGACGACATGGCGCTGTTGAAGGTCCGGCTTGCGAATCCTGACGGGATGTACTCACTGTTGCATTAGGATGCGCAGAAGAGGCAGGCCAAGGAAGAAGCCAAGCACATGTACATGCAGGTGCGATCTTACAAAGTTTTGGAGATGAATTGGATGCTCCTGATCTGCTTGGAATTCACATGAGGTGGCAGAACTCCGACCGCAAGGCGCTCAAGTCCAAGAGAAGCTCATTGAACGCTATCGACGAGGTCAACCATCAGGTAACTCTACTGCTCGAGTGATGAGTCCTGAATGCTCAAAGCCTGGGGATGATGGCAACGGCGATTGGGCGCCGGGCATGAGAAGCTCTGCCATGCAGGTGAGGGACTATAGAAAACAACTTTTGCGTCGTGGTGAAGTGTCTGTCGCAGCAACTCAAGCAGGAGCAGAGGGATGCAGCCAAGGTTAATGCATTTTCCCGCTCGTCTCGACGCTGACTTGATGCCAGACTGCCAAGTTTGCCTATGACACGGACAACGACGACTCTTGGTCCAACTAAACAGCCGTTGAGAGACGAGAGAAAGTCTGGGTAGAGTCATTCGAAACTAAGAATGTCATGTGGAACTAGCAGATCTTTTCGATTTCATCATCTTATTTCACTGCATGCTTGCAACGCCTCCCTCTACGTCTTCCCGATGTAGTCAGGCTCTCATAAAGTTGAAGAGACGGCGATGACCATCAACCATGATGCCATTCATCCTGCAATGAAAGCTGTGTGCAAGTAGCCGCATGCCACAGACTTGACGCTGCTGAGAGATTCAACGATGGTTGGCTCGACCTAAAGCAGGAATTCAATGAACATGGTCACGGTATAAATGAGAGGTTCTACCAGCCAGGAGGACGTGGTTGGATGTCCCAAAACGTGGTTGGTCCCGACGAACGCAAAGCCCTCCATCATAACCTTGTTCCTGCCCCAAGTATAGACCTTGCCTTCTTCGGTGATTGCTGCGGAGTAGCTGTTCCCAGCAAAAACTTGCTGTTTAGAAGCAGCATGAGCAAGCGAGTGCGAAGGGAGGAGGAAGACCTTCACACGGTGGGAGGGATCAGCTGGTGCAGAGAGCAGATTCAAACGGTGAGGCGTGTGGTAGCTGAATCCAGCAGCACCCCAAACATAGACAACTGCGTCTTCTGTGACAGCGACACAATGCTGATGACCGAGGTGAATAAAAGCAGAAGGAGAGAATGTTTCAACTCTACAACCTGATGTCCGCATCCAATGTGCAGCACTGAAGAGCCTTTGAAGCATTCATCTCTATCCAAGCTTGTAGGGCTGCACTCAACAGGAATCAATGTGAGGAAACGAAAAAGGAGAGATTGCGCATACGAAGATTCTTGAGCAAAGACGCTCATTCCCTCTAATCCCAACTCACCAACCTGAACATGTAAGCATCATTGACTTCCTCCTGAACCATTGGAACAAAACCTTATTCTTTCCCCAAGTGTACAAGGTTCCATCCAACCCAATAGCTGCTGTGAAATTTTCGCCGCATTCTATCCATTTCATCTTCTGCTAATAAAAGTCTTATGTCTTGCACAGTCTGAGCTGCCATGGTCTCACTGGAGATTCAGAGATCGGCTCCGGTTGCAAGAAATCTGTGTTGTTGCCGTGTCCGAGCCTGCCTTGCTCACCCTAATGGCATGTCACAGTAAGCCTTACGAAAGTGCAGCAAAGTCGCATACATGACCCCAGGTGAACATGGTTCCATCTTGACTGAGCGCTACACTGTGCTTAGCTCCACAGGAAATGTTGGTGATTTTTTCGCCGTTCAAACGCTGCACTCTTGTCATCCACCCTTACGACTGCCTGCCTCTTATCTTTTACTTCGATTCGTTTCGGCACTGGCAGGGAAGCTTTGTCTCCATGGCCCAGTGCACCAACTCCCGCACCGGGGGTACCTGATCCACCCCATCCCCAGGAGTAGACCTGTACAACGTGTCAGGCCAAGTTGCACTCACTTATTGAGATTCCACCCACCTCGCCGATGTCAGAGAGGGCAAGGACGTGATATTGTCCTGTATGATTGTCAATTGTTAAAGTCAACAAAATCTTTAGCGATCACCTGCAGCAATCTTGACGATCTTGATCCCATCGAGCCCATGCACAATGGTTGGTTCTGAGAACGCCGCGGAAACACAATGATTTCAGAGGCCGGGAGCAGATTAATGAGACTCGTCGATCCTACCATATGAAGACGACCCAGCATTAGGATTACCGAGTTCTCCATTCTTGTTGTCGCCCATTGAGTAGACTTTTCCTGGATGTATCAAGTCATTGCTGGCCGAGTTTGTTGCAGTGCCAGGTTGCACCCGATTCTGTGACGAACACTGTGAACTTCTTGCCGCAGGAGACATCAATCACAGGTTCTGGTATCGGGATTTCTGTTGGTTGCTTAACATTGTGTCAAAATGACATACTTATGAGTGGCTCTTTTCATGTACTCACCTTGGCCTTGACCACGTCCTTTCCCAGTCCCAACGCACCGGAATTGGACCAGCCAGACACAAACAGCTTCCCGGCTTTGTTCTGCATGCTAGAAAACTGACGGATTCCAGCTGCTGATATACCACCACGCACAAAGTGCGGGGTAGGAAGACGACGTTGCATACATGAGGCGCGTGCCGCCTTCACCCTGCAAACCACAAATGGGATTTGCACATTCGTAGCGTTGGAATGCTGGAGGATGAAGGAGTTTGGTACGGAGGGGGGGTGTCCATGAGAGACCGAGCTGTAGTTGCACGTGTTGTTGTGATGGGTAGGAGGAGAGGGAGCGGCGCATATCGCCATCTTCCTTCGCCCGAACGCTCGCCATGCCAGCTGCATTGTCGAGGGTCGCAATATACGACCGACACCTTCATCACCCTCATACCCAGTGAACTCGCCGAGTCGGACTGACCGTCTGACGGCCCGGGAGCACTGACGGAGCACTGACGGAGTCCGATCGCTGAGACGGCCGGCCGGGCCCGCCAGGTCCCGGCGCGCCGTCAGTGACGCGAAGCTTTTACTCAAATTTAAGCTAAAAATTAACCGTACTCAAAAAATAGCTTTTACACAAAATTGACGGAAGTAACGGCGGGCTAAATGAAACTTTGAAGCTTCGCCTTACGGGCCGGCCCGGCCGGCCCGGCGGCGGCCGCGTGTCGCAGTAGTACCTACTTAAAACATTGAGTGTACTAGTTTTAACTTAACTTTGAATGTACTAGTTTTAACTTAACTTTGAATGTACTAGTTTTAACTTAACTTTGAGTGTACTAAGGACAATGAGGCAGGTCGTACGCCGGTCGGAACTGGCCTTTTACTCAACTCGCAATATTTGATATTAAAATGTAGGCGCATGAAGCTGACAGGAGATGAAGTTCATATGACATGTTTTCAATTCAGATCTCACAAACGCGATGCAACCCTTTGGTTAGTAGGGTTTATTAATCAACATGCACTGCAAGCAGTCAACCGATACTACCTAGATGCTCACATTGTTCTTAAGAAAATACTTCTGCGCATGAGATCTGACTTGCAACTCTGTTCTTGTCCCGACCATGCAGGCGATTGCCTGTGCTATTCCTGGGCCAAGCCCGACAAACACTCTTCCATCCGCTCCTCGGGATAGCCCGGCATAAGGACAGTAAAGGTTCAGACCCTCCAAGAAACGCTCATGCTCGTCCTTGCTCCAACGCTTCTGCGTAGTCCCCTGAATCTTGGGTTGACGCTTTTTGCCGACCTTGCTTGGCTTGTTCGCAAATTTCTTCTCAGGCATTGACACGACAGAACTAACTTCATCGCTGTCATCGCTTCCTCGCTCTGAAGCCGGATGCGAGGCATCCTTTTCGTTCAGCTGTTCACCTTCACACCAGAGAAGGTGATCAAGCCCGCATTCTTGCTCGCACGAGAAGTAATGGTCCACGAGAGCTTTTGCTATTTGTGCGTCCTCGAAGGCAGGGTGAACGTCATGGGGAAAGAGAGAAGCGATGGCATCATCGACGAGCATTTGCGCTGGTCACAAGAGCAGGATCTATTGACGACGAAAGGTATGACGTGCTGAGAAACTGCAGCAGGAGAAGATGAACAGGTGGGAGGAGTGGGAGGAGTAGGAGGAGCAGGAGGAGCGGGAGGAACCGGAGAACGAGGAGAAGACTGCAGAGGTGAGGAGGGGAGGGAGGTGTCGGTAATAAATAGGGGAAACCGGGGAACAACGGAACTCAAGCGATGCGAAGAGATGCACCGCCAAAATCAGTATGTTTGGCGAACTTTTCTTAGCCGTATCCGATGCGAAGAAGTATGTTTTCAATACTAGTCAGTCATCAAATCACGTTACCATGCCGTTTTCTGCCGAGGCCGATGCGAAAAAGACTATTTTCACTACTAGTCAATCATCAATCACGCCGCCAGATTTACACCATGGCATGATGTCAATAGCTCCGAAACTCCGGCCGAGTCATCTTGCTAGTAAAGCCATCGGCAGACCTATTGATTTCAAGTGTTGATACACTTATTTGAAAGTTAAGTTAAAATTAGTATGAGGATAATCAGATACTACCAAAAATATCAAAGCTGCTGAAAGATGGACCTCGTGATATGAAAGTGACCAGATCCGTTGATTTTTTTTAGGAGCCTTACGTCCAGTCTGCCTCAGAAGAAGTACCTATTGGGATTCAAGGGCAGCAAAATTCGCTTAGCAAAGCCATATCATGGGGCGGGCCTGCGATCAGTTGGGGGCGCATGCTGGCTGCCCGCGAATAGAACCCTCTGAAGTGTGGTGCGCATGGCGAGCAGGGACGTCATGAACCTCATGCTCATGCTCACTGCCGGCTTGCCCTCCATCATCTCCGTCTACCTTGTCCCGCACTCACTGTGCTCTCCTGCTCCTGCTGAGGGCTGGCTGAAGGACGCATGCGAGCTGGCCTTGGGGAGCCCGATCGTCTTCGTCAACGTCCTCTTCTTCGTCAACGTCTCAGTTGGCTTCTGGATCATCGGGCTGGTGCAAGGGAATTTCTGGCTGATCGACCCTTACTGGACCTTCATACCTCCCCTCATTGGCCACTTCTACCTCAGCCATCCCCTCGCGGTCCATCCTTCCACTGCTAGGGGGATGGTGGCCATGGCGCTTGTTTGGATATGGAGCATCCGGCTCACTCACAACTATGTGAAATCATTTTCCTCTCCTTGTTTAGAAAGTGACGCCCCGCCCCAGTTCCGAAGAGAAGGATGGAGGTGTGGGGCGAGGGAAGACTGGCGATATACCAAGATGGCTAAGGAGCATCCTTCAGCATGGTGGGCTGTGCCATGCAGATGTAGCAACAGCACCTGACATGTTCTTTCAGGTGGATCTTAAGCTTCTTTGCCGTGGGTCTGGCTCAGCAGCCGATGCTAGTTGGTAGCGCAGGCATGTCAGCTTCCTTGGCATGACACGGGAGTTTGTAGGAATTTCGCTCCCTCTTTACTCCACTGCGTTCTCAAACAAGGTGTAGCACAGCGGTTTGAGCGATGATGGGCTGCTGACCACTCCGTTCTTTCTGTGTTGAATCGCCTCCTCCATCCCTGGACCTTGAAGCAATGGAATCTGATAGATTCTATCGCCACCATGTTGTGTTTGAAAGGGATTCTGATTGCATTCGTTGCCGACAATCAGTTGTACAGGTCTACATGTCGGAGATTATTTCTTCTGTCCCCTCAAATGATTTGATAGATATATGAAATCCAACGAAGATCGAGAAGCGAAGGGACAGAAGAAGGTTGTGAGAGAAGAGGAGAGGCGAGGAGAGGAGAGGAGACTAACGGGAGGAGAGAGGAGGAGAGGAGACAAGGTTGATCTTTGCTGATCCTGGTGAGCAGCAGGAGCTGCTTGATGCGGGGTTGTGGGGTTTGAGTCGACATCCCAACTACTTCGGAGAGATCATGTGGTGGACGTCTTTTGCTCTGTTCTCAGTCAAGTGAGCATCAAGACTTACTATCCTCTCTCGATGAGCTGACATTGCCTCGTTTCTTCTGCTCTCGTTTCCCTCCCTTTGCCTCCCAGTGTTGGTGAGTGGCAAATGGTCGGAGGAACGGTTTTCAACACGTTGGTTCTTGTCTATGTGTCGATGATGACGGAAGAAAGAATGCTGAAAGGTCTTTTTGGCATGCTGTTGATGAATGCGAAGTAGGGTGATGTGCATTGCAGGATGGACTGAAGAGAGGGCAAAGCGATACCGAAGGTACATCTCAGAGACGCCATGCATAATTCCCAACATCTTCAAACTTTGGTCGAAGCCCAAGAAGTGATGTTTCCTGTCTCTTCGTGTACATGGTGTATTGATGATGTGACAAATATGTCGAGTGTGTCTTTTCTGTGAAAGTTATCCAATCCAAACTTGCATCGCGCGTGAGTTTCTCGTTTCGTCGTTCATTACTTTGAATCACGAAGAAATTCACGAACTTGAGCGACAAAGAACTTCTCTGCCGAAGCACTCTCGGGATCCTCCTGCTCGAAAATCACATGTAGGTTGTAAGCGAGCGAGCGAGCGAGCGAGCGAGCGAGAAAGAGAGTGAGTGAGTGAGTGAGTGAGTGAGAGTGAGGGAGAGGGAGGGAGGGAGGGAGAGGGAGAGAGAGAGGGAGGGAGAGGGAGAGAGATGGAGAGGATGGGCAAAGATCGTTGAGAGAGAGGGCATCTCACAGGCAGCGGCGAGAGAGCATGGTTAGCGTTGGGGACGACGAGAGGGACGACCCTGCAGTCTCTCATTATCACATAGGAGACGACAATAAAGAACAAGCACCTTGCCTTCCCCCCCTCTCCTCTCATCGCCCTGGCGATTCTCTCCACGAGCTCCTGCCGCCGATCATTCACTATGAGAGCCCAGCAACGACATGGCTGACCTGCTTGTTCACCGTAGAAGGAACGTACTCATCCTTAGAAGAGTATGCTATCATGACGTCGGTGGTGCTGTAGAACCCCCCGAACCTCCTCGCGAGCTCGTCCTCGCTGAGATCCGAGGAGAAGTAGTCGTCCTTTCCTCCCACATCGTTGAGATCCAAGAACCTCTGTGCTGTGACTGGAGCCCAGCACGCGGATCGGGGCAGGAACTCGTCTCCTCCACCTGACTGCCTGGCAAGCTGCCTCGCCGCCTGTAAGTTCTCCTGCTGCTTCGCCAGAGCGTCCGCGTCCTCAAGCTCGCGGTCGCTGACACCGGCCTGGAGGATGATGTGCGAGATGTTGTGCTGTGGGAGGTTCTCCCTGCTGCGCATGTAGTGGCAGGCGATCTGACAGCCGGTGGAGTGACCGCAGATCGCAAACTTCTTCCCCTCCCTCTCCCTTGCAAGGAAATCGAGCAGGGCAGACAAGTCCTCGACGTCTCTCTCCAGCGAGCCGAACCCCCACATGTTGTACGATGATCGCAGGATAGGCTGCACCATGGACCATCCCTCTTCGCTCGCTGCCTGCCCGAGCGACGGGACGTACCAGCATGGTAGCAAGCCGTCGGAGAGCCCTCCTATCATGATGAGCTTCTTCTCTGCATCGCCGGGCCCACTCTCGAAGGCCTGCAGCTGAGGAGCGTACTGGAACAGCGATCCCCTCATGCCGTCCTGCCGGGGGTCGCGGGCCGACATCACCGTCCTTGTCCTGGAATGCAGAAAATGAGACGAGCGCTGCAAGACTTGAGACGCAAATCTCGACAACCCCGCCAGGCTGCGCGCCATGAAAGCTTCACAGGGAGGAACAGGGAGGGCGAGGAGGAGGAGGATCAGGAGGAGGAGAGGGGCGTCGGCAGGGATTATGCCTGGTTTGCCTAGCATCGATGCATCAACGGCTGGGGAAACGACCGTGTCAATTCAGAGGTCCTATCCCTCCTCCTCCCCTCTCCCTTCCTCCTCCCCCTCTCCCTTCCTCCTCTCTCTCTCTCGCTCCCCTCTGCCCGCTACCTCCCCCCTGCTTCTCTCCCCTCTGCCCCCCTCCCTTCCCCAGCCTCCATATCCCAATCCGACCCTGACCAACCCTACTGAACAATTGCCAGATCGTCAAAAATCTCCTCCCTACCTCCCGCTTCCCTCCTCCCCGCTCCCTCACTTACTTCCGCTATCTCCCCGCTGACCACCAGCCTGCCAGTCCTCTCTCCTCTCCCTCCATCTTCTCCTCTCTCACAACTTCCGCCCCCTCCACTCTGCAGCAGGGAGGGAGGAGACAGGAGCACGAGCTGGGCGAGAGGAGGAGAATGGGAGTGGATGTCGGGGAGGGTCTGAGAGAGAACTATGTCAAGCTCTCATGATGCACAGCCACAACTCCTGCTCCTGCTCCTGCTCCTGCTCCTGCTCTCCTTCCTCCATGTAGCCCGGACCTCCTCCGTCTCTGCTCGCTTCCTCCTAGCGATCCCCTCCGACTCTGAGACATGCCTAGTCCTGGTGCAGGTGCAGGTGAAACATGCTAGAGGCCTCGGGCACAGGATCATCCTCTACGTGGACGGGAAGGAAGAGGATGTGCAGGGCAGCGACTTGATCGCGAGCTCCCTTCTCATGCTCCGCGTCCCCTCGACCTCCCGGAGCAGGTCAGAGCTCCTCCTCGTTGTCATGAGCAGGGACGAGTACGTCGCCATGGCGTCAGCGTCACTGGCAGCAGCATGCAGACTGTTGGACCCAGCAGACGGAACTGACTTGCCTCCCATCCTCCTTGTGCACACAAAGGGCTCCAAGGGCGCGACCCTCAACTGCCAGCAAGTCAGCGAAATGGCGGGCAGCTCGAAGTTGACAATGTTGGTGTCGTCGCAAGCAGGTCAGGAGTGCATGTCTTGCCCGACCGTCTTCGGTCCTTTGCAGTGTGTTCACTTGTCGTATGCTCTGTTCGAGGTGCTCCTTCATCGCGCAGCCCTGGTCATCACGGACTCGGAGTGGGCAGTCAGGAAGGCACAGGAGAGGAGCGTTGCTGTGAGATGGTTGTCGGCAGACCCTGAGAGAAGCTCGGTTGAGCTGTCAGGGAGGGAGGAGAGCAGTGTAAGGGAGGGGAGCAGTGTAGGGGAGGAGAGCAGTGTAGGGGAGGAGAGGAGCTTAGGGGAGGGGAGGAGCGTAGGGGAGGGGAGGAGCGTAGGGGAGGGGAGGAGCGTAGGGGAGGGGAGGAGCGTACAGGAGCAAGCACGCTCCTTCACTATCGGAGTCATCCTGACAGTTTACAAGAGGAACAACCTGGAAGAGCAGTTTCAGTCGGTGTTTCGGCAGACCCTGAGGCCAGCTGAAGTCCACGTCTTCCAGAACGAAGACCATGTCGATGTGGACAGTGTAGTACACAGGGCACAGTCTGCTCGGCCAGACATCAACATCAGGCTGACCAAGTTGTCCATGAACACCAAGTTTCATGGCAGGTTTCACCTTGCAGGGCAGCTCTCTACTCACTTCGTCTCCGTCTGGGACGACGACATCGTTCCCGGTCGTGACTGGCTCAGAAGCTGCGTCGAGTACTCGCTCGATCACGGGCTGGCATTGGTGGGATGCAACAGCAGGAATATCGTACGTATCCTTCACAACCATGAATGGCACGCCAAGCAAGAGGAGGCAGAGCGGGGAGGTGCAGGGCCCGTCGACTTCGTGGGTCAGTGCTGGACTCTCTGGCGAGAACACCTACGGCACTTCCTGCATGCCCGGCCCTTCACATGGACGACAGGGGAGGACATTCAGTTGTCCTTTTCCTTGCAGAGGGCAGGCATCGAGTCACACCAGGGCCCCATCGAGGGGGAGGCGATTCCCGACGAGCGGAGGGGAGCGTACGCGGTAGATCAGTTCGCCTCTCACCTCGACAGGAAGGCGCAGGATGTGCGGCAGCTGCTATTCTGTCGGCTGCTGAGAGCAGGGTTTCATGCGAGGAAGTGCGAGAACTGCGATGAGGAGACCATAGCGGCGTGCGTGACACATTTTCAGACGATCATCCAAGTCGAGCAGTCTGTGACAACGACGCCACTGGAGTCAGACAGTGAAGAAGGGAGCAGAGAGAGGGGGAGGAGGAGGAGGAGGAGGAGGAGGAGGAGGAGGAGAGCGGTCTTCATGTTTGCAACCAGGATGGAACTGATCAAACTTTCGGCACTCGTCACCGTCTCGAAGGCTCGTCGAAGTTTCCGCACCGTGCTGGTCTTTGCTGGACAAGATCCCAGCGCTCTGACTGACGTGGAAGACTTCGATCTCACTGTAGATCATTCCCTCTTCGTTCCCCAGCAGAACTCCTCCTCTCCCACACTGGCACAGGTGGTGGAGGGAGTCGAGAGGCTGGTCGGCCTTACAGCCAGCGACGTCTTGCTCCTTGCTCCATCGCGACTGGGGTCAGCAGCAGCGGCGATCCTTGGAGTCAACAGCAGGTGTACGATCGTGCATGTCAACGCTGCGATGACCGGATGGGACGAGAAGCTCCTGCGACTTGAACGCGCTGCCACGTCATCATCTTGGTACTTTGCTACGTCCGACGAGGAGCACGAGTTGCTTGTTGGAGCAGGTGCTGCTCCTACTCGGGTTGTTACGGCAGGAAGTACGATCCTCGACGCGATCCGAAGGTCAGTCCCGTCGGTGCGACGGTCGAAGTTCTCCATGGCAAGTGTGTTCAAGGGCAAGAAAGTAGTTTTGTTGCACATTCAACGTCACGCGCGGGCCGTTGGACCCGCACTGTCGCAGCTTGAGTGTGAGGATTGTTTCTTCGTGTTGATGAAGGAAGCAGGTTATGATGAGGAACAGGAGGAGACGATCTCAAGGATGTGCGAAGCTCCCGACACAACACTGTATCTCAACCACAAACCATTCTCTGATATCTTGTCGATATCCAGGAGAAGCCATGTCATCATCGTTGACAACGAGGAATATGTTGAGGTGTACAGCCTGCTGGGAAGGCAAACGATTCTGTTGAGCGAGGCACATGAAAGCAATCCCAGTCGCCAAGGAAGTGTGCTGGTCAGGCCGTCCAACACAACTGCCCTCTTGCTTGCCGTCAGGGCTGCACTGGAGAACAATTCGAAAGGTGATGTGTTGGATCGACTGGTTCCAGCAAGGCAGGGAGCTGCGATTGAGGTGATTTATCAGACGATCGTAAGACAGGTCCCTCCATCACGGTCAGTTCATCGTCATCAGTTGGAGCCGACAGGATCCTATCACCTCGATCCACCCCTCTACTCTCATCCCTTCTCCGCTCTGAGCACGGCAGCTGGTTTGCTGCTTGATTTCCTCTCCAAGGAGAACGTGGAGACCCTGGTGGACTATGAGTGCCGGATGGATTCATCGCAGAGGCAGAGATCGGTCAAAACACCTTGTGTCGGTCATCGGATTCTCCAGCAACAAGGAGAGAAGCAAAGAGTGGAGTTTCGTTTCTGGCCCAGCCGCAGTGAAGACCTTGATACTGTACAGAACTCACTTGTCTTCTTGCCGAGTGTGGGCGAGAGTCGCCAAAATCTGCAGGATCTTGGTCTGAGGAGACTGCTCAACTCAACGAAAGGACGCCTCCTCTTGCTCACTTGCTCCCCATCAGTGCTTGATAGCAACGGGGCAGTCGATGGATCGCGATTGTTGGAGCAGCTGCCTCAGGAGTTTGTTCACGCTGGCAGCCACGAGCTCGACGACCATCTTCATCGCTGCTCTCTGTTCGAGCTCCAACGGCAGAAGGCCCTTGAGGGGAGAAGAGAGTTCTGCTGGAGGTTCGGTGACGACCTGTCCTTCAGCAGCAGCCTGATCGCCATGTTGCATGCATTCTGGTTGTCCGTGAACGCGGGAAGGACCCTTGTGATGCCTTCAAGTGCCAACCACAAGGAGTTCAGCTCCCGCTTGCAGGACTTGTTCAGTCTTGACTCGTCCTCGATCGAGGTCCTGTCAGACCATGCCTTCCAGCAAGTCTGCGGCGATCCCGAGATCTTGACTGTGCTGGACTTGCTGGCTGATCTGGGGGGCAGAGCTGTCACAGTCGATCCTGCCGACGCGCTTGACACGCGCGAGCCGCCGGTGGCAGCCATGACAAGGCTGTACCGCAGCCTGAAGTTCTCAGCGCGGGCCCTGCTGGAGGCTGAGGTTTTCATTGCCCAGCAGCTCGGCAGTCCCTTCATAGCTGTCCACATGACCAAACGGACGACAGACGAGTGTGTGGAAGAAGCAGGGGGGTGGAAGGAGCCAACCCAGCCCTCGTCATCTGCGCGTGCGGCCACTTGTGCGCACTCGTTGCCCGCCTCCATCAGGAAAGCTGAGCAACAGCTGGGCAGGGAGGGTGCGGAGATTTTCGTCAGCACCGGCGACGAGCACGAGGCTCTGGGGTCACTGGGGGCGTACAGGGAGAGGATGAAGTTCTACGACTCCGTCTGCGAAGGCTTCGAGTGCGTGCTGGCCGACATGCTCGTCTGTGCCAAGTCCGACGTCTTCATCGCAAACCGGCTCAGCCCCTTTGCGCTAAACGTCGCGAGATGGAGAGGAACGAGCGATGGGCCGAGAGCCGTTCGCTTCTCCGACGACGACGGCATCCTCGTTCCCCTCTGGGAAGGATACCCAGACCCAACTCCCCATGAGGACGAGGCAGCACAGGTCTGATCGCAGAATTATTAACTCACTGTGTCTGTAAGACATAGGACTCTCGTTGTCTTTTCCTATTAAGCTTTAACGTGACTACTATCGCGCTCTTACTTGCAATCGTCTTACTACCACGCCATGATGATAAGTTACTGCCATGCACCTTGACATCTCACCGTGCCATATGAGTTGAGCTTTTTAGTTCGGCTGGAGTCCGGGGCCGCCTTGAAGTCACGTCGACGGTCACTACCGCGCTTCTAGTCACTGAGTCGGGCGTCCCCTCGGCGAGGGCCTGAGCCTGACCGTACCGGGCCCCGCCCGGCCGGGACTCAGGATCCCGTTGTCCGACCCGGGGCCCGCCAGCGGCAGTGAGCCGGACTAAGCCGCCGCCGGGCCGGGCCGGGCCGGCGACGCGTGCCACTGTGGCGGGCCTCTGACTGGGGCGTGACTCCCACGGTCCGACGGGTGACGGTCCGTACATTGAAGCAGCGAGGAGACGCCGCTGACTCAGAAAGGTGAAGAGGAGGAGCGACTCAGGTCAGCTGGCTGTCTGGGCGTTGCCCCTTGGAAGGCAATCTAATTCCGCGCCTGCCAGTTGCCCCCTGGAATACCCCCCTTTCAACGATAACCCCCTCACACTCCGTTTGGACGGGGGGTTGTGGATGGGAGTTCTATTCTCGGGGAGCGCGGGGGGATGAGGTCAGCACAGGATACTTAAAAAGTGACTACGGCAAGGGGGGTACTCAGTACCCCACCCACAAAAGGCCTTTCTACACACACTGTGAACCCCTACCCCTTTTAGACGGATGACTTGTCTAGAAAGGAACGGGTCATTCCGGTATCTCCATCTTTCAGACCCCTCCTCATCGACACCCCACCCCCCAGAGATCGAATGGTCGCATCCACGTGTGTGGTGTGTTTAACTCGAACAAGGACATCGACTGACTACCCTACCCACTATCATAAGGCACCCCTTATCTTCAGCATAAAATACCCACCCTTTTGTAAATCAATTGACCACCCCCTTCCTTCAGACAAGCAAAAGATCCTTCAGGTCACCGTCACGTTTTACAATTGTTTTATAAACCTTTTTTGGGATCCGACCATTGGCGAAGGCAAATTGAAGCGGGGTGGGTAGTATGAAGTACGGGTACTAAAACGGGGAATAAAAGGGGTGTTGGGGGTAAAGTTGATTAATGCAAGGTAGGTGGGGTAGACGGTTTGTCGATATGTACGATTCGTGTACTGGCTGACCAAGAGACAGTGGGTGGGGTTATGAAGGGAATTGAGGGGGTATAATTTGGAGTCTGGAAGGGGTAGGGGTAATTCAGAAAGAGGGGTGATCTGGGGAAGGGTCATGGAGGGGCAGATACGATGTAAGTGGAAGACCAGTAGAGAGCAGGACGAAGCTGAAGATGAAGGAGGAAAGGAACAGGTGAGCCGATGATATGTTATGTTATGTTATGGTATGTCATGTTATGGTATGTTGATGTTGATGATAATGATATGATGTGATGATATGACGACAATGACTACAACGATAATGATGTGATGACGATGATATGGTGGTGATGATGAAAGCGGTGGTGGTAGTGGTGATGTTGATAAGAAGGAGAAGGCAGAAGGGGAAGGAAGAGGGAGGAGAGGAGAGATAATCTTGAAACGACAACCATGGGGTTTGGTGCATTTGAGGAATTTTTCGATACCATGTCACCATAATGTCTGTAAATAATGCGCTGACTGTCTTTGTTCAGGTTGATATCTGGTTCAATTGTCGTGTTTACGGGAATCTGCATTCTCGTCGTACTGGCATTGGTTGTGAATGACGGAAAAGAGGGGGAAACGGAACTATTTGCCAAACTACAAAGAATCCATGAAGTGCAGAAGACAAAACCTGAAGACATTGTATCATTACATTCAACCTGTATGCTTGCATGCAGATCAAACGAGTGCAAAGAAAAATGCAGACAGATGACAAAAAACGCGCTGCAGGTTCGAAGCTCTCACCTGATGTGCCTCCTGGAATGCAGTACACAAGGGCAATGCAAGAAAGGATGCGCAACCAAGACTAAAGCTCACATCACATGCCTCAAGCAGTGCGACGACGATACCTGCCGCCGCTCTTGCTCCACCGCCGCCATGCGAGCATCTCCCGCTACCTCCATGCTCGCCGACGCTGACCAGCTCCACCTTACCTGCCTCAGCCAGTGCGCAGACGGAGCATGCAGGAGCCACTGCAACCAGCAGAAGCAGCAGCACCTCTCATGCCTCAAGCAGTGCGACGACGATACCTGCCGCCGCTCTTGCTCCACCGCCGCCATGCGAGCATCTCCCGCTACCTCCATGCTCGCCGACGCTGACCAGCTCCACCTTACCTGCCTCAGCCAGTGCGCAGACGGAGCATGCAGGAGCCACTGCAACCAGCAGAAGCAGCAGCACCTCTCATGCCTCAAGCAGTGCGACGACGATACCTGCCGCCGCTCTTGCTCCACCGCCGCCATGCGAGCATCTCCCGCTACCTCCATGCTCGCCGACGCTGACCAGCTCCACCTTACCTGCCTCAGCCAGTGCGCAGACGGAGCATGCAGGAGCCACTGCAACCAGCAGAAGCAGCAGCACCTCTCATGCCTCAAGCAGTGCAATTTTGAAAGAAATTGCTCTTTTCGTTGCTCAGTCTGAAGTGTTTCAGTTTTGATTGTTTTGCTTCATTTTGATATGGTTGTCTGTATTTTACTCCTTTCTTAGAATGCATTCATTTCAATTGCAAATTTTGCCTCGTCTTGTCTGTGGTCAGTCTGCAATGGAATAGAACAGGTTGAGAAAGCTCTCGTAGCACTTGCCCAGGAGTTTCTCAAACTTTGCTTCATCCTCCATGTAGTCGTCGTGAGCATCATTCCTGGAGGGGACGACTACATAGAACACTAGCTCCTGTCAGCTTCTTCCCCCACAGACAGAATGTCTCCTCACCCTTGTGGCATTTCTGCTTGCTGTAGAGAGGCGAGCTGGCATGCAGCTTGACTGCGTACGCGTCGCCCAGCACGCCATGTCCGTGTCCGGCATACTGGGATGACGTGGCCTTTCCTAGGTAACCCGGGGAGTTGAGGGGACCGCTGGCATCGAAGACAACTCCAGCTCGACCTGCCATGTGCGTTATGCTGGGGGATGCACGAAGGTAGGGGGAGGGAGGAGGGAGGAGGGAGGAGGGAGGAGGGAGGAGGGAGGAGGGGGAGGGAGGAGGGAGGAGGGAGGAGGGGGAGGAGGAGGGAGGAGGGATGAGTTAGAGGGTAGGTTGAATATATGATCATCTCCAGATGATGGAGATGATCATAAAGAGGGCTAGACTGAGGTGATGGAAGAGGAAGGGGGATCGGGAGGGAGAGACTCGCACTTTACCTCTTGATGGACGTTTGCCTCGCACGAAGAGCTTGTCGGTTTCAACAGCAAGTGACTTGCAGGAAGCGTCGTGCTGACCGAGAGAGACGATGGCCTGGGGATCTGAGGAGACGATGACGATGAATCTTTCGTCGGAGATGATGCCTGAGGAGCAGGTGAGAAAAGAAGTCAAGGAGAAGAGTTGGAAAGGCGCCGAGGCAGTGGAGACGAATGAGAAAGTGCACGAGGGAAGGAGGGAGGGGTAGAGGAAAGGAGGAAGGAACGGAGCGGGGGATGGAGGGAGGGAGGGAGAAGAATGGAGGGAGGAACAATCGCGTTACACTCTTGCTGAAGTGCATCGATCAGGTTCTTGTCGTGGTCGCAGACGAGGTAGAGCTTGATCTTCTTGTCTCCTGCATGACTCTCGAGGAACCTCTTGATGGACTGCATCGCAACTCTGCCCGACGGCATCAGCAAGTCAGCAGAGGGGCATGGTGAGCGATCCGAGACGAGCAGCGACTGGAAGGAGGGGTAGTCACCTTGCGGCGAGGAGGGGTTCGCATTTCAGCAGAGGGCAGCAGCATAGGAGGGGGAAGGCAATCGATCTGCAAGAGGCCGCGCTGGTGTCAGAGAGAGATGCAAGGTCGTAGATGATGTTGAGGGGGAAGGTCTTCTTCTCAATCTTCTCCTCTTTGTCTTCGAGGCCGGCTCTGATGTCACTGGATGTTGAACTAGGTTGTGCGTGCTCTCCTGAGGACGAGAGATCCTGGCTGCTCCTGTCTGCTTTTCCCTTTCCTCTCACATCTTGCTCATCCTCTTTCTCGACAGGACGGTCGGGCCTGGTCGATTGCTCGTGGGAGATCGAGGTTGCTGTCCCTGTGTCGACCTTGCCGTGAGAGAATTTTCTTTCATCGCCTTGGCTCACATCGATTTTTCTGGAGCTTACAGACTCTCTCGAGCTCACGCACGCATCAATCTTGATCTTCTTTGCTGGTGTTTCTTCGTCTTTCTGAACATGATCATTGACTTGGCAGATGCTTCTCTTCGCACTGGTGACTTCCTTCGAGTTCACATGGGTCACCTTCGCTAGAGACTCCGTGTGATCGTTGCGCTCCTCCACGTTGATGTCATGGGACCTTGCCGCGTCATGAGCTTCCTCTTGCTTCTCCTCTTTCTTGGATTCTTGTGATGGCCTCTCCGTCGCACTGACAGCATGCAAGTCAACGAACACGTCTCCAACTCACGGTACTTCACCTCCTCGCTGTCGCTTCCTCCTCCTCCCTCCCTGCATCTCTCTCAACCTTCCGTGCACTTGGGGCAGCTGCGTTTGTGCTCGCCGGGGGAACGATGCCATGTTTGATCAGCGCTTCATGGTTGGCTGGGTGGCTGAACTCCTGGAAGTGCGTGGGGTTGTTTCTGTAGCAGCTCGACCCAAATCTGGTCGAGGAAACGATAATCGTCAAGGGGAGAAGAGGAGTTGGGAGGAGAGAGGAGAGGGGTGGGTGGGGAGGAGAGGAAGGGAGAAACGGAATAGGAGGAATGAGAAGTTACGCGGAAAGAGAGGAAGTGCAGATTTCAGACTTACTGGCATCTGGGCTTGTCCTTGGGCAGGTACTCTTCACTAGGAGAGCTTGCGGGAGCATGTGCTGCTCTTGGATGCGAAGAAGGGTGGCTCTCCTGCAAGAAGTGATTCGGATTCATCCGCTTGCAGTCAAGCCCGTATTTGCACTTGATCAGCCCCGAAGGAATCCACGTAATGCTCCCTCCTGCGTCTGCCCCTGCCCCTCCTGCCCCTCCTGCCCCTCCTGCCCCGGCACCTGCACCTGTCCTTGTGCTTACTCCTCCTTGATCCTGCGATCCACTCGCCGAGGAGCCTGCAGCGGCCTTCGCCTTGAAATGTGCGTGGAGTGGAGGGTGAGAGCAGGAGTCGAAGTGCGAAGGATTGTTCCGAACGCACTTGAGTCCGTACTCGCAGGGCGGGGCACCCTGTGGGATCCATTTGGCTGTTGCTGAAGGGCTCAGGTCCTCATGGTCGGACTCGGACAGCGAGTCTTCTGACTCCTCCTCCGAGTCCTCCACGACGAAATCGTCTTCGCTGTCGTCCTATCTCCCATCCGTCAGTTACTTGCCATGTCACCGCAAATCAGGAAGACCTGGGCGGGTCGACGAGATTTCCGTGGCATCCTGAAGCAAGATGACCATTCAGATAGACTTTACAATCGCGTTTGTGTGGTGAATGCAGTCTGAATTTGTTCTCAACACCCTCCACCTACGCTTCTAACAGCTATCGTGTCTTACCTGCCTTGACTGGACTTGAGAACTGATCCGATCTCAACAAACTCACTCCTGCTCTCCTCTGTTTCTCTACTCCACTCTTCCATCACCGGTCTCTCACCATCCTCAACATGCTAGCCCACGCACATCCCGGCATTCTATCCGTGCCGCATCCTTCACCGCATTTCTTCAGTGCATTCAGAGTGCATTCTTCAGGCATTCTTCCCTGCATTCTTCCCTGCATTCTTACCAGATTCGTCCTACCACGGCTCTGGTCTGCCAGATTTCGCGGTTTCAACCTGAATTTGAATTGGCGTGAATGTCCTGAGGGACAGACGGCACATGGGAATGGGAGGAAGAGGGAGGAGAAGGAGGAAGGAGAACGAGGGAGGAAAAGGAGGAAGGAGAACGAGGGAGGAGAGAAGGTCAGAAGGAGGGAGGGAGGGAATTAGAAGGAATGGGGGATGGAAACATGGCGGGTAGTTCGAACCCCTGCGTGGGCCGGGCAGTGAGTTTTTTTAAGATTTGGTTTGCTAACAACTGTGTCTTCAGTATGTCGACCACTTCTCTGCATCCTGCTTGTCAAAGCATTCACAGCCATTTCGAGTCTTGCAGTGAAGATATCGCGATGATAACGAGGATCCTCGAAGAAGACTTCCAGCGAGAAGGCTCCTACTCCAAGGCGAGTAATTGTTTTCCCCTGCCGTTCCCCTGACACCTTCCCCACAGAACCCTGTGAAAATTCTCGAGCGCCTGCGTGCCTTGAAGGAGGACCTCCCTAAGGTCCAGGATGAATGGAAGCGCGTCATGCTCGCCAGGCAGAAGCTGCTCGATTCAGCCAAGCAACAGCAGGGCATGAATCGAGCTCTGAAACAGATGTGCGAGACAGCAGATGTCCCGATTGCCTGCACCGACGCGCAAGATATTTTCTCGAGCTTCTCCTCGAAGCTAAATGATTGGAGCAAAGACAACATGAAGAGATATGAGAGCATGCGCAACGACCTCGCACTGATCGCCTCCGAAGACCTCGACATGGAAGTTCTTACCACCATGAGCACTCACCTTGCAGTGGAGGAAATTCCGGCTGACGATGGACTCGGAGGAAAGGGAGGAGGAGGAGGAGGAGGAGGAGATCAGGAGAACGAGAACCCGAACGCAACGCCGTGCGACGAGGCTCCAGCGGGGGAGGTCAAGAAGCAGAAGCCTACCCATTACATCACAGAGGAAGAGTTCCTGAGCGTTTCCAACGTTGTCCGGGGAAGGTGCAAGCTAGACGAGTGCAACACACTGCTGGATGTCATCCTAGCTCATTGCCGCAAGACCAAGAGCTCGCATCCGATCTCGACCGTTGAGCTTGTCAAGATCGGTGCGAGAGTGACTGGACAGACAGGGGGCAGTCGACTTGCTACCCTCCGAAGCTTGAAGAGGATCGAGATCAGCAAGGAAGGAGTGCAGCTCAGCTCCAAGTGGTTCCCCCGATAAACATGTCATGGATCCTCGTCCGAGGGCTCGGCTGTGCTCACAGTGTTTCTCACCCCGGCAGCCTGGCAGGCTCTCTCATCCGACTGAGTGCTAAAATACTTGTGGCGGCGGTTGAACCGTGAACGGCAACTGATCGCGGCACTTACTACTTTGTTGGTAATTTGTGATTGATAAGCGAGTACAACTTGCTCGACTCGATGAACTGAAACTCCCGGGACGGCCCTGTCACTGGCACTGCCATGATCGGGGGTCGCCCGGCCCGCCTCGCCGGCGGGCCGGGCCCGGGGACTGAGCCCGGCGCTGCCGGCACGACGGTACGGTATCGCCGGTGACGGGTCCGCCCGCGGCGGCAGCGGCGGCCCCGCCGGCACCACGGCGTCAGGCGTGCCGTGACACTGTGCACTTACTCGGACTCAGGCAGTGACTCAGCAGTGCTGGAGTAATCGCCGACACTGTGACGCCCCCGTGATGAATGCTCCCCGCCGAACTTCGGAAACTTTCGGGTTGATTATGCGCTCCCTCTCAGATTTTCTCACTTTCACTCTGGCCTCCCTCTTCAGTTCTGTCCTCTTCCTCCTCCTCCTCCTCCTCTACCTCCTCCTCCTGGGCGTGGCGGCGCCACGCCCACTGGCAGGCCCAGCCCGCACCCGGTGACCCGCCGGGGGCCGGGCCCGCGCTGACTCCCGAGCCCGCGGTCGCGCCGGCTCATCGCTCCCGGAGTCCGGCTGCACTGCGGCGGCGGGCGGCCATGGGGGCCCGCGCCCGGCCCGCCGGCCGGGCCGCCGCGGCCCCTCCCGGGTCCAAGCCTTGAAGGCTCCGTGGCCACTGCCAGGCTGAAGGCGGCGGCGGCCCGGCGTTATCTTTTCTAATCTAGTATCTTTACTAAGTTATACCGTACTCCCCTTGGTCGTTTATAGGTAGCTCATGCAAGTCTTCCCCTACCCGATCTCTTGACCCTACCTCACCCCTGTCTTCCCCCAATCTTACCCCACCCCCTCTTTCCTATACCATATACCGGTCAATGTTTCTAGCCCAACAACCCTCTCACACGTGCGGGACCCCCCACCCCAAACTATGGCTCGGTACCCCTCCAAAAATTCAGTACCCCTGTTCCTCAGAGAAATAACCCCCAACAAAAGCGTTATCACCCCCTTCCCTTTATCCACTACCCCTGCTCCAAACACATGCGAGTAGCTCAACTCAAAATCCGCTGGAGGGCAGGGTCGCATCCTGAGCATATGACCAGATCTACAAAATGGTTGTGGCTGCACGTCCCCTCACCCTCCACCCTAAAGTCAGGCCTCGTTGTACCCCTCCAATATTTGCTCCAATGACAAATCATGACCCCCACCCACATTTGGTCATTTCCTGTTAACCCAACCCCCACTGGTCATTTGATTGACTACCCCTACTCCCCAACATTACTTCTCTTGACCCCACAAATGACCAGATCGTTTTCAATATGGTCAACATCGTTACTACCCCCACCCCACTAAATCCTCTTCTACCATCCCCTACCCCATTGAAAACGATGGAAATGCCAATTAACAATAGTTCATGCTGCCGAACCCTGTTCCATGAGCACCCCTGATACTTGAACCCCTACCCCCCTGGTGATGTACCCCACCACTCCCCTACAACATCTTCTTGGTACCCCCCGCCATCTGCTCTGACGGGTTCATTCGATGGAGATTCATTGTGTGAGAAAAACAAAAAATGGTAGGGTGGGTACTGAATGTCGGGAGGGGGTAAGGGGGCCCTAAGGGTGGGGGAATATCCATTAGTAGTCTCGTGATGAGAGAGAAGGGGAAGATGAATTCCGTTGCAATTGCGCTATCAAGGGTAAAAGGGGTAGAAGATAGCCTTTTTACATTATTATCTCACCTATATTATTGCGCATCTTTACCCCCCAGCCTCCTTGATCCACAAGATCCATCAAGAGCGCTGAGAGATGCGGGGGAGTAGTGGTGCAGGGGGAATAGAAAGTCGCAGGGCGGTAGTGGGTACTAAAGATGCTCTCTTAGAGGGTGGGGGTGGTTTGCAGTGAATCATGTCCCCATGAAATTCAGATCTCACCCTACCCCCAAATGCACAAGTAGTGAGTGTGTACCCCTGATGGAAATGCTCACAACAACGGGTAGGGTGATCACCCCCACCTGAACTGGACATCAGTAACATCCACGGGAGATCAAGGGGGTCCAATTGATTAACCACCCCACCCCCTGTGGTCTCTTATTCCTACCACCCCCTTGCTCGGTAGAATGATCATGATAAGGGAACGGATCTGCATTTCATGCTCCAGGTGGGTACTTGAGGGTAATTGAAGGGGTAGGGGTACTTCATGTACCCCCTGTAATCAAGATGTCATCTTCCCCTACATAGCCACACATCCCCCAACTTCAGAATGACCACCCCGACCCCCTGACCCACCGACTCTCACCCCTCCCTAGTCACAGAGGTAGTATACAACCCTCCTGCATCACTATATTGTACATCACTTAGGGGTAGGGGTGAGTTATCTTTTGTGTTTTTAGCACCCTTTTCACTTGCCCTCCTCTCGCTCCTCCTTGCACTTTGCTTCTCCTCCCTGCGAGCTTTCTTTTCCTCCTTTCCTCTCCCTTCTGAGATCCACAGCACCGAGAGTTCTCCCCTCGATTGCAAACTCGCTCTCCTCTCTTCTCCTCCTCCTTTTCTTCTTTCATTTCTTGTCTTGTCATCTGTTGCGGGGATTCTCTCATAAAATAGGGTAGGCTTTTCGAAACTTCCGCACAAGCGATCATGCCGCTCTCCGAAGAGCAGATTCAGACAAACTGTGACGTACCGGGGTATGCAGATCCACTGAAACTGCAAAGTCCAGTATCAGTGCTGCTCTACCTGCTTGGTATCAGCTGGTTGGTGGTCGGAATTCGTTTTCTTAGTGAACGATACTTTGCGAAATCGATTGAAGCCATGATTCGAACCTATCACATTCCACAGGGAATTGCAGGAGCAACTCTCATGGCAGCAGGGACGTCTGCACCTGAATTGATCTCATCTCTTATTGGGGTATTCGTGGCCAAGAAAGTCGACACGGGAGCGGGCACTGTGATTGGCAGTGTTATTTTCAACCAGCTTGTTATCATTGGTGGGATTATCACGGTTTCACCTGGTCGGGTGAGAGCTGATGATTCTTCAACTCACTGTTTGTAACCAGTTCCGTGCAGCGAGTGGTTGTAAACGGACTCGACATGGTTCGTGACATGGTCTACTATGCCATCAGCATCGCACTTTTCTGCGCTTTCTTTAACGATGGGAAGGTGAGCATCTCAGAGCCTTGTGTTTAAGCCTGATGGATCGCACAGGTTACCTTAGGAGAAGCCTGGGGCTTCACAGTAGCCTACATCGCATACGTGGCCATCTGTGGCAACTGGACCATGATCGATGTCTGGATCAAGAAGCGATTCGGCAAGGATTCAACTCCCATCCCGACAGTGGAGATGAAGGAGGAGGACAAGTACAAGTCAAACACGGCCATGGACTCCTTCTACCCACAGAGTGCCTCGGAATCTGAAAGCGCCATGTCCTTCCACTTGGACATGCCTCAGCCTGTCCTCCATCACGCCGCTGTCAGTGGCAAGGCCTTCGGAGCTGAACCTGCTGGCGAGCCTGAGGAGGGCTTGGCGGTACCTCACATCCAGGGAGCCCCGGTTCCCTTCGGCCACCATGTTCAAGTGCCTCACATTGGGAACTCGCTCACTGCCCAGTACGTCCCCCCTGCCCACCTTCCGCCGAACCATGCTGCTCTGACCGGGGTTCAGCTCAGCTCCAGACGCCCGCAGGCAGTAGAGAGCTTCTTGTCTGTGGCATCGACCGATGGCGGCGTCAGTGGCACTGCCCACGAGGAGAGAAATCTCATCAACCGTCGTGAGCTCCACACCAAGTCATGGAATGACGCTGCGTACACCCCCGACGAGCACGAGGAGCCGATCAGCCCATGGGAGGAGTACGAGATTGTGATGGCTAGCGATTCGCTGATCAGAAAGATCTACTTCTTCATCGAGGTTCCATGGATCGCAGCCGTCTATCCCATCAACTCTTGGTTCTTCTACAACCACTGGCATGTGACCAACTTCTTCCTGTGCCTGGGCTGGTTCACCCTAGTCTGCATGTTCTTGATGTTCTGGCTACAGAAGGCAGGCTGCGTGATTGGAATCTCTGCTGGAGTGATGGGAGTGCTGTTCGGAGCTGCAGGAACGTCCCTGCCTGATTGCTTGTGCTCGTTGTACATGGCCAAGAAGGGTCAGGGTACCATGTCGTTCACCAACGTCTGGGGCTCCAACGTGTTCGACATTCTTTTTGCTCTGGGTATCCCATGGATGCTCTCGGTGAGACAACTGAAAGTCGACATCTCTTGCCTGTGCTGACTTGTTGCAGATGCACGTGTATGGGGGTACGATCCAGGTGGAGAACTCACAAGGATTGTCAATCTGGATGAGCGTTGTTTTCATCCTCTTCTGCGTTCAAGCTTTGATCTCCAAGTTTCACTTCAACATGTGGCATGGGAGTGGGTATCTTGCTATTTATGGTCTCTTTATCATCTACAACTTCGTGAACGACAAATACAAATTCGCCAATTAAGTTAAACTTAGATAAATTTTTCGTTTCTTCTCCATTTGTTGCCAGTTCAACTTCCGACTTTCCTCCTTTTGGCCTCCAACCCTGATAACTTCTGTCACTTTTCGAACTCCTCCCCCTCCCCCTCACCGTTGGATGGAGCTGTCGATGGTCGCTTGCTGGTGTCAGACTCTGTTCTGGGATCAGCAATCGCTCCTCGTCCTCGACTGTCTCACCTGCGGCCACATGTCGAGTCGCCTTGCCGAGCTCACACTGACTGATGAGCGACGAGAAGCGCAGTGTACACAAGCTCTCGTGAGTCTGCCAGCAGGCATCAGCAACCCCCTCCTCCTCCCCTGTCCTCCTCCTCCTCGCTTCATTCCTACCGAAGTTTCAGACGGGGAGAGAGCGAAGATGACGAGGGCCTGCAGCAAGTCAACAAGAGGAGGCGATGCTCGAGCCATGAGACCTTTCCGTCCCCGCTGAAGCAAGGCTGAAGTAGGAAGGTGAGCTTGGAGTTGCTGCGCACATCCCTTCAGTCCCTCCTCCTTCTCCCCCTCCTCCTCGTACCGGAAGGGGACATGACTCTTCTTCTGGGAGATGGAGGTGAACACGTCTCCTGCACATCAGGTGAGCGTGTCGATCCCTCCGTTCTCATCCCCGTCACCGAGAGCGCTCAGCGACTTGTTGATGGATTGGGTCTCTTTCAGTCTGTCTCCTGCTCCCCAGTCATCTCCCCTCCTGCTCCTCCTGCTCCTCTCATACCAGTTGCATTCGACTTTGCTAACCGCTCGCTGCCCGCAAGGTCGACCAGGTTGAGACTGAAGGATGGCGGGAGGTCAGAGGAGAGAGAGGAGGAGCGAAGTCAGCAAGACTCACCTGCCATGCAGGACCTGCCGAGGTCCATCCGGGATCTCCTTGGTTGCCTGAATGCGGATCTACGCCCAGGTGTGAGAAAATAGACGATGAAGAGGAGAGGGAGAGGAGAGGAGAGGAGAGGAGAGGAGAGGAGAGGGAGAGGTGAGGGAGAGGGAGAGGGAGAGGGAGAGGAGAGGAGACACGAGAGAAAGGGATGTGGGAAGGAATTGAGACCTGGAAGACGGTGTGACTGCGAGAGGATCGCTCGTTCATGTCAGTTCCCTTCACAGTGCGATGTTTCTCCGAGGTTGTCATCAGCTGCAGTGACAATCAGCAAGTGGAAGAGAGGGAGGGAGAGGAGGAGAGGGAGGCAGATACAACAAGGGCTAGAGTCATGGTCACAGAACGATCATGGGGAGGAGAAGTGGAGGAGGAGAGGACAGCAAACCTTGTGAATGTCCTCCCTGGTGCAGACAAGAACGGACATGAGATCAGTCACAGACATGAGCCCATTTTCTCCCTGTCTGATTGTGTAGCTCTTTCCCTGTAGACAAGTCTCATCTCCCTGCCCCTGCCCCTGCCCCTGCCCCTGTCGCCCTCGGCCTCACCTCCAAGTCCTTGGGGTCGCAGAGCAGATCGCGAATGCTCTCGTTGTAGATCTCCAGGCAGGAAGCATGCAGCGTGTACTCCCACCTGAGGTCTTGTAAGGGAAGGAGAGAAGTGAGGGAGGAGGAGAGGGGAAGGGAGGGGGAAGGGAGGGGAGGGGGGCAGGCCCACCCGTTGTCCTTCATGGCCTCAATGGTAGCGAGGATCTGACGGTCGCGTTAGGACCTCCTGGTCCTCCTCTTCTCAACCTGCTCGATGGATCTCGGGATGATGCCCTGGTGGTCTCCTCCTCCGCCGATCATCGTGTGCGTCTTTCCTGCTCCGGTCTGGCAGAGGGGTCAGGGGATGTAGCCCTCTCCTCCTCCTCCTCCTCCTCCTCCTCTCACCTGTCCATAGGCTAGCAAGCTCACGTTGTAGCCATCCAGCGCACTTTGAACGAAATTCTTGACCTGATAGGGAATCAGTGAGTGAAGGAGGGAGTGAATGAGAGGAGTGAGGGAAGGAGGGAGGGAGACAGAGCGAAAGAGGAAAGGCAGAGAGTGGAGCACCAGCAAGGATGCAAGGAGGAAGGAGGAGTTGCAAGGAGAGGGCAAGGACCGGACCTCTTCGAACACGTCGGTCTGAGTTGAGTTCTGCCCGAAGCAGCGATCGAACTTGAAGTCGTTGTTGGACCCTCCGTACGGGAGAATCACCTGCTCACTCTCTTTTCATCTGTAGTTTTCTCTCCTTCTCCTCCTCCCCTCGCTTCCCTCCTCTCCCTTCCCTCCTCTGTCTCACGCTTGCCCCCATCCCTTCTCGCTCCTACCGTGCCAAGGTTCTCGTCCAGTGACATCGGGCATGTTCCTTCCTGTTCGCAGATGAGAAGCAGATGGGAATGGTGGGAGGCTAGGAGAGAAGGAAACGAAGAAAAAAATGATTGGGAGGAGGAGGAGGAGGAGGAGG
>NW_005434669.1:322078-323335 GCF_000315625.1 Guillardia theta CCMP2712
GAAAGGGGAGGAGGATGGAGAGGGAGGATGTAGTTGTGTCAGGGGGATACCGAATGTTTCCCTTGAGCTCCTGGATCTCATTATGCAGCTTCCTCTTCTCATTTTCAGCTTTGAGGAATTTCCTGCGAAGGAGTGAGAGGGAGGGAGCAAGGGAGGGAGCAAGGGAGGGAGCAAGGGAGGGAGCAAGGGAGGGAGGGGAGAGCGGAGGGGAGGAGAGGTGAGAGGAAGGATACATGTTGAGCTCTGCAAAGTCCTTGCGCAACTTTTCCACGAGGGATCGCTGACGTAAATAGTTTTAGGAGAAGAAATTGTCGAAATCAAGCACAAGTGAGCAATCGTGAGCAAGGTGGATGATGATGACGATGATGACGATGATGATGATGATGATGATGATGATGATGATGATGATGATGATGATGATGATGATGATGATGATGATAAGGAGGAGGAGGAGGAGGAGGAGGAGGAGGAGGAGGAGGAGGAGGAGGAGGAGGAGGAGGATAACCTCAGCAAGCAGATCAGCTTCTGTCGCGTTCTTGGCCTGTTGCAGCCCCATGCTTTCAACCTGAAAATGAAGCAGGATGAGGAGGAGGCACAGACGGAGATAAAGGCATGCGTGTGAAGGGTGGGGAGCAAGGGAGGGTAGGGGAGGAAGGGGAGTAGGGAGACAGAGAGGGAGGTTACCTGGAGCTGACAGAGTCGTTCGATCTGTTCCATGTGAGGGAACTGCGACTGGAAGAGGATCAGGCAAGTAGAAGAGGAGGAACAGGAAGGATCACTACCTGCTGCTTGAAGACTGAGTACTCTGCCTGCGTCACGGCAAGCTTCTCTGAGATCTGGGCCTTCTCATCCACAACCTCCTGCAAGGAGCGATGAAGAGACAGCGAAGGAGGACAAGAGGAGCAGGTGAGGGGAGGAAGCGGGGGTGAGAACAAGCTAGAGGGAAACAAGTTGAATGGGAATGGCGAGGAAGGAAAGGGGGAGGGGAGGTAGGCAGGGGGAGGAAAAAATTGTGCGGAGGAAGAGGAGGAACCTTGAGTTGTGTGCGAATCAATTCGATCTCATTGAGTTTCTCCTTCATGTTGTCGGAAATTTGCTGGAGCTTGAGGAGCATCAGAGATGAGTCAGGTGGGAGGGAAGGACAGATGGAGGGAGGGAGGGAGGGAGGGAGGGAGGGAGGGAGGGAGGGAGGGAGGGAGGAGGGAGGGAGGGAGGAGGGAGGGAGGGAGGAGGGAGGGAGGGAGGAGGGAGGGAGGG
>NW_005434669.1:323557-371206 GCF_000315625.1 Guillardia theta CCMP2712
TGCTGATTCTCTTGCTTGATCTGACGACAAAGATGATAAGATGCTGAAGGAGAGGAGGAGCGACGGGGAAGAGGGAGGTGGGAGAGGAGGAGGAAGAGGGAGGGAGAAGAGGAGGAGGAAGAGGGAGGTGGGAGAGGAGGAGGAAGAGGGAGGGAGAAGAGGAGGAGGAAGAGGGAGGTGGGAGAGGAGGAGGAAGGAGGGAGAAGAGGAGGAGAGACCGAGGTGTTGGGAGCAAAGGATGGAAAGGATGGGAGGAAACATTTCACCTTGTTCAGCTGCGCTAGAGATTCCTCTGCTTCAGCCCGGAGCTGCATGCTCGTGTCAGAAAGCGAGAGGAGAAGGGGAAGGAGCAGGGAGGTGGCGCAGAAAGAGGGGTAGAAGGGAGGAGCACGGAGAACGGAGGAGGAGAAGAGAGGAACTTACACTCTTAATCTCTTCCGTCAAGTTCTCCTTGTCTTTCTCTAACTTCTTCATCCTCTCTGTCTGCAGACAAGACTTCAGCTCCCTCTCCTTTCCTCCCCCTCTTTCATACTCCTCGCCTTAACCCCCCCCACCCCCTCCTGATGCTCCTCTTCCTCCCCTTCCCCCTCCTCTCCCTCCGTCACCTGAAGCTCCTGTCCGGTAAGCATGCTCCTGATAGTGTCTGCCTGCTGCTGCTCCTTGAGGTCCAGACGATTCTGTGCGGAAGATCAGCAGAAAGAGGGGAAGCATGATGATGATGATGATGATGATGATGATGATGAGGAGGAGGAGGAGGAGGAGAAGGAGGAGGAGGAGGAGAGGGGGGGCAGGAAGCAAGACCTGCATCTCTTCGATTCTCTTGCAGGAAGCTTCTCGCTCCTGCTCGAGCTTGTCGATCTGCCAACTTCTTTAACTCTCCTGCTCTCCTGCTCCTGCTTCTGCTTCACCTGACTTTGACGGCTCGCAACTTCTTCTTCCAGCCGTTCAATCTGTAATTCCTCATCACCATCTCGTCCTCCTCCCCTTCCTCTCCCCCTCCTCGACGTCGTGGCCTACCTGCGTCTTGCTCGTCTTTGACATCTCCTCCATCACTGCCCAGCTCGAGTCAGAACTTCCCTTCCACTTTCTTCTTCCTCACCTGCGAACTTCGTCTTGAGGTCCTGATATTGCTCGGAGATCGCCATGTACTAAGGGATCACGGTTCATACAGACATTCTCCTCTCCCTCCTCCTGCTCGGCTCCTCCCCCCCTACACGTGCCCCCTTACTTTGCTCTTGTTCTCCGTGTTCGAAACCATCTCCTGCACATCAAAAGATGAGACATCACAAAAATCTTCTCATCTCTTCCCATTCCTCCATACCCATTCCTCCCTCCCGCCCTCCTCTCCTCCCTCCCTTCCCTTCGGACCAATCTGCTTCTCGTCTCCTACCTCCCCTCCCTCACCTGGCCTAGTTGCGCTCGCAGCTCTGAGATGTCCTTGTCGAACGAGTTCTTCCACATGCCGTGAGGATGGCAAGAGGAGGAGGCAACTTCACCTGCTGCTGCTCCATCGACTTGCTGAGCTGCTTGTTCTGCTCCTTCACATCCTCTAGCTCCTGCAAGGGAGAGGTCAAGGGTAGAGGAGGCGGTAACAGAGGAGGAACAAGAGGAAACAGGAGGTAGAGGAGGAGGAGGAGGAGGGATTTGCTGGTGGGGACTGAGGTTAAGAAAAGTTGGTGCAAGAACCTGAACACGCTGCTTCAACTCTGTCTGCATCTGCTGCGATGAAGATTTCTCTACGGAAAATTCCTCTTGAATCCTCTGGAGTTATGGAGACGAGGAGAAACGAGAGTTAGGAGGCCACGCCAATGGAGGAAGAAAGGAGGGGAGGAGGACGAGGAGGGAGAATAGGGAGGACGAAGAGGACGAGGAAGGGGGTGGGGTGGGGGTTTCTTGTCACCTTGATCTCTTCTCTCAGCTGCTCATTGTCAGATGTGCTGATTGCATACTTTTCTTCCAGCTCGCGATATTCCTTCTGCTCCACATGATGAGCAGGCGAACGAGCCCAACCTCAATGATGAGGAAGGAAGAGAAGTAGGAGCCAACCCAGCAGCCTGTCTCTCAGGACAGGAGCAAGTTTGCATAGAGAGCAGCGATCGCTTACTGAGGCATCTCACCTGAAGCTTCTCAATCTGAACCTTGTTAGCGGAGATCTCCTGGAATCCTCAAATAAGCGCAAGGGAAACAGGCAACGAACATGCAAGAGAGACGTTGGAGAGGGAATTGATCTGGTCTTGCAAGCTGCTGCTCGCGCTCTTGGCACTCTCCCTGTTCTCCTCCAAGTGGTCGTGAAGCTCGACAGCCTTGTCGACAATCCTCTCTCTCTGCGTAAGCAGCTCTTGCAGGGCTGTTCGCACCATTTCAGACATGCGCGGAGCTGACGGGCCAAGGGAACAAACCTTCTCTGAGCTTGCCGATCAAGGACTTCTGATCATCGAGATGTTTCTTCTGATCCCGCAGTGTCGATCCCTTGGCAGAGATCTTGGTGTTGAGGATCTCGGAGAAGTTTAAGCTGCTTCTCTTGAGCTCTCTTGCCAGGGGATGCATGTTTTCATCGTCCCTCTGCTCATTCACTGCCTTCTCATACATCTCTGCCAGTTTCTTGTCAAACTGCTCTTGGTTGAGCTCTGCAATGAAAGTAAACCACTCATGATCATGATCGTGATCATCATCTCCATCGTGATCATCATCTCCATCATCATCATTGACACCACCATATCATCCTCGTCGTCGTAATCATCATGCACCCTCTCTTATCTCATCATCCAGAAGTGCTTCTGCGACAACACACCATTCGACTTGCTCTTCAAGATGGCAGCTGCTGTGCGAGGGCGACGCATTCTCGATGACTTCAATGCCTTCAAAACGCGGTGAGCGTGAGGAATTCGGTACAAGATGAGAGTTTTTACATCTTCTGGAACTTGATTCTCTTTATCGTCGGAGCTTTGTTTTGGACGGATGGACATTCGAGAACTGACAACGGGATCGTCAATAATGCGACGGGCAATACATGTCATGACAGAACCTTGTTCCTCGGAGATTATTGAAGAACGCGGCGTTGGCATTTGCGTTCATCGCCAATAGAGCTCACACGATGGCGAAGTAAGTTCTGTAGCATGGAATTCGTCAGAGGCTGGTTCATTTCACTTCTTTTCCTATCAGGTTGTGCGATCAGTATGAAATGCGCATTTCATACTGATCCTCCAAACATGACTTTCCTCCATCGTCTCTGCTCTGGCTCTGCTCTGCTCTCTTATCCTCTCTTCTCCTCCGCTATCACCTGCTCTGCTCTGCTCTGCTCTGCTCTGGCTCTGCCCTGCCCTGCCCTGCCCTGCCCTGCCCTGCCCTGCCCTGCCCTCCCTCTCTCCTCTCTCCTCTCTCCTCTCTCCTCTCTCCTCTCTCCTCTCTCCTCTCTCCTCTCTCCTCTCTCCTCTCTCCTCTCTCCTCACTTCCTATGCTCGTTTCTCTGGCTGCCATGGCGTGCTAACCCACTGTGATTCGAATTTTCCCTTGGGGGAGAAAATCAAATATTGAAATATGTTTATCATAAAGTTTCAAAATTTAAGTGAAACTTTCAACTGGCTCGCAAGGTCTGAACTTGATTCATCGCCCTCATTCATACTAGATTCTTTTTGGCCCAACTGTTGGCCCAAGCGCATCATGCAAGGGCAGGCCTAGGTGTAGATATCAGTGTGGTAGGAGGAGGAGGAGGAGGAGGAGGAGGAGGAGATGGAGATGGACTAACGAGGCCCCTGTGTGTGTGTGTGTGTGTGTGTGTGTGTGTGTGTGTGTGTGTGTGTGTGTGTGTGTGTGTGTGTGTGTGTGTGTGTGTGTGTGTGTGTGTGTGGTGAGGATGGGTGAAGGTAGAGATCGCCATGTTGGAAGCTCACGAAGTTGGGAGCGTGCAGGTGAGGGCGTGAAGTCAGAGAGCCTGCTAGCGCCCTGACAGCCGCTGAGAGACACGGCGATGGAGGATGAAGATGGAGGCAGAGACGGGAAGAAGGACAGGAAGAAGGAGAAGAAGAAGAAAGACAATGAGAACAAGTCAAAGAAGCGCAAGTGCAAGCGGGAGGTGCCTTCAGACGATTCATCGCGAGGCAAGGACAAGAGGAGGAGGAGAAGCGAGGAGGAAGCAAGTGGAGGTGACTTGCCTTCAAGTGTGTCCGATCGCCAACTGAATGCGATCAAAACTTTCGCACAGCTTCCTCCAGGAAACAGCAGAAGCGAGCTCGCAAGTTCTTGGATGCTGTCGGTGGAGGGTACCTGCTACGAGTCGAAAAGATGCTGAGCAAGCGGTGAGCGAGGATGAGAGGCAGGAGTTGCCTGAGACCGCCAGCAGGAAAGAGCTCTTGTCCTCCCTGGATGAGAAGACAGGGCAGACTCCTTTGCAGCTCTCCTGTGAGCACGGTCACTTCCAGATATCTCTCCTCCTCCTCCGGCGGTGCTGCGACGTGAACGGGCAGGACGCGCAGGGGAACACAGCGCTGCATCTTGCTGTGCGGGGGAGGCACTGGGATCTCGTCAGGCTCCTGACCGAGCGAGGAGCGAAGGTCTGCCGGAACCATGACGGGAAGACGGTGAGGAATCGGGGTACAAGCGAGGGGAGTTGACGATGAGACAGCCTGAGGACTGGGGCATGTCAGATGGCCTCTCATCGCTGGACGAGCATCTGAGGAGGTAGAGGAGGAGCGAGAGGAAGGAGAGGAGGAGGAGGAGGAGGAGGAGGAGGAGGAACAAACGAAGGGGGAGGGAGGGAGGGAGGGAGGGAGGGAGGGAGGGAGGGGAGGAAGTGAGTTTGGTGAGCAGGAGGTTCAGTCGATCCTAAAACTCATCTTGCAGGAAACAGGAGAAGGCTGAGGCCCTGAGGTGTCGACGAGATGATCTGGGAGAGATTGAGCAGGTGGAAGACGAACTGACATCGTCTTGATGATGACCGAGTGCCGCAGAAGAACCTAAAAGACATGTGATGCAAGGCTTCAAGAGATGTCGGCTATAGGTGACCGTTGTGATGTTCAGGGAAGCGGAGAGGGCATGGCAGCAGAAGCTGCAGGACGAGTAGGTTGGAAGAGGTGGTTGCCTGCGCGCTGATGAGGTCTGGAAGACTGCACTTCGAGCATCTTGAGGGCTGGGAAGGAGGAGTGGGTCAGGACACGTTCAGATGTGACGAGTGGGAATGGCTGGAGGTCAAAATTGATATCAAAGTGGCGATTTGAGCTGACTGTCAGGGCAGGACGAGGCTTCATCGGATGGAGACTGGTCACTTTGCATGTTTCTCAATCTTTCCATCTTCTCTGCTCTCCAAAGCTTCCTTGACCTGCTCCTTCCATCCAACTATGCTCCTCCTCACCCTTCTGCCCGATCTCTTACGGTCCTGCCTGACTCCCCTGCCTGCCAGGTGGGAGCAGCTTGGCAAGGAAATGCATGCTCGACACGCCAAGTGAGGAATTTCACATCCTGTTCGCTCCCCTCACTCGCTTCTTCGTCAGATATTCTTCCTTCTTCTCTGCCAGCGATCAGGGCCAACAGAAGGCGCACAAGCCTCCGCCCTCGAGCTCAAGCACTCCCTACTCCTCGTCCAACTACCGCGACCGGATGGCCTGGGAGCGAGAGCAGGCGAAGGCTGCGCATTCCCTGAGCCAGGACACAACGATGGAGCGGATGAAGCGAATGTCGCAGCATGCTGAAGACTGGGAGAAGGTAAGCTTCAATTGAGAGCCAGTCCAACCTCACCTGCTGCCCTGCAGTTCCTCCAGCTGGCGAAGACCTGCCAGCAGACCTCCAGGAGGATCCTGCTGAAAGACGTTCCCTTCCCCCACGTCCCTCCCGGTGTCCCTCGCAACCCTCAGCCTATCCTTGTCCTGACCTAATGCTCAAGGAGGAGATATCGCACTAGAAGCCCTCATGCTCCCTCCTCATCAGGAGGGCGGTGAGCTGCTCGCTAAAAAGCTGCTTGTCCTGCTTGCTTACCCGGCTGCTGATCCAGATGCCTCGGTGAGGAAGAAGGCGTCGAGGGAAGCGCTTCTGCGGTTGGTCGGCAGGAAGCGACGATGGAGCACTGAGGTGCGGCAGGTGGCATCCCGACAAGTTCGCGCAGAAGTTTGGAAAGCTAATAGAGCCAGCGGAGCACGACGAGGTGAAAGAGAGGCGACGAGGGGAATGGAAGGAAGGTGGGGGTAGAAAGGAGAGGGAAGGAGGAAGGGGATGAGGAGGATGTAGGAGGAAGGGAGAGCACAGAGGGAGGATGTTGAAGGCGCGCTGATATTTCTTTCAAGATTATCGGGAAAGTTGTTTCTCTTTCGCAGGCTTTGACGCAACTGTTGTGAGGCAAACAATAAGCTGTAGATGTCACAAGCATCTTGAACCATTCTTTACTAGCGATGAAAGATTAAAGTCTGCCATGTGCCTAGTGCGAGCCAGCAATAGGAAGCTTACGGTCGAAGTTGGATCCCCGAGCAGTGTCAAAGAGCGCTGGGTCCACTCCGATGGTTCCTTCGAGCTTCTTGAGATACTCGGCCGACTGTACATACGCGAGCTGGGCCTTGACGTGCTCGATCCTCTCGTTGAGCTTCAGCTCATCGCAGATCTGCTTGCCCTTCCAGTCGTCCTCCTTGCTGTTGGATGGTCCAGCCACGAAGTTCTCGAGATACTGGATGCCCCTCTGCAGTCTCTCGGCTTCACGTTGCTGGAAGCACTTGATCCTCTCCTGGTACCAAGGCGAGGACAAGATGGACTCTCTGGTGAAGAGCTTTCTGAACTCAGGGCTCTCCAGGGTCATTCCTTCGTACTCGCCCTTAGCCATGATGTGCAAAAGCGCCTTGAGAGGGGGCACTGCCATGTCGACACCACCGTCAGCCAAGTACATCTCAGCAACGCGCTTGTTCGTGACAGTGATGGTTCTGATACCATCCGCATAGATTTTCTCATCCTGCAATTCTGGCTTCAACATGTCCTCACTGAAGACAGAGGCTGGATCAGCAAACACACGGCCAAAGAACTGCTGGACAAACGACTTGGTGATACGATAACCCAAGACCGAGGACGGAACCTTCTCACCATTGAGGTTCATGTCAGGGATCTTCTCAAGATACCCATTCTTGATGAGCCAATTAGCGTCACGCTCCTCTTCCCTCATGCGACTCCAAACCTCTGGAACCAAGAGCGAGATGTCATGGTCAACCTGCTTCTGGGGACCAATCACTCCAGCAGAGGAAATGAAAACGTGAGTTTCAGTCAAAGCATATGCCAATAATGCAGCATTGAGGTCATGAATCTGGTTGAGCATGTTGAAGGGGCCCTTGGTCAAAGCTCCCTCAGATCCAGCTCCTGTGGTGGAAGGCGACTTTCCAGTCATGGACGAAGCGAGCTCCATGAACAACTCTGGCAACTCATAGTAGTGGATGGGATTGTGAACGGCGAGCGCTGGAATTGAGCCCTCAGGGGGATTATTTCGACGTCCGCAGAGGACAGAGTTCACAGGAGTATGGACCGCCTCTCCCATCGGAATTCCTCTGGCCAACCTGGTGGCCACGCTGCAGAGGTGGAATGCGCGCTGATCCGTGATCTCCATAGAATCTTGCAAATATCTGGGATTCTTGGTTGGTTTTCCATCCACAATACGAGGATGGGCAGAAGATACAACATACGAGGAAGAGGAATCGAGGAAGGACAGAAGTCTATCCTGCATGGGCTCTGTGAATTTCTCGAATCCAATGGTTTCATCGACAATCTTCTGTACAGCTGCCTTGTCAAGCGGCTCAAAGTTGGAAATGAAGTTTCCAGGCTTGGACATATCTAGCTCCGTGATTTTATCATAACCTCTGTGAATGGCTTCATCTGGCCTCTGAAACAAGCGGAATTCGCAGTTCTGTGAAAACTTGTAGGAGGGCTTCTTCAGCCTGAAGTTCATGCCCTTTAGAGATGAGGAAGGAACGACAACAGATGCGGTGATGTCGTCTTCTGTCTGCAGCTTTTCACATGGAAAGAAGTCCTGCCTCAAAGTAAACGTCTTCCAGGCAACATTCTCGCTATCATCCTCAACGTGCTTCAAAGGAAGTTCCTTATCATGAACAGAACGGAAGCCAACACGGATGACTGCAGAAAGTAGTGGATCGCCTTTGTACTTGACCTCGTGGCCAAGCTCGCCATTGACAGCATCTGCATTGAAATGTACTCGCCAATTGGAACCCCATTCGGCTTTGTAGTTCTGTTTCACAACTTGAAGAAGCTCTCTGAGATACGATGGAATTCCGTTGATGAACTCCAAATGCTCTGCGGTGTAGTGAGGAGAATATGACAAGAGTTTGATGATGGTTCCAAGAGACACACGAGGGTCCAGAAGGGTCTTGATGGCACTTGGAGCAACACCAATGTGATCAAAAGGGTGCAATTTTTCATTGCCAGGCTTCATGATAGCAGAGTAGTCCTTGCTGAAAATCGATTGGAGAGCATCGAAGTCCTCAGACACATGATTTGTGAATACAGGACCATATTTAATCATGTCTTCCAATCTCTTGCTGATCTCTGACTTTCCTCCGCCAGAAACTGTTGCAGGTTTGTGAAGGTTTGCTCCTTCAGCAGTTGTTCCCCTTAGGTGCCATTTTTCGTAGGGTCCTGATTTTCCACCTCTCTTTCCCTTCACAACGTTTTGAGATCCCTTCTTCACCATCTCAACTTTGTATCCGCTCGGAAGAACGTAGGTGGTCCTTGGCTTCAAATTGATAGTCTGCTCCTTTCCATTGGAAGTCCATGTGATGCTTTGCTTGATCATGCTGAAAATAGCATTCTCTGGAATGTAGTAGATATCGGGGTAATCCTTGTCGATGGCATATCCTTCGGGCTGAACTTCGACAGCATCCTTCAACAGCTTGGTTACGTCTTGGAAGGTCCTCTTGGTTGCAGTTTCAATCAAATACTTGTGCGTCTCGCCGAGGTACGCTGCATTGCCCCTGTCCGCAACCTGCGAATTGTAAGCGTTTCAATCTGATTTGTTTTCGACGGATTAAACCTTGCCAAGGCTACCAGCCGCAAATTCTTCTCCGAGATCGAATGAAGGGAATGCAATGCATCCTCCTAAATGATCTGGTCAGTCAAGCATCGAATGAACAAAGATTCCTGACCAGAGTGTTCTTCTTCCAACTGGCCGTACAAATTCGCAGCGTATCCTAACTGTGTCTTGACTTCTTTCTTGCAGTAACCGAAGTAGTTGTCGGCAATCAGCGTAACGACAACTCCTCGTGCATCACGAGCAGTCAACTTGAAAGCATTTCCTCCTATGGGATCAAAGCTCACGAAACATACATGAAAAGTAAGTTTTCATACCATTGTAGAGATCATCCTCTTTCTCCCAGAACATACCATCCTGAATTTGTCGCGGTGTAGCCTGTACGAGGTACCACAAAATTAAGAAAAAAGAATTTGAATCTTCGAAGCCAACCTGTGATTTATGCGGGAGATGAACATCTTTGGCTTTCAACTTTGTGAGATGTGGCACGAGCACAACCAAACCTGTTGTGCCAGTCCAGTGCCTAAATTGGAATCAGAATTCTACAAGATAGACCCAGGAACCAAAGATGGGACATACTCAGGATCCAATGCCGCGTCGTTCTCAGCAAGATCAGGGTTGTCTCCATTGCCGAAAATTGACTCCACGAAATCGAGGTTGGCAACCATACTTGCTGGAACAATGAAGCGCACCTAGCTCACTCTCAAACAAGAATTTACAGAAAGCAACCATTTACCTCGTGAGATTTCTCTTCAATGAAGCCTTGTACCTCGGGGCAGGCAAGAGGACGGAGTAGCAATGAGGCAAAGATCTTCGTCTTGTTTGGTTGATTGGCTGTATACGGGACCACCATGAGTTCCTCAGGAGGCCTCAAAGCACTTTCTAGAATGGCCTTGAAAGTTTTCTTTGGTACGGCCTACGGTTGCCATCAGCGTCCTGAAGTCTCACTTTGTAACGGCTCACCTTTTTGTCACCCGAAATAGGGAGTCCACCCTCGACAACATGGAAAACACCTTTGGTCGTTCGCTTGTCGCTCTTGGGATTGTGAACAACTCCTTGTGCAAGTCTGTATGAAGTGATGTACTCGTTCTGGTAGATATCCTCCCCCTTTGGCAATGAGAGAATACGAGTCAAGCCATGGCGATCCAGTTTAAGCTGTCTGACAGGCAGTCTTGGCGAGCCACCTACGTCAGACAGGAAGTCATCCAGCCAGTCTTGAATACGCTGATCGGCTGGGCACAAGGACCTCCCTTGGTTGATGAGTACGTGCTGCTGCTCTTGATACGCTTTCAAAATGGGTTCTACAAGCCTCAGGAACCCTTCTTCCTTAGAGGACGATTCAACGGGAGCAGAGCCACAGGCGGCAAGCTTCAAGTTCACGTAAGCGGTCATCAACGGATCCTTGGACAAGTCCTACGAGTCGGAGTCAGAAGGGAAGACTTTGTGATTGGAGACTCACATCATCTTGACCAGACTTCATGTCGTTAGACACTCCGATTGAATGCATCTTCTTGCTCTTCATGGACTCTGGATCGGCACGCTGAGCATCAGTCTTCTTGGTTGGCGCATCAGAGTTCGCATCGATGAAGCCTTGCGACATTACTCTCTGTTGAACGAGAGGAATAATCAGGGAAACGAATGTACTCACACCTCTACTAAATCTTCCTCCCTCCCTCCCATACTTTTCTGGCACCACCTTTCTCTCTCCCCTCCTCTCTCTCCTCCTCTCAGGCGAGATCAGAGACGATACATGAACATTCCACCATGCAGAAAGGTGAGAGGATGGCTCACCGCAATGTTGAACGCGCCCTTGCGCTTCTGCGGAGCAGCAGGATGGCCGTAGGCGGCAACACCTTCGGTGATGTCTCCTCCACGCATACGAAGCACATGTGGTTGAGAGAGACGGGAGGGAGTAGTGGATGCAGCAGCATCGAGGGCCATGCCCATCAACGCCACGAGCGCTGCTGCTGCTGCCGGGGAACAACGGAAGGATCCCTGCATTGCGGCGGAAGCGACAAGGCGGAGGCGGACAGTGGTTTTGGGGATGTAGAGATCGACAGGCTCGGGGTGGGGTGGGATTCGAGTCTGGGATTCGAGTCTGGGTAGGGTCGTATCACGGATAAGTTAGAGGTGGGGTACTCAAGGCTCTCCCTGGGAAACAATGGGGTGGTGCCATTATTACCTATCGTATCTGAGATTGAAGAGCAAACGGGGTAGGGGTTATTCATCTTGAGTGGGTGGGGTGTATCTGAATTTCAGGGCGCAGCTGCGAGCACCGGTACAAATAGAGGGATGAATAGGGTGAATCAAGGAAGGGTACACCTCTGTATCCAGTTCAAAGGGGTTGTGGGGTTGTGGGTGTCTCAGGGAGAGATCCAAGACTATAGCTTCTGATATTAGAGCAGTATACGATAATAAAGTGATGTAGACCCTATATCAATTACCCCCTTTTTAGGACAAGTTCCAGGGGGGTGGGGGTCAACAAGTATTATCAAGTCGACCACGATTTAGTGCGACTGGCTGGCTGTAAAGGAAATTGAACTATCAGATGGGGTAGGGTGGGGTAAACTATGATTTATTGAAGGGCATATTTACTCAATCACAATTATTTCCTTTATTCAATTTGAATATTTCAAGGAAAATGTTCAATAAATCGAAATATTATGGCAACGCGTCTGCAATGACGTGGGGTCCATCAGACGGAGGTGGATCTACCAGGGGGTAGGAATTGAGCAGGACGATGTGTGGGGTGGGGTGTGGGTCATTTTTTCTGGAGGCAGGGGTGGGTAGAAGGTATAGTCAGCACCAAGGGTCGCATTGTTGGGGTGCAAGAGGATAAATTACCACATAGGGATTCCTGGATCCGGAAAAGCTCAGAGCGGGAGGGAACAAACAAAGTAAGACGGAGGTAAAACAAAACCATCTGGTCTTATTTTCAAAATCTTATGAGAGAATTTCGCAGAGTTCAGTAGTCCATCTCAAGTACACCATGTATGATACAACCCTCCTGGAAATATGAAACAACACATCATCCCTACCCCCAGATATTCGCAAGACTCTGGCCACCCCTGTTGTGAGAGGATAAAAAAATCACCCACGGCTACAACCCCCTTCTGCAGACCTGGTAGTATTTAAAAAGGTTTTAAGTAATTGGTACATAATCGATGGGAAAATAGTAGTGATTTAAATCACATGAAATAAAATAATCATTTTTAAATTATATAAGTTCATACAATCATGAGTATTATTTATATCATGGGTATTAATTATATAAGAATAACTATATGAATTTTAAACATGTTCACAGATAGGGATACGTATCAGTACTGAGGCGCCAACAAACAGTACTATTGAGATTTCTTTAAGTACAGATATGAAAAGTACGAGCTCCGCCAGTACCAATTTTTATAATTTACTTTTTGTAACTGGAATCCCCTACTACGACCAGTCAGGGATGTCCGCAAGCGCTACAGTCATGGCGGCCATGGCGCGCGCTTGCCTCCTGCTCGTGCTCGGCATGCAGATGGTGCATGCAGGGTCCATGTGGTCCAAGGTAGAGATGGCTCCTCCTGACCCTATCCTCGGGGTGGCTGTGGAATACAACAAGGATCCATCCCCGAAGAAAGTGAACTTGGGGATCGGGGCGTACAGAGACGACAATGGGAAGCCTCTTGTGCTAAAGTGTGTGAGGGAGGCTGAGAGGAAGATTGCGAATGATGAGAGCATGAACAAGGAGTACTTGCCCATTCAGGTGCATTGGAGATCTGATCCTTGCTTGCCTGCTGACATCGGATTTCTCTTGCAACCCTGTTTCTACTGTAGGGGCTCGAGAGTTTCCTGTCTCAGACCTCCAAGATCATCTTTGGCGATGAATCGCCTGCGATCAAGGAACAGAGGGTGGCGGTGGTACAGAGTCTCTCGGGGACAGGTACTCCCTGCGAGCGGGTCGCTGGTCGCCTGATGGATGAATGACAGGCGCATTGCGACTGGCTGCTGAGTTCATCGCTCTGTACTATCCTACAGCGACCGCATACATCAGGCATGGCGCATAGATGGAGCCGATGATGATGTGTGACGGCATGTTGCAGTGACCCTTCGTGGGGAAACCATCACACCATCTTCAAGAAAGCGGGTCTACAGGTGAGTTGCCCTCGACTTCAGTCACAGAGGTTTGACCCGAGGGGTTTCAGACAAAGACGTACAAGTATCTGAGCCCAGACATGAGTCTTGACTTTGATGGGATGAAGTCGGACGTGCAAGCTGCACCCAAGGTTTCAACTTGCGCGCATGATGTTGGTGTCTGCGTGTTGACATGTCGCTCAAGGGCTCGATCTTCATCTTCCACACCATTGCCCACAACCCGACGGGTGTCGATCTTTCGCATGATCAGTGGAAGGAAATTGCCAAGGTGCCGATGACTCCATCTGCCTTTCCATCGCCTGACACTTGAACAATAAGGTTTGCCAGGAGAAGGAACATATCATCATCTTCGACACAGCTTATCAGGTACGTCTGGTTGCACACGTGAACGTCTGACGCCCGATTTCGAGTGATTTTTGCTGAATGCTTCTTGTCTTGTCTCTAGGGCTATGCTACTGGAGATCTCGAGAGCGACGCGTGGGCCGTGAAGTACTTTGCTCATGAGATGAAGATGGAACTCTTCGTGACCCAGTGAGTGCTGACGTTTTCTGCGACCTCCCTCATCCACGTCGCTCGGGTGAGTTCTTGGGCAGATCATACTCTAAGAACTTCGGACTGTACGGAGAGAGAATCGGTGCCCTCAACGTTCTTTGCAACGACGCTGAAACGGCCGTCAAGGTACTACCACACCTTGAGCAGCGAACATGGTGTGGTTTGACTCTTCCTTTGAGGCATGACCTGGTTCAACAGGTCCAGTCACAACTCAAAGGAGTGATTCGACCGATGTATTCCAGTCCGCAGGTCATCTCTATAGCAAACCCTGCCTGCATGACTGATGGCGGTTGCAGCTCCATGGCGCAAGGCTTGTCTCGACCGTTCTCTCGGATAACAAGGTGAAATGGGAGGAGGTTGCAACTAGATCTACTAGAGTGACACAGTCAACAGCTCAAGGACCTATGGAAAGTTGAGCTCAAGCAGATGTCGCAGAGAATCACTGAGATGCGATCTGTAATGATCCTCGCTCCCTCCCTCTTCCTTCTTTCCTCTTCCCTCCCTTGCATCCTTGCTTCCATCCCACCTAGTGCTCTTCCACTCGCTCCCGTCCTCTCTCCTAACATCTCCCCTACATGGTTGCGGGCTACTGACTATCAATAGGCTCTTGTCCGAGAGTTGACGGCATGCCAATGTCCGTTCCCCAACGAGAAGTTCTCGAGCTGGAACCACATCGTCAAACAGGTGGGCAGCAGCTGGACATAACGAGTGGATTGGTTGATACTCAAACATCATGCTTATCTCTCCACTTAGATTGGAATGTTCGCCTACACGGGGCTCAGTGCGCAGCAGTGCGCTGTTCTGACACAAGAGCATCACATCTACTGTACATAACGATCTCTGTTCTTCCACCTCTCATTCTCAACCTCGCAGGTACCAAGAACGGGCGGTTCTCCATGGCAGGAGTCAACCCAGGTCTGTCCTGAGCATTGCACAGTTGTCCAACTTTGCTGCCTCACTGTCATGGAAACGACCTCTACCATTTACTCGCTGTTTTGTTAAAGTTTCTACTGATACATGGATTAGGAAACGTCAAGTACATCGCGGAGAGCATGAAGCATGCCATCGAGTCTTGCAAGTGAAGTAGGCGGTGAAGGCAGCATGGAACCTAAAGACCAGCCCATCTAAATTCTCAACACGATTCACAAACTACAAGATTTCCACACCAGCAGTCCTCCAAAATTAAAGAGAGAATTTACAAAAAAAAAATTCACTTTTCCTTCGGGTTGAAAGAATTTCCTCCCGCCGCAGCTCTAAGATTGATGGAAAAGTTATTCATGTCTTCATTCATTCAGTTGAATTGAGTTGAGTTCATTTCACCGCTGTCCAGCAGACTCCGTTCCTCATGTCTGCGCATGCAATCAATCCACTAAGATTGCCTCCTCTCCGCTGTCTCCCCCGCCCTCCCTCCCTCCCTTCCCTCCGTCACCTCCCCTCCCTTGCTCGCACATCTCATCCTCCAGTACCTGACTTGTGATCGTCTGGGACTTCTCGCCTCCTGTTGCATCCTGTCCGGCAGCTCCGGGGCCGGCAGTGACATCTGCTGGAGGGGCTTTGGAAGCATCCGAGGGCGCGACAGCAAGTTGAGTAGCAGCAGCAGCCCCCGACTGGGGGGCTAGAGACTCGCTCGTCTTCGATGGCAGCGCAGCAGCGGTAGCGGCAGCAGGATCTGCTTCCGGCGCGGAGGCAGGAGGAGGAGGAACTAGCACAGAGGGAGTAGACTTGTCTTGCTGAGCAGCCTCGGACTCCTTGCCCTCTCCCTTGTCAGCCTTCTTTGCTCGCGGTTTCTTGGCCTTGGCCGGCGTCCCACCAGCCTCCCCGTTGGCTGCCGCATCCCCCTCCTTCTTCGCCCTGGACTTGCGGGGTTTCTTCTCCTTGCCCTTGGAGGAGGCGTCTTTCTCTGCAGGCGCAGGCTGAGAGGACGAAGCTCCGGCGGGTTTGCTGTCTTGGAGCATCTGCGCCTTTGAGCAGTCAGTGAAGAGGAGGAGGAGGAGGAGGTGGTGGTGGTGGTTGAGGTGGTGGAGGAGCGAGTTGTTTCGAAAGGAAGAGAGGTAGCGAGGTATAATTGGAGGGATGGGGAGGGGGGGGGTTACGGATGCATAGGGAAGTTCAGCACAGAAAGGAAGGGGGGAGGAGGACCATGGATTGCTGCTGAGGAAACTGTTGCTGCTGATTTGAGTTCTGGATACCAAGAAATCAATCTTCAGACGAAGATGGGAGATTGAGAGGGGAGAAGACGAGAAGGGAGAGGAGAGGAGAGGAGAGGAGAGGAGAGGAGAGGAGAGGAGAGGAGAGGAGAGGAGAGGAGATGAGTACCTGTTGCATCTGCGACAGGTGATACTGCAGCTGTTGCGTCTGTTGCCGCTGCTGTGCCAGCAGCTGCTGCTTCTGCTGCTCATGCTGATGCACGAGCATGACCCGCTGGACAGCCTCGTCAGGGAGAGGAAGTGGACGAGGGAGAGCAAGATAGTGAACAAGAGGAGCGGTCAAGAGCAACAAGGAGAAAGGAGTGGGGACAGGGATGAGAGTGAGAACGACGACGAGGATCACGAGGAGGAGGAGGACAAAGGGGAGAAGGGGAGGGGGAAGGTGGAAGGGGGGGTGCACAGAAAAGACTGACCTGGTGTTGGTATTGTTGCATCGCCAATTGTTGGTTCTGCTGCGGCTGCTGCTGGACAAAGTCCTGGAGACGCTGGAGTTCCAAACTTTGTTGCTGGAAGGAGGAAGTAGAAGAGAGGAATCAGCAAGACAGTGGAGGAAGAGAAGAACAAGATGAGGAGACAGATTCGAAAGGGGGGAAGAAGACAAGGAAAGAGCAGAGGAGAGAGGAGAGGAGAGAGAAGAGGAGAGAGAAGAGGAGAGAGAAGAGGAGAGAGACGGGAGGAGAGAGAAAAGGAGAAAGGAGGGGAGAGGGGAGGAGAGGCGATCGAGCAAGTGATGGAAGCAGAACAATACCTCCAGAAGAATTTGCTGCTGCTCGAAGTGAGCTTGATCCAGCTGTGACATCGCATCCTGAGCCTGAGACAAAAATCATCCACACTGATCCTCTTCCTCCTCCTCCTCCCCAGCCTCCCCAGCCTTCCCAGCCTCCCCCTCCTCCTCACCTGTTGCTGAGGGGCCGACTGTAGTGTCCCCGACTGGGCTATGGAGGTCGGCTGCTGCTGGAAGCTCTGCTGGCCACTCATCGTCTGGCTGGAGGGCAGCTGGAGGTTGGAGCCCAGCGGCTGAGACCCGAGCTGAGGCCCAGCAGAGAAGAGCTGCTGCTGGAAGCTCTGCTGGGAGGGGGTGGGCTGGTTCTGCTGGGAGGGGTTGGGCTGGTTCTGCTGGGGCTGGAACGGGGAAGAGACGACCTGGTTCTGCTGGGGCTGCTGGAGGGAGTTCATGATCGGAGGGTACGACTGCAGCTGGGGGGACTGCTGGAGCTGCTGCTGGGGTTGAGCGGTGGGAGCAGGTGACATCAGCTGAGGCTGCACGCTGGGCTGCGGGGCAGCTGTGAAGGAGGTGGACACAGGCTGCTGCATGGCGAGGCTTGACATCTGCAAGAATACGAGTCAGGAAGAGGAGACTTGAAGGTAGGGAGGCAGGCAGGCAGGCAGGCAGGCAGGCAGGCAGGCAGGCAGGGGGAAAGGCATGGAGCAGGCGATGGGTACCGGAAGCTGGTTGTTGGCGAACGATGATTGCTGTGGATAAGACTGGAGTGGAGAAAGTGAGAGGGAGCAGGAGGAGGGGGGTCGGCATCAGGCATACCATCTGGTTCTGCTGCTGCTGCATCGCCTGCATCTGCTGCTGCAACATCTGAGTCTCTTGGGCTTGCTGGCTCTGGAGCTGTTGCCATGTTAGCACAAGGGGGGGGGAGGAGGGAGGATGCTACCTGCTGCATGTAATGCTGTTGCTGCTGCGGTGTGTAGCCCTGTTGCTGCATGACTGCTTCAGCTGACATGACATCCACCTTGCGAGTTATTCCTCCACCAATACCATCATCATCTCAATCATGGCCAGCGTCATGTCCATCAGCTGCAACATCGGCACTGACCTGGCATGCATGTTGAAGTTGCATCTGCTCCTGCATGTGCTTCTGCTGCATCTGAGAGGAATGGATGAGAACATTGATAAGAGAACGAGGGCTTCTTCATTGATGGATAAGTGGAAGCAAGTAGCAGCAGCCATGGGAAACCACGAGCAAGAGCAGGATAGCAAATAGCAAGGGGGCAGAGAGCGGGGGAGCAGGGAGCAGGGAGCAAGGCAGGATGCAGGAGCAACGGGACATGAACAAGACAAGACAACTAGGGCTCATCTCGTGTTACCTGCTGCGCGTACTGCAACATCATCGCCTGTCGTTCACTCTGAAGGGAATCGAACAATCAGCCAGACAGATCAATGAAGAAGAGAACAGTACGGAGGAAGTGAGGGAGGTGGGAAGGGGGAGGGAGGAGAGGCAGGCAGGCAGGTAGCTCGACTCTCTACGTGACAGCACCTGTGAAGCTCCTTGCAATGCACTTGACATCTGCGATGGAGGAGTCAGACGCGTGGAAGCGGCAGACCATCTCCGACAATACCGAGAGAGAGTTGTTCGACATCTGGTTGCCCGGAAGCTGCGTCGCCATTGAGGTCTGCTGTTGAATCTGCTGCTGCAGCATCTACAGGGGAGGAGTTGGAGGGGAGGGGGAAGGTCAGACTAGCCTTTTCAAGCAAAACAAACATCACAATCATCTGCATGCAGTACTGCTGATGGAGCTGCTGGGAATGATTCTGGTAATCCTGCAATAGCAAGCAACCATGTCAAGGTGGCCCACGAGGTCTCGTGAAGCTTCACTGTACACCTGTGACGAGCACTGCAAAGTTTGCAAGGAGTGGTCCAGCTTGCGCTGCTCCTGTACATCAAGGATGTCAGCAGGAGAGACAAGTTGGCGCAACTTTAAACCTGGAAGAACTGCTGCTGCAGATTCTGAATGGCCAGTTCCGCCTGCTGGTTGATGCTCGCGACCGTCTGGAAGGCAACTTTAGACAGACAGACAGACAGACAGACAGACAGACAGACAGACAGACAGACAGAGATAGAGAGACAGACAGACAGAGGGAGGAGGAGAAGGGAGAGCAAGATGTAGAGCAAGGGACAGAACAGGAAGAGGAGGGAGAGAAGGTGGGGACACATGAGCAAACGATCAGAGGGATCGACAGGGCCAAGGAAATGAAAGGGAGAAACAGGGATAGTGATGGAACGATGAGATAAGGAAAGGATCCCGCAAGCGAGCAGCAGGGAGGAGCTGCAGGGGTGGGACGAGACCTGCTGCTGGGTCTGCATGGATGGCTGCAAGTTGGTCTGCATGGTGGGCATGGGAGTGGACAGCTGCTGCATCGGCGTGGAGAAAGTCGGCTGAGGCGGCAGCGACGTTTGAGGAGTTTGAGGCGGCAGAGCTGCTGGTGGCTGCGATGTCGCGGGCTCTTCCTCCTTCGCCTGACAGCTGGCGTGAGAACGCGAGAGGGACGGAGGGGAGGAGAGGACGGAGAGGAGAGGCGAGCGGAGGAGACAGGGGATAAAGAAACAAGTTTGAGGAAGAGAGGGCAGAGGGGAGGGGTAGGGAGGGGAGGGGAGGGGAGTTCAAGCCGAACGAAGGAGGATGGGAGAAGAATGAAGGGCAAGGTCCGGGGAAGGAGAGAAAACGAGAGAGAGAGAGAGAGAGAGAGAGAGAGAGAGAGAGAGAGAGAGAGAGAGAGAGAGAGAGAGAGAGAGAGAGAGAAGAGCAAAGGGTCAGGTTTCTGTCACCTTCTTTGACTTTGACTTTTTGCTCTTTCCTTCTTTCGATTCATCCGACTTGCTTCCACCTACAGTGAACGACGATGAGGCTGGCAAAGGAGCAAGAACGCCCTCCTCACCCTTGGCAGAAGCACCCTTGCTCTGTTTCTTGGCCTTCTCCTGCTTCTCCTGCTGCCCACTTCAGTGATTGATGCAAAGATTGGGGTCAGGTCCTTACTTTCCCGTCAGAAGCTGCATTCTGTGGCTGCGGGGCTGCTGCGTTCTTTGCATCCACTTGCTGAAAGAGAAAATTTGCTCAGAAAACTCATTAACCACCGATGTCGTGCCTCATCGTCATGTCCATCACTAACATGTTCATCATCCTCTACATTAGAGGCATCTACATCATCAACAACTACACCTAGCAAGCAAACATCCAACATTTACACATCAACCCTGCATCATCCATCGTCGTATCAACTGCCACCTCAATTGTCATCGTCACCATCATCTCCATCATCATCATCATCATTATCATTATCATCTCCACCATCATCATCTCCATCTCCATCTCTATCATCATCATCTCCACCACCACCACCACCAGTCGACGATTATGTCTGTCTATCACATTCTTGCTCTTCTGCAGTTGCATCTCCAGCAGCGCTGTCATCCTCGGGTCTCTTGCATCTTGATTGTTTCCTGGCAGCATCGTCAACATTCCTTTCGCTGCACAGACGCTCCTCCCTCTCACCTGAGTTCACTCCCACCACAGGGTTTCCTCCAGCAGTAGCTGGAGCTTGAGGCAGCGCTACTTGCTGCTGCAGATCAGCCGCCTGCATCATGATCAAACATCTTCATCGTGCCGAAAGCACAAGTGACATGGTTGCTGCTGGATTTCTTTCCCGACTCTTGATCTTCATTGTCATCTGACTCTCAATCATTTCGGCAGAATCGAATCCTGCCAAGGCATCACCTGTTGCCTTAGTTCTCCTCTTCTTGTTGGAAGGTTTCGACGCTTTTTCTTTATCGCCTGCATTATGGGTCATGAGCCATGTCAGGGAGACACATCGAGATGTAAAAGGAACGCTCGTTTAGAACCAACAAGCTCAACAAAAGATTCGGCAAATCAGTGCGAATGGAGGTGGCACAAGGAAAGAGACAAAAGTGGCGAACTATAAACATCAAATGTTTCACCTTTCTCCTCCGTTTGAGTTTTCTTTTTGGATTTCGAACTCTCCGCCGCATCGTTGGAGGCTTTCTTGTTTTTTTCTGCTTTCTCCGCTCCTTCCTTCTTCTTGCTCTGCTTCGCTGGCGGTTTTGAGCCTCGCGAGTTAGGACTTATCTCTTTCCCGGGCTTGCCGGATTTTGATTCCTTCTTCTTGGTGTTGTTTGATACTTTTTTCTCCTCCTCTTCCTCTTCCTCTTCCTCTTCCCCCTCCTCCTCCTCCTCCTCCTCCTCCTCCTCTTCCTCCTCCCCTTCTCCCTCTTCCTCGCTCTCCTCTCCCTCCTCTTCCCCATCCTCCTCGTCCTCGTCCTCTTCTTCCTCTTCTTCCTGTAACACATGACATTCAGAACGATCGAGCGAGCGCATGGTGTCGCCACCTCATCCTCCGGCGCCTTTCTCTTCTTGGAAGAGCTCGAAGACTTCTTGTTCTTCCCATCATCCTTGCTGCCAGGGGACCCCTTACTCTTCCCTGCCCTCTTCGGGGCCTGCTTCTTAGGAGGCGTCAGGTCTTTCTTCGACGACGAGCCTCCTCCCTTGGGGCTCTTGGGAACAGCTTCCTTCTTCCCTCCCCTCGAAGGAGCTCCCTTTGACTTGCCCTTGCTCTGAATGATCGCCTGTGTCTCCATGCTCTCCCGCAGTTTCTCCGATGGTTTGTAAGGCGACTTTGCTTTTCTGCGCGGCAATGGCATGGAATCCTGCGGGCCGCAGGGAACTGTCTTGCTGCAACTGAAATCAAACTGTCTTGCTGCAACTGAAACCAAACTCCCTCGAGTACAGGAGGCTTGAGAGTCAGGAGGGGGTGAAAACCGCTGGGCAGACCTGCATCACTAGTGTCATGTGCTTGCGTCAGGACGAGCGGGCTGGTTCTGCCCGCTGGTCACACGAGCATAGGATCACTCCCCATGCTCAGCCATGAGGCGTCTCTGGGGTGATTTGATGTGCGGTGAGAAGGAGCTCGAGGCGGGTGGGGGCAGTGGGCTTAGCAACTACAGCGCAGAGGAGAAATGACACAGAGCAAGGAAAAGGAGGAGGAGGAGGAGGAGATAATGGTAAGGAGGATGTAAGCAAGGATAGGCTATAGGAAGAACGAGCTCGGACAGGAACGCAGAAACCTCTCGCAGCTATGTCTATCACATAAACTTGGTCTCCCCCAACTCCTTGCTTCTTCAAGTCTATCAGTCGACAGCTCAACGTCAGACCCCATGATGCTCTCCTTACTTCCGCATCTCCTTTGTCTGATTCCTTTCCCTGGTTACTTCACTCCCTCGTCTCAAGCTTCCCCTTTCCCGCCCGTCCTCTCTCCACCCTATTTCTTGCTTTCTTCCATCCCCTGTTCCTCCCTCACGTTCTTTCCACTCCCGACCGTCCATCCCTCCACTCCACTCTACTCTGCATCGCTCCTCTCCTCTCTCCTCTCCCTCTTCCATCCCATTCCCCATCGTTTCTTGTCTGCTAATTCCGCATCCCCCATGAGACATTCGTTTCGCTCGTCGATCGTCCCTCCTTCCCTTCTCCCATTCTCAATTTGATCCCTCCATGGTAAGAGAAGTATCAATTGAGCTCCTAATAGAATCGACCCAGCCCTGGCCCCTACACCTCTGGCTACACTTGCCCCTCAATCCCCACTTCCCCCTCCTCTGGCAGAATTTTTAAAATAGTTTTAGTCATGATTTGGGTTGGAACGATGTGCTTTCCATGATGATTTGAATCTTATAATTTATATAATCGAAAAATAAAGTTTTCCGATATTTAAATAACTTTTTTGAAAGTTCAAATATCTATATATCCCCCAAAAATGTTTTGAAAAGGCCGTTACGAATCTGGACGGCATTCCCTTTGACTACCCCTTGTTTTCAGTACCATTACCCCTGACGCAGACCCCACCCGTGACCTCATAAAACCTGGCGATTGAGGTAAAACTACATATTAAATATATAAATATATATATGTTAAACCCGGACCAGGAGGGGGAAGGCAGGAAAGAGGAGGAGGAGGAGGAGGAGGAGGAGGAGGAGTACAGGGTGAAGAAGGATATGATGTGAAATGGGTGCAAACAATGAGTGTGATGCGATCATTGTCGACTGAACATGAGCGCAATCATCTCATAACGTCAACCGGCCTTGATGGAAAAGTTGTTAAGGTGAAGAAGTCAAAGTAAGTGAACAAGTCTTGGTTGGGATCTCAGAAATGGAACTGTACGATTTTCGATCATTTATACTGCCTGGTTTTATGGGTATGAAGTGGTCAAGACTTAGTTAGTTGAGTTTTACTTCCGCAAAGTAAAAAACGATAACAGCATCGAAAAACTCGTAAGTCAGGGATAGCCTGAATGCAAGATGATGTCCATCGAGCAGTTGCATGCCACCTTTGAGGTGCATCCCAGAGCCTGATCATCTTCAAAGTCTCCTCATACCATCATTCTTGCGAAACTCTCCGACATCCAGCGTTCCCCCTCCCATCCCCGCACCCATTCCTCGCAGTCATTTCAGAATGGCGAAAGCATTACGATTCCCTTCCGCATGCCAACTGCGCATGAAAAGTCTCCTCTCCTCATCTTTGGGAAAGAGACCAGGATGTTGTCCTCGGATTGGGACATGGCTCTCACTGTCCTGGTACCTTGGCAGCACCTGTTGGTGAAGTGATCTTGGGCTGCGGATGAAATCAGTTCCGACTTGTTAGCACACAACAGGGATGAGCGACCGCTGGGTCCTTCTTGAGCTTCTTCATCTTCCCTGTTGCGGATCCAAACCACAACGTCATCCAACGGAGGAGCTCGTTAGTCAAGGTCACCTGCTGACTGGGGGTTGCCGTCGTCAGCATCATCGGTATCCTCCCCCTCAGCCGCGTCCTCCTGCAGGAGCGATCATGCTCACGTTCCAACAGAGGTTCAGATCCTCACCTCCCCATCATCGCTGAAGGACGCTCCCTTGCCCCCACTCTTGCGCTTTCTCTTCTTCCCCTAGCACGAGGATCAGAGGGCTGCGTCCGTCAGCGCAAAGTCACCTTCATGGCGCTATCCGTGTCCTCGTCGTCAGATGAGACAGTATCGAACAGCCATTGGAAAGACTGCCATTCCTGACAAGGAGAGCTGATCAGCTCACCAACGGGCAGGCATCACCCGCACCTGTTGCCGGGCTCCTGCATTCTTAGTCTCCTTCTTCTCCAGCTCCTCTATCCTGCTCTTCAACTCCTTGATTTGCACGCTCTGCACGCCAGCGCACAAGTCAGCAGCAGTCAGTGCAGAGGTGGATGGAACTGTCAACCTGCTGTTGGATAGCTCTGCAGAGCATGTCCACGGTGGCGTTCAGCGCGTCGCGGAACTCGTTGCTGGTTGGCAGACGAGACATCAGGAATGGATCCTCGCGCATTTCGTGTTCACGCAACAGGATCAAAACAATATCAAGATTCACACATCAATGCAACAGAAGCACTCTTTCCTATGCTAAACCTGAGCAAATAATGCGTTTGACATGAAGAGAGTCCTGATCGTCCCTTCCTGCTACCTGCCTGCTACAGCTTCCTCCTCTGACCATGATGGTCCGATCTCGCCGTCTCAGATCCTAAGGTAATTTCTAACATCCTATCACATTCTAGGGCTTGCTTCCTTCCTCTTTCCTGTTTTTTAGAATAGTCTCCACCTCGATCAGAACAGATTTGCTGCGAATCCTCCCTAAACTAGCATGGAGATTATCTGGATCGGCAATTCTTGCCGATCCTCTTCGGTATCAACCTCCAATCCTTCAAGTGTCATACTTTCTGTTACAGTCCCCTTGACCCACTCCTTCCCTACTTCACAACCTCAATCTGAGTTCCTCGCCTTTCCTCATCCCCGCAGTTTTGCTTGATTTCCATTATCCTATACTACATTCAAGTCTTTGTCAAAATCCACTTCCATCTCCGACTTCGAAGTCATTCTCATCGTCTTCATCATCCACAACAACAACACCAGCATTCACCAACTACTGCACAATTATCATCTGCTCTTTCAATGCTGCAAAATTCATCTTCGGTTTTCAATTGCGTCCCCCATTAATCCTCCTTCGACGATGCAATCATCATTCTCTCCTATTCCTCCTCCTCCTTCATCATCATGTACATGTTTTCTTGCTTCTGCTGCTGCTGCTTCTCCTGATCATCCTGCTCCTACTATACTTTCATCTCCATAACCTCCTCTGCCTGCATTTCATGTTCTCGTGTTGCTCCGTGAGGATCATCTTCACCTTCTCCACTACCACCACCTTTCTCCGTCTCCATCATCATCACCTTCTCCACTACCATCATCATCATCATCTCCATCTCCATCTCCATCATCATCATCATCTCCATCATCATCATCATCTCCATCTCCATCCTCATCTCCATCCTCATCTCCATCATCATCTCCATCATCATCTCCACCACCATCTCCACCACCATCATCATACTTCACCATTGTCTCACTCTCCTACTCTTACTCCGCCATCTTCTTCGCTCACCTGGCGATCTCTGTCGCCGAGAAGCTCGACAGCTTGCGCATGCCGCTCATTGGTCACCCCGGCTGACCCTCATACCGACCGTCTTTGCTTCGTGATAAATACCCCCACCCATTCCAAAACAAGACCCTACCCACCAAACACTATATTCTCATGGTAAAAAGTACCCCTTTACGGGAAGTACCGGTGGTGTTCATTTCAATGGAGAACATGGGAACAGATCGATAACCAGAAGGGAGCAGCAGCAGCAGCAGCAGCAGCAGCAGCAGTAGACGAAGAAGAAGAAGAAGACGCAGAAGCAGACGCAGAACAAGGAAGGGAGAGCAAGAGACAAAAAGATCGTGAGGACAAGAGGGGCGTACGGGGAGGTGGAGTGAGCAGAGACACGAAGTGTTCGGGAGCAAGGCAAGAGTATAGAAAGATTGCTAAGAGGTCAACACGAACAGGCTGCAGCTAGGATGAAGACCGAGACGGCAACTGTTCAGGGAGGAAAAGCCATGCTTGTTGTTTTGATGTACTTGGCTTGAAAATGAAAACTCCGCAGCATCTGCTGCATGACGGTGCAAAGGCACGACCGACGTATTTCCCATCTCGTCGCTGTGTGCCTTGAAAAATAACGAGGTGCAGCTTTGTTCTCCCGATCTCAGCAGTAGAATTCACAGCAAAACTTGTTTCAAGACGCAGCAGGCTTGAAGCGATACAAGACCATACAATAACATGCATGATCATCTACTTCATCCGAGCGCTCAGGTCCATCTGCAAAGCTTCGCATTCCTGCAGAGGCCTTCAGACGTGCAAACAGAATGGACAACAGGGAGGATAGAGGAGGGAATGAGGGGAGATGGTACGGAAGGGGGGGATGGGGGGAACACACCTGCTCCAGCGCGAGAGCGTCCATCTTATCCTTCAAGTCTGATTCGAGACGAGCTCTTGTCTGCTCCAGACGCTGAAACATTCTCAAGTGAGGACTCGCTCAGCTATCAAGTGCAGAGAGCAAGTACGTGGATGTCAGCAGTCTGGCGCGCCATCTCCAACTGCAGCCTTCGGATGGAGTGTTCGAGATCGCCGATCTCCTTCTCGAGCGATCTCTCGGCAGCGTCTCTCACGATCTCGTTGCCGGGCTTGCTGGTTCGGAAGCTGCATGACCAACGCGTCAGCTGCAGCATCGCTCACCCCGTTCACAGTCACTCACCTGAGCCTTGACTTAGCAAGCGCCAAAGGCCCGTGCTTATCGTTCATGCTTTGCTCCACCGAGGCCCTAGCGTCTTCCATGGTGATGATCTCGTTCGAGACGTTGGCAATCGATGCCTCGAGCTCTGACTGTCCTCATCCTCATCAGAGCCGAAACGATTCGGGGAGGAGGCACCGACCTTGAGGCGATCAGTCTCCTCCATCTTGCGCGCGAAGTTTCGCAGAACAGCCTCCCTAGTCTCTCGCTCCACGTTGAGAGCCTCTTCTTGGATGGCTTTGCTCTTTGCTCTCAGCCTCTGCGTACTTTGCTCAGTGCTGCATCAGCCCTAGCGCGAGGTGGTCTGACCTCGCACGTGGCCCTGGTACGCTCACACTCTTCACACAGGTTCTCCGTCCTCTGACGCCACATGTGTGGAAGAGAAGCCGATGGCGACCTCTTGGACTGGATGTTCGCAGCCCAACCTGACTCCATGCGAAGAGCTTCGTTGTCAACCTGCAGGACGAGTGCACATCAGCCGAGCAATCACATGGTCAGAGCGTTACCTCGAGAGCAATGCGCTTCTGGTCGATGTCTTCCTCAAGCTTCTCACGGCAAACTTTCAACCTGGCCAGCTCTTTGTCGCATGCATCAAGAACTCCTCCGAGCATGCGAATCGAGTGCTTGGCTCCAGCGATCTGTGATACACCTCTCAGCATTCCAGGACAACTTTTTGAGAAATTCCGAACCTGCTCGTTCAAAGATCTCTCTACGGCATCACGAGTTTGCTCGCGTGTAGGTCTCTTGCTCCTGATGATAATATTCTCTTCGGCAACCTGAAGAGGATCCTGCGGGAGATTCAGAAAATCGACGAAAGCCAATTGGAGGAGTAAATCAACCTTCATCTTCTCATGGATAGCTTCAGTGCGTGAAGTCTCTTCTTCAAGCATGACGGTCTCCTTCAGTATGGCTTCCAGCTGACGTTCAGCGCGAGCCTTCAGCGCCTCAGCCTCCTTAATGTTCTTTTCAAGTGCAGATGAAGAGAGCCTGTCAGGTAAATCCGTCAACATGACTTCTGATTCCATGTGAGCCGTGCCTGTTGTCGTTGAGCATGATTTCATCCGTGGTCCTCTGGGTTCCGAAGGACATGACCTGGAAACGGGTCAGATGCCCAACGGCAGCAGGGGTAGCGAGCTCACTCGCTGCTGTGTAGACAAGGACTGGGCTTTCCTTGCGGAGTCTACCAGACTCCTCGTGTTCCTTTCCCACTGTGAAACACAGTGAGACGGAGCTGACAATCAGAGGGAGGGTGCAACCTGGTGTGGCATAGTCGGGGGTGAACCTCCATCCATCGGGCTTCCAGATCTCTGCAGGATTTCGGCCGATCTCGCACTTCCATAGGAGGTGTTCAAGTCCATCTATGCATGGCATGTCATGCTCAGAGCTCGAAACTTCTCACAATATTGGTATTCCAACTTCTAAAATCATTAAACATCCTGATTCTAACCGGGGGGGGAGCCCAGCAAGCGAAAAGGCGTAGGCCGTCGAACGACCATTTCATGTCAGCTAAAATCGATCGAACAACCACTATCGAGGACAAACAACAATCGAGGACAAATGTGTGCTCAAGACAAAACAGTGACAAACTTGGCATGCTCTGCGGATTACGAGGGGAGGAGAAGCGGGGAGGCAAGGTTAGATCAGAGTAGGATCCAGACGCCAAGCAAGGGACGCGGAGCATGCATGGCCGAGGAGGTTTGATGTCAGAGGCAACCGCAATGAGGGGTAGGGGAGGTAGTCTTGGCAACCCGAAGTGGGTAGGGTTTTTTATTGGGGGTAGGGGTATATCTAGGTGTGGATAAGTGGATCATGGTGTGAGAATACAGTTTATGAGTATAACAAATAAAGGATATGGTAGCAGAAAGCCTTCACATGAGGGGGAAAATCTAAAAAGTAGGGGTCTAAACACCCAAGAAGAGGGTTAGTCGAATGTGGGACCCCTCCATTCGGTCATTTGCCAATGCGATTGGTAGATGTAGCAGGATGTGGGGTGATCCTCGGCATGGGGTAGGGGTGATCACTGGTGGTGGGGGAGGCCCAGTGTAAGAAAAAGGGACTACAAAGGGTGGGTACAAATAAGATAGTTTAGCAAAGCACAGTATGGTACCGGGGGGTAGTGGTAGTTTGGGATAGGGGTGGATCGTATCAGTGGAGGGGTACTGGATGTTCAGTGAGCACTCCGGACGGTGGGTCATCGGCGGGTGTTCTTGACAAGTAGCGGATCTCATCGGTCCTGAAAGTGGACTGGGATACGGAGGGGTGGGCTTCGATGATCCCGCACCTCCGACCTCTGTGGGAGGCTAATGGCATAGTAAAGAGCAATGGCATTGAACGGCACATAGTGAATCGCAAGACTAGACCCCACCAGACTGGACTCCGGGATCAGCCTTGCTAAGTCACTGCTCTCCGAGCCTCCGAGTCCGAGCATTTAGGGTACCGTACCCCTGGTACTGACTCACACTGGGCCATTGAGGGTAGGGCACGGCATTATCATTCAAGGTTATATACATTTCACTCAACAACTCAACTTGCTTCAGGGCCTCCCGTCCTGGGCCCCGGCCGGCCCGGTGCCATACCTGGCATCATGATCCGTAATTACAGCATGTCACAGTCACTCGACATGTCACAGTGTTTTTCAAGTTTGACAATGATCAGTGCCAGGATCACTGCCCGGGGCCTGGCCTGATCATTATCATTATCATCGGCGTCGTGCGTAGTATTTCCCCTTTCAACCTACGCCGCTCGGTATGCGGCCGCTCTCATCCCACCGTGGCTCAGCGAAGCTGAGACACTGCGAGGTGCCAAGCCTTCTCGACTCTCCTAGTAAAGGTTTTAAGTATAGCGCTCGGATTTCGCTGCCTCCTCCTCAGGCTTCCCGGCTAGAATCATGACCAAGTTGGCGAGCCTCGGCCTGGTTTGTCGGGGTATTCCTCTCCTTTCGGCTTTCCTCAGTTTTTAGTCAACAGTATAGCCTTTTAACGGCCGCTAGCCGGTGGGACCTTCAGAGAACGGAATGGCAGATGCGCGACTAGAGCAAGAAGAGGAGGAGATGTCAGTGCTGCACACGGTGGAGGCGATCTTGCGATCAGCTGCTGAAGAGGCTCTGCGCGTGTTGGAGGAACCAAACGGCTCGTCCTCTGCCAGTCGGCCAGTGACCTCCCTGCCGTCGGTAGCTACATGGTGGATGAGGAAGCGAGCTGCTTCTGGGATGGTTAGGGAGTCTCTGCGAGAGCAGCGCATGCCAACTGTCAGAGGCAGAGGAAGCATCGACGACGATGATGAGAAAGAAAACGTGCCGAGCAACGCTAACCCACACGAGATAGACTCCTTCGAACCTGCAGGGGAGCCGACGAGAGCAAAGCAGCATGGAGTGGATGCCCTGGTGCAGAGCAGGAGGAGGGGGAGGGGGTCGTCGTACGTGATGAGAAAGCAATGTCGCTCCTCGATCTCCATCACCTCCTTCTCTAGGAGCGACTGGAGCAAGGGCGACTGCCGCCTGATCCGATGGAAATCTGAGGGGTCGCCGATCCAGCATGTGGGGGTGAGGCTGTGCGGGTCCTCAGGAGCCCTGCACGTCTTCGCTGCTGCCGCCCCCAACGTTGGGAAGTTTGTGTGCGAGATGCCTGAGGACGTGGCGGCTCAAGAAGGGCTGCGGGTTGAAGTGAGAGGAGCCGACCCCAAGTGCACCGAGGTTTCAACGCTCTCGCACACCTTCAGAGTTGTGGAAAGGCAGGAAAGGAGAGGGACGGATAGAAGGAGCTCTGGCTCAGCCCACCTTGCGAAAGTATGGCTGACGTTTCCTGCAAGGGAGGGATGGGCATGGCCCACCGGCATGTGCTACAACATCACCTGGAAGGTGGTAGGAGTGGTGCAGAACGTTCAGGTGGACATCCTACAGGGAGACGAGGTCCGGTTCAACGTGGTGTCCTCTGTCCTCAACATTGGGAGCTATCCATTCACTGTACCGGTAGATGCTCAAACAGGAGAGGACTTCAGGATCCGAGTTCGCTCGAGCAACAACAAGGCGATCAGGTGAGGCCTTCTCTCTTGACTGCGGACAACAAGTTCTGATGGGGTTGTTCCAGCGGCCTGAGCCCGTCTTTTGCCATCGTCCACCGGCATGCCATGTTCGGCCTCCCTCGTAGACTTCCGACCACAGAGCCCGTGAGGAGGTTCAGGGCGATCAGGGCTCTCAGCACAGCACAGTACCAGAGGAGGGTCAGGACCGCGTACGCGGCTCCTCCCGCATCATCGCCGGGTGGTTGGAGTGACAAGGACTGGGGAGAAGGAGGAGGAGGAGGAGGAGGAGGAGGAGGAGGAGTTAAGCAGCGAGAAGCTCGATGCAGACCTGATAGCCCAGCAGACATGCTCGTCATCAACGACTCGCCATCTGAAGTTCATGACAGCTTCTACGACGCCATTGCGTCCTTCCACAAGGACCGGGGAATGGAGGCTGGAGGGCAGAGGTCGTCGGAGAGGCCAAAGACCATGAGCTCGACGAGCACGTCACGATGGCCTCAGCACACGAGCAAAGTCAGTCGCTCTGCGCTGCTCGTGTCTGAGATGTACGTCCAGAACCGCAGGGACCTCTTTGCCCACCAGATCGCATCCATCAGGAACCTCGCGGTGGGGCAGGAGGAGGAGGAGATGGCAGGAGCCGTTGCCATGTTTGACCGGCCGGCTGTCGGATACAGAGCCATGGCGGAAAGGGACAGGATCGACGAGCAGCGCTTTCATATTCTGCTTGACAAGTGACGCGAAGGAGTATTTCTCTTCACTTATCCATGAGACATGTAAAGTGAGTGCAACAACAAAGCGTTCTAAACCTTTCCTTTGTCTTGATTCAGAATGGTGGAAGACTTGAAAACGCCAAGAGCTGCAAGCTGCGCCAAGAACACGTCTGTTTGCTTTCTCGAGAAGCAGTTCATTTCGTATTTCAGAAACTTCTTCATTATTTCCAATGCCACACATGCGCATTTTGTATCTATGGAATTTTCATTCCTCTCAGTTGCATTGAAAGATTTTGAGTGCAGAGTTGACATCCCACGGCATCCAGGCGTCAGTGTCCTCGTTGTACACGTAACACATCCAATCTGAGCTGCTCTTTCCTGCTGCTTCAAGGCATGCATGCTCGTGGAAGCAAGTCCAGACCTCCTCCTTTCCCGCAGTCATCGCTCCTCCCATACCCCCTGTTCTTACCTTGTCCTGCTCTATTAGAGGCGTCAGCGCCTGCCATGTTCGATTCTCCCTGCACGCCTGGAGCTCCCAGTAGGCGTTCTGCCGCCATGGCGCGGCGCTGCCATCGGCTGTTCCCGCACCTCCGCTGTGAGCGTCGATGCTCAAGTTGCACAGCCACTGGTCATGCCATGCCGGGCTCGAGAGGTCGAGGTGCTCCAGGTTGACAGCTGGGCTCTTGAAGCTCTCCATCGTGATGGCTCCTGCCGGCAGCTGGTCGAACAGCTTGAAGTTCAGCTGGGAAGACCGTGAGCTCCAGCTGGGGTTGTTCCAGACGCGCACGCGCGAGACGGCGATGCTCTGGTTGAGGACACAGGCAACGAAGTTTCCCTTGGCCGGAGCCCCTGAGTGAGCGCATGAGCAGGCGGTCTGACCCTGCACGCACCCGTCGTTGAGGAGCGGTTCGGACCCGTCTGCCTTGCCCGTGTACCAGGAGCTCGCGATGGGAAAGTTGAAGCACCGAGCATGGGTCGGGGCGACATTGACACCTCTATCATCGAAGATCTCGATCTCACACAGGTTGAGGTACTGCTGGTCCTTGCCCATCTCTATCGCCACCGCCGTTATGCCGCTGCCCGGCTTGTCCCCTGCTCCTGCCGTTGGCACCTTAGCACGCAGAGGCCCGAGGAGGGAGGAGCTCCTGGTGGCGAGAAGGACGTCAGCCATGTTTCTCAGCTCCCACTCCGCCTGCTGCTGATTCCAGCGCAGGGTGGCGTTGGAGGAGAAGTACTGCGGCCGTCCCTGCCACAGGTCAGCAGCTCTAGCGAAGACGCCGCGTGCTCCGGGGAGGTATGCGGTGATGTCGGGAAGCAGGAGAGCGGAGCAAGAGGATCCTGAGCAGACAGCCATGTCGTCGACGAAGCTCAAGGCTGTAGGAGGGCAGGACTTGCACCCGAAGTAGCCCGAGCTCTCAACGACACCGAACGAGTCGGTAGGGCAGACCGTAGAGGACATGGAAGCTGCGAAGGAAACAGACGCTTCCTGGGGGGCAACCAGGAGGTAGGCCTCTCCGTTGACCGTCTCAAACCTTATCCTCATCGTCATCTCGCAGATGTAGGTAGCGGGAAGCTGCAGGCTGGGAAGGAAGGAGTACCCGCTCCATGCTGATGCGGCATGGACGACGGAGTGACGGGCAAGGAGGTGTATGGGGGTGACTCCGACTCCGCTGGGATCCTGCGAGTAGAGGGAGTAGATCTCCACTGAGAGATTCTGCGACCGACCCCACCAGCTCTGCCGGGGAGACAACACGATCCTCTCGATGTCAACGGGGCGCTCTAGGATGCAGAGGTCGTAGCTGCCCACCGAGGAGCCAGTGGAGTGACTGTAGGTATTGATGTCCCCGTCGTTGATGTTTCTGTTCTGCCCTGTGGACTTGTCGCCGTTGTAGTATCCTCCTCCCACGGGGAACGAGTAGCACGTGGCGTTCTTGATCGCCAGATTCTCCCCTGGGCTGCTCTTGGAGTAGATCTCGAGCTCGGCGATGGACAAGGGCTGAGGGTCCAGCTGCCGAACGACCACGACCTGAGCCCCGTACACTTTCAGCTCCTTCCCAGCTTCACAGCAGTAGAGTCGGTTAGCTGAGATCTTATTGACGGCCTGGTAGCCGAGGGGAGCGTTGAACGCAATGGACGAGAAGGGGAAGGAGTCGTAGAGGTACAGCTCGACTCCGTTGCTGTCAAGGGGGCAGACGGTCATGTTTATGACGCCCTGCCCCTTGGGCCCCGCTAGATCTCTCGCACGCACCAGCATCCCCTTGCTGATCGACGCGTTGGCAACGCGCAAGGGGCTGGCGGGAGTGACGGTGAAGTTGGTCCGCTCGAGCGCCCTTCCCACCTCCTCCTCGCTCATGAACCGGACGGAGAGGGCGGCAGAGATGTTCTTGTTGGGAGGGCAGATCATGTTGGTGCAGTCCGAGTAGTCTGGAACGGACCGAACCTCTATCACCGGCCTGATCTTCTGCAGCACATCCAGCTGAACGTTGTCAAGCGCAGCTGGAGGGTGAGTGGCCACGAAGGTGGTCCCGGGGGCGATGGTGGAGTCGACCATGCTGGCAGTGTCGCCAGCAACGTCGTAGGTGTAGCAGACGCTCGTCATGCCGACATCAAGGTAGCTCACGTACTTGCGGTTGCAATACCTGACATCACAGTCAATATCCCATCCTCTCACCTCTCTTCTCCTGCCGTCCCCTCCTCTTCCTCTCTCCTCCCCCTTTACCTCTCCTGTCCTGTTCTCTCTCTAGTCTCCTCCTCTTCCTTCTCGTCTCCCTTGGTCCTGCTCCCTTCCCCTCTGCCTCGCTCCCTGTCCTTCAGCTCTCCCACCTCCTCCTGTCTTCTCTCCCTTCACAATAAGACGACGGATCTGCTCTCAACTACCATCCCTCCACCCGCAGGCCAAAACTCAACAAACAAGCAAGACTCACTGGACAGAGACGCCCTTCATCGTCTCAGGGTAGGAAGATCTGTAGTAGATGTACAGAAAGTCCGTCGACGAGTAAGGGATCTTCACCGCAAAGTACGGAGACCCCGAGCTGTCGGCCGTCTGACCGGGGATGACATCGGGCCTGTCGAACGCGTTCAGGCTCCCAGACCAGCTCGTCGTGCAGTTCCGGCAGAACTCCCTAGGCCCGTCGGGATGGAGGAAAGCGACGTTTTCGTCCAAGAACCACCCAAACCAGTGCTTGCAGGACGGGTCAAAGTGCCCGTTGGAGTTGAACCTCGAGAGCTCGTCATTAGCGTACACGCTCCCCCCAGCTGCCATCCTGGAGAACCCCTCGTACTCGGGCGTGTTGTAAGCCTTCCCAGCTCTGAACTTGGTCGTCCTCCCGTGACCCATCCCAAAGTTGTGCCCTACTTCGTGCTCCAAGATCCCAGCTGACGTCGGGTACATGGTCCAGGTGAAGCCGTTCCCAACCACCCCCAGCCCTGCCCAGTCCACTGCTGGGGGATTGATCCTCATCGCTAGGATCACGGCGTCGAACTGCCCTGCCTGCTCTGCCGTCCTCGACCCGCACGGCCCTCCACAGTAGACGAACCCTTGTGCTGAGAGTGCATTGAGACACTCCGTCCGAACTGTCGACGGGGTAGCGGACGTAGCGGGGGTTGTCATGTCTACCATCGGCATGTACTGGTACTGGAACTTGAGCAGGCCCCAGCTCGAGTCGGAGTAGAAGAGAGCTGTGTCCAGGAGCGACTGGTTCAGATTCCCAGCTACCTCGATCGGTTCCCGTCCTGTTTCTGGAAACTTCACTCTCGCTACCATGAATCTCAGGGTTCCGTTCCTCGTGAGCGACCAGTGCGAAGGGGTCCCGTCCGGCAGCAGGTTGGAGGGATCCGACTCTGAGTGGACTAGGTGTGCGAGCATGGCGAGAAGCGGCAGGGCCGCTAGGAGGCTGGTGGACATCTTTTGCACCTGTGATGACAACTCAGTCACCGAGAGGTCATTTACAACCTTGTGATCATTTTGAATCTCTGCCTCCTGAGTTGAGGTTTGCCGTGCAATAGTCTCACCTTTACCACACGCCTCCTCCTCCTCCTCTTCCTCCTCCTCCTCCTCCCCTCCTCCTCCCCTCCTTCTCTTCTATGGTCTCCTCCTCCTCCTCCTCCTCCTCCACCTCCTCCTCCCCTCCTTCTCCTCCTCCTCCTCCTCCTTTTTTGGCATCTTTTTCCATGGTCCCTTCGAATGCCCGGGGTTTGCCCCTAGTCAGAGAAGGGAGCCGATCCCCCCCGCCCCCGGGATTTGCCCAAAATTGAGGGAAAGTAACCGGTAAAATTGCCCGAATTTTCCAAAAGTGACGAACTGAGTCTTGATTATCCTCCTTTCCCTCCCTCCCACCTTGGTCCCCCCCCCCCCCCTCCCCCCCCCCCCCCCCACTCCCTCCTTCCTCCCTCCTCCTCCTCCCTGATCTTCCTCCCTTCTCGTCCTCCCTCCTCTTTCTTGAACTTCTATCCTGTCCCTTCTTCACATGTGAACTTGCACTCCTCGTTCGACTCTCTTCATCTCCTCCCCTCTCTTGCGCGGTGCAGGTTGCTAACGTCTCTTTCCTATGACCCGCTTTCCTTCCTGATTGTAGCTCTTCGCTACCATCCTAACATGTTGCGGACTTGATTCGACAAGGAGTCAGTCCACAAGGATGTGCTCGTTATAGTATGCCTTGCTCAATTCACTGCTATCCCATCATGTCCTCCCCTTCTCTGTCCTTCTTTCTTTCCTGACCACACCATAGTTGCTATGAACCCGCTATTTCCCGCACCTCTTGCCCTCAACCTTGCTCCCTCTCAACTTCTCCTTCTACAACTTCCCTCCCCTCAACCCTTCCCTTCGACCATCTCCGCGCATATCGAGCATCAGTACCATTCACTCGCTTCTTACATCATCGTACAACTCAGTCTGCTAGCATACACCTTAATATAGACATGGACGGCTGACAGTCACCCGCATCTCAGCGCTCCTTGGGCGAAGACGGTGCTGAAGTTGCACCGAGCGTGAGATCTGAAACATTGTCAATGGCGACAAGTTCGCGCTTGTCCAACGGGCAGCTCACCAACTGAGGGTCTGATGGGCCCGGAGCTGGTCCTCGGCAGCGACGACTGAGTTATTGCGTGCGGGTCCTGAGAGAGCTTGAGGTCAGCAGAGGTTGGTGAACAGCAGGTAGGAGGAGTGTTTACCTCGGAGAAGGAGGAAGAGGAGGAGGATAGGGAGGAGGAGCTCAGGGCTGTAGAGCTTCTCAGATTGCTCGGTGGCCTGACAGTGGAGGCAGTGACAGGTCGACCGAACGAGGATGTGGCTTCTTCCTCGGAGTCGAGGGAGAGACGAGCAGAGGAGGAGGAGGAGGAGGAGGAGGAGGTACGGGAGGAGGATGCATTCGCCTCCTCCTCCACGGCCTCGTCAAGGAAGGAAGCGCCAGTTGGACTTCTCCTGCTGGGATCGCCGCGACCCAGACGGTGACGAGCTGGGAAGGAGTCTGCTGCATGCTGGCGACGTGCTGGAGGGGCTGGACGACGGTGAGCAGCTCTCTCCTCCTGCTCTGATCATGCAGCGCGTCCTCGTCCTCCAGCAGGAACACCTTGACCATGACCCTTCCAAGGAGGAAGGCCTCCCAGTCCAGCTGCTTGTCAAGCAGGAGCTCAGTCTCCACCCCGATGTCGCACTCGGCGCAGAGGTCGGGGCGGATCTCGTCCTGGAGGAGCGACCCAGTCCAGAAGAAGGACTCTACCCTGCCGTGGAGGTGGAACTCGAGGAGGAGGAGGACGTTGACGGAGCCTGTGACGGCCTTGTGCTTGGGCTGGGAGGAGACGACGTCTTTCCATGACACCTTCCTTATGGCCTCCACGCATGCGCTGAGCCCGAAGCGTCGCAACTTCCTGCTCCTCCCTGTCTCCTGAAGGGTCGCGTCCTTCTGCTTGCACTCGTGAGGACACGTGCGAGTCAACGCGGGAAGGGAGGGAGGAGGAGGAGGAGGAGAGCAGAAGAGGAGAGCAGAAGACGCGGAGGGGAGAGGAGGGGAGAGGAGAAAAGGTAGCAGGAGGAGGAAGAATTAGGAAGAGAAAAAGATGGTTAGGATGAGAGGGCAGAAGGATGAAGGAGGAGGGGCAGCAGGAGAAATGAATTCAGACCTCTGACGAGTCGCTGCCATCATGATCCAACAGTGCAAGGTCGACTAGATCCTCTTCGAAATTCTGAAGGCCTAGTCCCTCCTCTTCGTGTCTCGATCCTCCTCTTCCTCCTCCTCCTCCTCCTCCTCCTCCTCCTCCTCCTCCTCCTCCTAGCCCCTCTCTTCCATACTTTCCCCCCTTGGTCTGCAGTGACTGGAGGTGCTCAAGGGACTCTATGAGCGGGTTGACCTGACGCGAGATCACCTCCTCCTCCTCCTCTCTCCTCCTCGTCCTCCTCGTCCTCCTCCTTCTCACCGTTCGAACCATAGCTTGCGACGTCGAGCTCATCTTGTCGATCATGTGCCTATGAAATTGTTCCATCCTCTCGTGAATGCTGTTCGTCTCCGTCAGGATGCTGACTCATACCTGCTCCTCCTTTCCTCCCCTTCCTCCTCCTCTTCCTATCTTCTCTTGCTCACCAGAAGTACACATCACCGGCAGTAAAGGGCTCAAATTCTGAGGGGTCATAATCGGGATCCTTGATGAAACTGTTTGGAAGTGATTATTATCACCATCACCATCACCATCACCATCTCCATCATCATCCCCATCTCCATCATCTCCTTCATCTTCATAGTCATCGTCATATCTATCACCTTGCTGCGCTGCTCATTGCGTCATAACTCTCTCCGAAGTTCTCGTTGACCCAAAAGATTTCTCGGAACTGAGTTCTGATATGATCAATCCACCTACAAACATGTGAAGGCAACGCGAGGAGAACAACAAAAGAACCTGAGCAAGAGGAAGATGTCTTGTTTGAAGATATTGTGATAAATGATGGCCTGAAAACATCATCATCTTCATCATCATCTCCATCATCTCCATCATCATCTCCATCATCATTATCGCCATCATCATCTCCATCATCATCATCATCATCATCATCTCCATCATCATCTCCAGCTCTCTGCTTCTCAACCTCTTCAGGTAGAGGATCCCTCATGTTCCTCGTGTCTGGTTTGCGAGCCAACGGGATGGTGTAGAGAATGACAGCAGCAATGAGAGGAGACACGATCTGCCAATCAAGTCAACTAGTTGAGCAAGAGGGAGGAGGAGCAAGGAGAACGAGCTAGAGAGGATAGGAAAGAGAAGGAGGAGCGAGAGAAAAGGGGAGGAAGGAATAGAATGAATTGGAGGGAGAAGGAGAAGGGAAGAGGAAGAGGAAGGGGAAGGAAAAGGAGGGAAGGGGAGGGAGGAGGAGGTGGGAGGCGTGTTGGTGTTTATGGAGGAGGGCAATGAGGGAGAATCGAAGGAGGAGGAAGAAAGTAGCCGGAGGAGCCCATCACTGACCGACAGGCCCAGGAGCAGCTGGAAAACGTTTGACGCTTCGGCAAGGGGCGAAGAGAGCCGGTAGCTCCTGTGATGGGGTTTCGCTTCCTCCTCTGCTTCCCCGTAGAAGACGTCGGAGGTCAAGAGGGAGCTGAATGCTAGCTGGACGCAGTCCCCTGCTAATGTTGAGGTGCTGCATGCGGCAGGAGAAGCTCTACCGAGGGAGGAATGGTTACCCCAAGAGGAGACGGAAATGGCGGCGGGGATGGAGGAAAGGAGGAGGAACCTGTGTCGGAGCAGGTGAGAGGGGAGGAGGAGCAGGTGAGAGGGGAGGAGGATGAGTCACATGATGACGAGAAGGAGGAGGACAGCGATGGGAGCGGAGGCCTGAGCAGGAGGACGAGTCAGAGGAGATGCCTTGAAGGCTTGATGGTCTTATACCTTGGCAAACGATCGTAGGAGGAATACAAGTGATCGGCTGCAGGAAGTGTTGAGGGGCTTCAGACATCATCGATCGAATTCCACCTTGACTTCCTGAACCTGAACGCGCCCAAGAACAAGAGCAAGGAGCTCAGACCTTCACAGCTCCAGTTGTCAACGTGTCTGCTTCAAACATCAACGCATGGCTCACCGTTGAGGACAGACTCAGTTGTCCTCCAGCACAGAGCTTGCGTCAGATTGTCGAGGAAAGATGACGATGAAGGTGAAGATGACTTCAACACCTTGAGGCTGAGAGAGGTTTTGACCAAGAAGAGACAAGAGATCGCAAGATCGAAGATCGGCCAGCCCTCTCGATCAAGAAAGTCACGTAAGGCTGCAAACTGTACCTCCTCCTCCTCCTCCTCCTCCTCAGCTTCTTCCACCCTTGCTCGCCTTCGCTCGACTGCCCTTGGAATGTTCGAGATGACGAATCTGTTGCATGAGACCTGATTCGTGCTGCTTAAATGACATTCTACTCGCTCCTGATGAAGCACCTATGCCCCTCTCCCTTCCCATCACCCCCTCCCCCCCTCCCTCCCTCCCTCCCTCCCTCCCTCCCTCCCCTGCCTCTCCCTCCCTCTCTCTCACCATCTTGAGGAAGAAAACCGTCGCCCTTGCTACCAAAGAGGTCGGATAGTAACGGACTGACCAACCCGAAGCACCTCGCTCAGTCAAGTCGCCGCCTCCTCCACCTCCTCACCCGAGTACGCGAGCGACCAGGAGAGGTAGACGACGATGACGATCAAGGTTACGACGTCAGTCTGCTGCCTTGCCCCCTCTGCTCCCGTCATCGTCAGCGATCGTCTTCGAACCACGAGCAACGGCAAGACCGTAGAGCGAGACGACGCGTAGGGAGATCTGCGTAAAGAGGAGCTCAGGAGACGGAGGTTGAGCGGGAGAGAGCCAAAGGGAGGATGAGAGAAGGATGTACGAAAAGGGCAGCAGGAGACAAGGAGCACAGGAGGACCAGGACCAGGACCAGGGAGAGGAGGAGCACAACCTGAGGGAGGAAAACTCCCCCTGCTGTTGACTCGAGGAAGAAGGAAAGTCGAGCTACACTTCCTGCGGGATGCGGTCAGAGGTCAAGGAAAGGGGAGGCGACATCGAACGAGCAGCGGGGTTGAGAATCCACGAGTCAAGTCCGAAGGCCTGCGAGCGAAAGTGAAGAGAGGAGGAAGAAGGAAGGAGAAGAGAGCGAAGAGAGGGAGGAGGAGGGAGGAGGGAGGAGGTCTACGGAGGAAGAACAGTCCTTAGAGAAAGAAACAGCACAACAAGCGGGAAGGAGAAGCCTGATGGAGTGAAGGAAACTATGAGCGGGGAGGGAGAGGGAGCTGACAGGGAGGGAGAGGAAGGAGGAAGAATGATTGCGTTCATCACCCTCGTGTCTCTGTCGATCCAGGAATTCGTCCTCATGCCTTGCAATGTTGACGACAGCCCGCTTCCTCCTCCTACAATGACAACAACCTCCTCCCTGCTCCCGCTCTCTGCTCTTCCTCTCAGCTCCCATCCTCCATATCCTCTCTTGACCTTCACGGTAGCTCGCAAGGGTCCCTTCCCACTCGTCGCAGCTCTTGCGAGGAGCAGGTCTGACGGGCCTGGCCCAGCCCGTGCCGTTCCAGACTTGGTCAGGAACCTTGGAGAGGCGGTGAGGACGGCAAAAGTCGCGACTACATGGAGACTCTTGGAGGCAAGAGAGTTGAAGTTACCTTGCTGTAGCTGCTGTATGTTGAGGAGCAGGTGAGAGGGTCTGCACGAAATGTCTTATGTTCGAGGGGGCAGAAACGTTGGCAGGATTCATCAGGCACACACAACCTTGCGGGCAGTCCCCTTGTGTGATGGTGATCCCCTGTGAACCGCTGCAAGTTAAGACTGGCCGCCATGAGACTTCTTCGGACCTCGATGTTGGTCAGGCACGAGTTGAAAGGCGCGACCTGGCAGGCGGTCAGCTGGACTCTTCAGTCTCCTCTTGAGCATCACTTGGCCGGTGACATTCAAGTCTCTGCACGTGAAATTCGCTTCCCCCTTCCTTCACCGTCATCGCACGCTCAGGACCCTCCGAGCCTCCTTACCAGCGGAAAGAAGCATTCGGCTGCGTCAGCATCGGAGTCAGGAGCAGAGAACAGGAAACGGGCTACTCAACCTCGCTGCCTCGCCGAGACAAGTTTGGAGGTGAAGGACAAGGGAGTCGGAAGTTTGTCCTGAATGTCCCCATGAGCACCTCGGATCCAGCAGCGCAGTACCGACTTGAGACAAGCTGATGGCGGAGAAACCATAGGAGGAGAAAAATCCTGTCAGAAGGCCTGGAACGACCCCGTTCAATCATGAAGTAGAGCCCAGATGTACGAGTACCATTCGTGCTTGTGTGTAGGAACTTCTTGCACCCATCATCTCCAAAAGCAGAGCATCTGCTATCAGAATGAATCGGTATGCGAGGAACATCCTTACACGTACCCTACTGCACATTCTCCTATGGTGAACCGTTTCCTGAGCATGAAACTGTCACCCAACCACCAGCTTACTTGCTCCTGGACCTCGAGGACTCAACGTACTGCGCCAGCACACTCGGCTCCCATGGCACAGAGGCTCGCTGGAAGCAGAACTCTGTCGTCGAGATGAGCATGAGCGGGTAGACCCTTTCGAAACATCACTCTTTCGAATGGTGTTCAACGGCCTGTTGGCACAGTCAGGAGGAGGACGGCGCGCCGAGCCTTCACTCACTTGAAATGAGAAAGGATGGGATCAGAGGAGCAGTCGCCGCTCCCTCCTGCGCTCCCAACACACTCGTCAGAACAGCCCGTCACGACGCTCTCTCTGAACCTCGATGCTGCCTCATGGTCAAGGGAGCTTCGTCGTTGGAGCTCCTCGGCTCCGATGTGTTGCTGCTGCATGAGGGCAAGAGCAGTCACGCACATCCACAGACAGCCGCGCTCCTGCTGCCCTCACCTTGTGTCGAAGAGGAACGAGCCTCGCACCAGGGATGTGGACGTAGGGAACTGCAAAGAACCAGCGGCGTCAGCAAGGTCACAGCAGAGTCAACTGAATGCCTGATTGCTCCTGGAAGCTCTTGCCGGAGGAGACGCCCTCCTGTACATAAGGGTGATCACGTACCAACAAGGAGATCTTATGGTCTTCACGTCAGCTGCTTCATCCTCCCGACCCATCTACTCGACAAGCCTTCAGCATCGGGCATGAGAAGGGACAAGTTTCACCGGATATCGAGCCATGCCCAGAACTGAGCTGGGCTCCTGACTTCGCTGTAGGCTGACAGCTGGTCGTACGAACGTCACTGGGAGGCAACGAGCACAGTCTGAGGATGCAGTGGGAGACTCACTCGCGCTAATCTGTACAAAGATTTCTCCTGCTGTCCGAAGGCCTGAAGGTAATGAAATCTCTTTCAAGCATCTTCAAGACTCTCTGATACCTCGTTCTCCTCAGATCGTCTTGTGTTCTCAATGGTTGACAGCACGATAGCCTGTAAGTCACTTCACTTCACTTCGCTTCCACCCCTTCTGTCGGCTGATCAGCGCGACAATGCAGTACCAGCGTCAGCCACGACATCAGCCAGGGCCAGGACCTGCCAGGAGGACTGACATCAGCAGGCTCTCATGCCATCCTCACCGTCCTCTCCGTTGCCTGTCTGGGCGCGGCCACAGCTTCGTCTTGCATGCTCGCGCCTCCTCCGGCCCGATCCACGCCATGGCGGCAACGGCTTGTCAAACGATTGACCCCCCTAACTCGGCGAAAGGGAACTTGCTGCCGGGGCCCCGGCTTCTCAGTAGCCGGCCCGCCGGTCCGGGGGCCCTGGACTCGGGCCGGGATCAGTGATCGGACTGAGACGGCGGTATACGCCGATCCTCATCGGCGGATCAGGAGGCGGCTACCTGCGTACTGTGTTGAGGCTACTGAGAGTGTGACACACTGGGAACTTCGGAACCCCGACGGACTGACATACGGCCCGGCCCGTTCACCGTTCCGAAGTTCAGTGCCGCCGGCGCCGGGAGTCGTTAAAAAGACGTTTAGATCTACCATCATCCGCGGACTACCAACACCCTTGCCCCGCTCGCATGCCGGCGGTAGCAGTCGGGTGCGGGGGGTCGCAGAGCTTCGACACAGCCCCTGCCATGCTCCTGGCGCCTCCTCGACATGCTGGTCCACCCTTAGCCCCTGTGTGCGCTGCTCTGATCCGTGAGACCTGATACCTCTTTCGAGCCTTCTCCTCACTGCAGTGGAACAGGAACGGGAGCGTCCAGGTGAGCGAGGATCGGGAACGAGACTAGGACGAGGACGAGGACGAGGACGAGGACGAAGTAACAGGCAAAGGTCAACATGGGTGCGATAGAAAGGGCCGCCTCCGATTAGATTGGTCCTCCATAGGGAAAGCACCCATAGACTAGGAATCTGCGAGGAGGCGTATTGTAGCACGTGAAGGATCCAGAGCTGATCGGCCGCCTTCCCTCCCCCATGGGCTCGCCAACCAACTTCCTGGTCGTCTTGATGCTCTGCTTGAAGATCTCGCTATGCGCTCAGGCTGACGTGATCGCTGGGACGCCCGCCCATGTTGCCTCCAACCCGGCCGGCGTCTGCGCCGGTCAGCAGGGGTATTCATTCCTGAAGACAGTTCTACGCGGAGCGGGTGCACGGAACAAATGGAGGAGGAAGATGAATAAGAACAAACAGCAGAACCAGAAGCCCAACATGTCTGGAAACAACCAGAACACAAGGTCTGACATCATTCGCGAGGGTTGTATGAGGTTGACGATTGTATCCAAAATAGGCGAGACTCACAGGGTTCAGCATCACATCAATCATCCAACCAAGGCAACAAGCCAAGGTCAGGAGGTTTCCATGTGGACAAGGTTTTTGAACGGATGCTGTAGGCAACACGGGGGATGGCAAAAGGGATATCGCAGTCCGAACCAGCAGGTGGATCGATGTTGTCATTGTGACAACAATGCGAGGCTGAGACGAATCATGTGATCAGTTTCAAAAGCGGCGCCAAGAGTTCTTCTCTGCCAGTGAAGCATACAGTTCTGGTGGAGACTTTGAAGAGTTTGACATGGGGGACAGTGACATGCAATCTGACAGCGATGTGAGTTTTGTTTGCCTTGTAGTAATCGCTTGCTGAGCACTGCGGTTCAGGATGAATACAGTGACTCTGAAGGATTTAGCTCGTGAGTCACGTTTGAATCCCACGGAAGTTGCTGAAAGTCGATTCAGGGAGGGCTCTACCATTTATGTTGATTCCCAAGGAAATCCCGTCGAAGGATCAGACAGGTAGGCAGGCAACTTTGCGAGCCAAGACTTTGGTTGTTGTCCTTGAATCTCTCCCTCTTCTTCCATCTTCTGACATCACTGCTTCTGTTCCCTTTTCTCTGCTACCTGCTCTTGGACAACACAGCATGCAAGTACCTTCCGGAGAGGTTTGTCCTCGAATTGAGAACGAAATCGAATTGACAGTCACTGTCTCCAACTACAGGTCAACAACACCCGGTGCTACGACGTACTGGGGATCTCGAAGAATGCGACTGTAGATGACATTAAAAAGGCCTACAAGAAGCTTGCGCTCAAGTCTGCTTTCTTCGTGACCCGGTTGTACGTGCTGAAAGGATCCAGGTGGCATCCTGACAAGAACCCTCATAACAAGACAGCGGCAGAAGAAATGTTCAAGAAGGTTGAAGCTGTCCTATGATGCAAACATTCCTGACGGCGCGTCATAGGTGACGGATGCATACGCAATCTTGAGCGACCCCGAGAAGAAGAAGGTTGTTCCCTCGAAGAGATTCGGCTTCTGCCGTGCAAACTGATTTCTTCCTTGACAGCTTTATGACGCACAAGGCGAAGCCGCGTTCGGAGGCGATGAAGGAGACGACAGTGGTGGTGGGCAAGGGTTCGTGAATCCTCAAGATATTTTCAATGCCTTCTTCAGTGGAGCTGGTGAGTAGCAACCCCGTCCCCTTTTCCTCTGAAATAATCTCCTCCCCTCTCCTTCCTTCTGCCAATTGCTCTCATTCTCTTTCTGCTACCCCCCCCCCCCCCCCCTCCCACTGTCGTTTCCGGCCTCTCCCAACTCTTGACTTTCCCAACTCTTAACCAGGAGGGATTTTCGGCTTCGACGATGCTGGCAGTCAATCAGGTACCTCTTGTGAATGTCCCACGTGCCCCCGGCTCATTCCCAGCAGAGGAAGTTGTCTTCATGGATTATGAAGTCCCGAGGTAGTCCGACTTTCTTCTCCTCGTCCTCGTCACCCGTTGATTTTCTCCCAGATATGGCTCCATGCCTTCCAACGGATACTTCTATGTACACAAGGATGGGCCGCAGAATCGAGGCGCTGCCAGGGGACGAGGACGAGGAGGCGCGAAGAATCAACGGAGAAACAATGGTTGGGACAAGCTCCTCCCCTCTGCAATGTTGAGCTAAGATGGTCTCTGAGCAGGGCAAGGAGGGGACAGAAATTCGTTCCGGGGACAGGGAAAGAGAGGGATGAGCAAGGGGCGACGTTAATGCCTCATGAAAACTTGAGATTCGGAGTATCAGAGCTACGAGATTATCCGCCGTGGAGATATTGTTTTAAGAGCTAGGTGCTCTTCAATGAAAATGTTAGCGTAAAGGTTCCTTGGACTCTGTTCCGAAATCAGATGATGGCCGCCGGGCTACCGGCGTACGGTGCCTGACGGCCAGATGATAACACCGTCTGACAGTGACGTACCGCCGGAGAATGGCCCGCCTTGTCACTGAGCACTCCGAGCCAGGGCCTGTACTACTACCGTGACTCGTGACGGTAAGAGCCGGGGCCCGATCGGACCTGCGGCGGCCGCCGGGGCCGGGATGGCCCCGGCTGCGGCGGCCCCGGGCCGGCCCGGATGCCACCGTGTGGACTTGCCCACTCACTACTGTAGTACGTCCTAGTAGATTTTGAAAGGAGGGGTGGATTGTCACAGCTGGGGTGGGTAGGAAACTGGAGGTTAACAGATTGTCTGTAAACAAGGGTACTTTGAGGAGAAATGTAGGGGTTATAATTGGGTGGGGTGGTAGAGAAGGAGGGGTGAATGGGGGTGGTTAATGGGGTTATCACGTCCGGGCTGCGGGTCTGAGAGACGTGCATGTCGGGGAGTGTCGAGGGGAGGGAGAGGAGACAGGAGACAGGGGACAGGAGAGAGAGGGAAGGGAGAGGAGACAGGAGACTGGAGAGAGAGGGGGAAGTGACAGGAGAAAGGATAGAAGGGGAAGGAGAGGAGAGAGGGGGGAGGCGGGGGCGGAGAGGGGGACAAAGTGTGTGTGTGTGTGTGTGTGTGTGTGGAAAGAGAGAGAGGGAGGGAGGGGAGAGAGAGGAGGGAGAGGAGAGTGAAGAGTATAGTGCGAGAGAGGGAAAGGGGAGAAAGACACGAGGAAGGTGAGGTAGCTGAGGTAAGTGAGTAAGGACCGAGTAGATCAGAGGAGAGGAGAGAAAAGAGAAGAGAGAGGGGAGAGGGGAGAGGAGAGGGAGGATGATTAAGGAGACGAGAGTGAGCAGAGCAAGAGTGAGCAGAGCGAGAGTGAGCAGAGCAGAGCCAAGCAGAGAGACGAGAGTAGGGCAGAGAGAAGTTTTGATCGAGAATAGGACATGAGCATGTGGAAAAGAAGATTTGAGTAGGACCGATATGTTGGGAGATTCGAAAGTTCTGCAGGGAGGAAGCGAGATCATGGATGGAAGTACGTTTTCACGTTGAGAGCAGATTTGATTCAAAGGATTCGCCTGGAGTATGTTCACCCTAAGGAAACGAGCAGAGGCCGAGTTGCCGAAGCCAGGTCAGCAGCGGCTGATGGAGCATGGATGTTTGATCGTGCTACGTTGCAGTGCCCTCGAGCTCCGCTTCCGAGACTCGAAGCAGAAGTAGCAAGAAGGGTCCCGGCTTCTTCCTCTATGTGAGGGAGGGAAGGGGAGGGAGGGGAGGGAGGGAAGGGGAGGGGAGAAGGGAGGGAAAAAGAAAAGGGAGGGAGAGGAGGAGAGGGAGGGAAAAAAGGGAGAGGAGGAGGGTTTCAGCCATTGAGTGCATCCTCAAGGCTGTCGGCGCTCTGGCGATCATGATATGCTTCGAGACCTACTGGACCATGAACGCGATGGGGGTCTCGCTAATCGACTACGTCGGGAACTCCACCGTTGTGGAGGAGACGTACAAAACACGTGAGGGAGGGCTGTTGTGTCTGAATACAGCTGGCAGGATCAACATCGACTTGATGGAGACAGCGCTGATCTCCGAGGGGAAGCCTGCTACCTCCGACGTCGACGGGAACCTTGGTGTGTCATCCCCTTCCTCCCTGCCGCAGCCAAATCGAAGGCTGAGTCATGGTGCAGGGAAGGCGCAGGTGGTGACGTCAGAGTCCGTTGCGGTATGAGATCCCCTCTTTCTTTCCCTGTCCCTCCCGGCCGCCCGGCTCGGGGCCTCCCACCTTTCCCGACTCAGTCTGTTCAACTCGATTGAGCTGAACTTGTGGGATGATGGCAGGACTGGCTCAAAGATAGGTGGCAAGCTGCGAAAGACATGTCGGGTGAGACCTTCCTGTTGTCTCCGCTCTCTGATGAATTAGTTTGCAGGAAACCCCATCGAGGGTGAACATTGGATCGAGGTGGGAGGAGAGGAGGGATGGAAATGGATGAGGGGGAAGGAATCTTTCACAAGA
>NW_005434669.1:371306-373337 GCF_000315625.1 Guillardia theta CCMP2712
CCCCGCTCCCTCGCCCCCTCCTCCCTCGCCCCCTCCTCCCTCGCCCCCTCCTCCCTCGTCCCCTCCGCCCCCCTTTCTCCTCACAGCCTCTCGGGGGACCTTGAGAAGATGGAGGGAGGCAGCAGCGCAAGTGAGGAGGGAGGGCATGTGCGCAAGAAGGATCCCAACATTATTGTGATGCTCCGACACCAGATAGCCGGGCGGGAGCAGAGCCTGCGGGAGATGAGGCTGGTGCAGCAGAGGAAGAAGCAGGAGCTGGCGGAGGTGGAGCGAGACATATCTCTGCAAGAGAAGCAGATACATGAGCTGCAGCAGTACCTGGATGCGCTGGTCAGTGGAAAGCCTGACCAAGGCAAACCTGGGAAGGAGGAGGAGGAGATATCCGTGGAGATCAAGGAGGTCGGGGACGAGTTCGACGAGATCTTGAAGATGCTGGAGGACACTGAGAGTGAGAAGGAGGAGGAGGAGGAGGGGCACGAGCAAGGGGAGTCCATCGACGATGCCAAACTGCTGGACATCGAGACCAAGGCGTCGTCCTCGGCGAAGAAGAAAACCTACGACATCACCAAGGCTCCCTTCAACTTCGCTGTCGAGATTGAGGTCGGCAACCTCGTCCACAGCGGCTTCCTGCACATTGCAGGGGACCTCGACGACTTCTTTGACTTCGTCCGGCGCTCGGCGCTGGGGGGCACCAGCCAAGAGGGCGGGGGCTCGCAGCAAGATGACCTGGCGAACAGGCTCTACTTCGTCGGCGGGACGTCGATGCCAAGGAAGGTGGACAAGAGTGAGGTCTTCGAGGAGATCAAGCAGCAGCACCTTCAGTCTGAGTCCTGGATCTCCCTGGGAGCTCTCCGCCTCGTCCTCCTCGAAGTCGGGCAGGATGTGGCGTCCATCGTCAAGATCCCGCCGCACAAGGGATGCCCCGATCCGATGCCCTGGAAGCAAGGGAAGGTGCTGGGGAAGGGAGCCTTCGGGTCTGTTCACATGGCGATGAAGGGAGACGGGGAGCTGATAGCGGGTAAAGCTTGTCAACCCCTCCTCCTCCTCCTCCTCCTCCTCCTCCTCGTCTCCTCGTCTCCTCGTCTCCTCGTCTCCTCTCTTTCCTTGCCCCTCTCCTTCTCCCTTCCTCAATTTCTCCCTCAACGTCTCGTCTCGTCCCCTGCTCGTTCCTCTCCTCCTGCTGACTTGTCGCCTCAGTCAAGCGCATGCACATCGAAGCAGCCGACAGCTCTCTCTTCGCCGCCTTCGAGACCGAGCGGGAGCTGCTGCAGCAGCTGGATCATCCCAACATCGTCCGCTACATCTCCTCCCAAGTCGTGACCTCCTCCCTCGCCGTCATCTGGATGGAGTACGTGCCAGGGGGCTCTGTCGCCGCCATCCTCCACGCCTTCGGAGCTCTTTCGGAGGAGACGGTGCAGCACTACAGCATGCAGATCCTGGAGGGCCTCAGCTACCTTCACGCACACGGCGTGATCCACCGGGACCTCAAGCCAGGCAACATCCTCGTCACTGTCGATGGGTCGTGAAGCTCTCTGACTTCGGCGCGAGCATGTCTGTCACTGCCTCCATGCAGCAGGGCAACAGGATGAGCATCGCAGGCACTGCCAACTACATCGCGCCAGAGATGCTGAGGACAAGAGGAGACGGAGGCTACTCGTTCAACATCGACGTCTGGTCGCTCGGCATGACTGTCGTCGAGATGCTCACAGCTGCCGCCCCCTTCGAAGATTTCACGAACCAGTTTGCCATCATGTTTCAGATTGCTCAGCTCGAGGCACCCCCCGAGATCCCCAAGTTTGTAGGTGAGGATACCCGGTCCTTCCTCCTCGCGTGCCTGCAGCCAGACCCTGCCCGTCGCCCTAACGCGCAAGAGCTCTTGGGTCATGCCTTCATAAACCGATCGGCTGCGAGTGAGCGACGAAACCAACAGCAGCAGCAGCAGACCGTGCCGCAACTCCAACGCTCCAAGGTGGAAGAACAAAGGGTTGGGGTGGGGGAGGGGGGGGGGGGGTGGGGGGGCGACGAGGCAGT
>NW_005434669.1:374003-392390 GCF_000315625.1 Guillardia theta CCMP2712
TGACGACGGTGTCTCAGACCAACATCGCCTCCGGTTTCGTTCGCTCGATCCGGAGGATCACGAGGGAGGAGAGTGAAAGCTACACCCGCAGCAAGCAGGTCGACCTCCCTCCTCGCAGCCTTGCAAACCCACCCCTAATCCCACCCCTTATCCCACCCCTCATCTCATCCCTGCTCGTCTCCTCTCCTGACAGGCCCAGCAGGTTCAGCCGCAGATTTACGTCATGTCAGACAAGGACGGCGGCGATGACATCAGCTCCTTTCTCAAGCAGAAGGTCAGCTGGCTTCGTTCTGCCCTCCTGAAGAGCTTGACCGCCGCGCTGGCAGATGCATGGGGAGAGGGAGTCAGCTCAGATCCTCCAGAAGGAGGTAGAGGAGTGGCAGAAGCAGAACCAGCGTAGGGATCAGCCGCTGCACGAGCAGTATGAGGAGAAGAAGAGCTTTCTAGGAAAGCTGCTGAGGTGGGACGTCAACAAGGAGAAGCGGAAGAAGAAATATTCAGAGAAGGTCAGTACCTCTCCTGCATCTCATCCCCTCCTGCTTCCCCTCCTGCTCCCCTTCTTCCCCCCCTGATGCCTTCTTCCCCTCCTGCTCCTGCTCCTGCTCGATCACCTCCTTGCCCTCCTGCTCCGCTCCGTTTCCTGCTTTCGCTCCTGGTCCCTCATACTCTCCTGCAGATTCGACAACTGGAGATTTCTTTGGGGCATCTGACTGAAAAACAAGAATCAATTAAACAGGCCGGAGGGTCTGCTCAACAACTTGCGGTTCTCCTTCGTTTAAACTATCTCATAGCACTGACACTCGCTTCCTCTCCTCTCCACTCCTCTCCACTCCTCTCCTCTCCTCTCCTCTCCTCTCCACTCCTCCCCTCCCCTCCCCTCCTCCCTGTTGCCAGGATTTGGAAAGCAAGGCCGACAGATTGGCTCAAGAGCTCGCGAACTTGCGCGCAAGGTTGTCTGCTCGTCCTCTCCTCCTCACCCTCCGCTGACTCAGCCCAGGTCCGGGCTCGAGATCTCCCTTGCCGCTCACGACGGCGCCGCCAAGAAGCAGCGATCAGGAAAGGTGCAGGTCTCTCCGTCGACCCATGCCCCTCCCACATGGAAGGAGGTCAGGTCGTTGGACAAGGCAACCATCGTGTGCGCCTCGCTTCCTACCGTAACATCCTAGCAGGACGAGATCAGCAGGGCAGAGCTCGTGCCCTCCTCGTGCCTGCGCAAGGGAGGATCGCACCATGGGCAAGTGACGTCCTGCCCTGAGTCGACCCTCTGACTCTGCTGGGCCGCAGCTGGAAAGCGATCGCTCGCTTCCACGTCGGCAACGACTACCATGGGACCAACCAGGTCAAGGGCAGCCTCCTGCACTCCTGGACTGTCTACGTCAGGCAACCCGACGCGCAGGCCATAACCCTCAAGAGCGTTCGCTTCATGTTCTGGCCGTTGCCGGAGTCTGAGGTAGGAGAGGACGGCAGCGAGCTTTTCTCTTCTTCCTCATCCCTCCCTGCCCTCCCCTCTCTGATCTCCCTTGCAGGCTACGGTAGTGGTCAAGTCAGATCCCTTCGAAGTGTCAAAGTCAAGCTCGCATGCCTTCGACGTGGAAATCTCCATCGACGTCTCTGATCAGGTACAACGGAGCTTCATACATCATGCGCGGCAGCCTGGTGACTGTTGAGCTCAGGTCTTCATGGTCAAGCACTTTCTCTGCCTGACTATCAGTGGGGGGTGGAGTGACGATTCCTGCAGCACCGCTGACAATGCTTTTCCCGTCTCGTTTCACATTCTTTGCATACCACCATAGGGTGACGACATCTACGCTTCAATAGAGAATACAGAATACAACAATGAAGAAAAATCAAAATCTACCCCATCCATGGACGATGGGAAAAGGATCCTGGGTGCTCGACTCCCTCCCTGCATCATCAACGGATCGGAGAAGAGAACGGAAGATCCGACGCAATCTGCAGATTGACCAAGGAGGATGAGTACCGCTGCCATTCGAGGTCTCGTTTCTCCTCGAAACTTTTCAGGCTTTCCTGCATGTCTTGCCATTGTTCCCGACTCATCTTCTTTCCCTTCTCAGAGTAATTCTTCAGCACTTCCTTGTACTTGCACAGCATCTCCAGCCTCTTGCTCTCAGCCTCTTCATATCTCTTCTTGTTCTTCTCCACCTTCTCCCTCTGTCGGTAGATTTTGGATTCTTTCACCGACCTGCTACGGTCCAGAGCCTTGGAAGCACTCATGCCCGGCAAGCTTCCAGAGAACGATCGAGATTTTTCCGAGAGCACCCGAAACCGAACAGAGTTGTTGGAGATGCTCTTCAGCCCTTTCTCCGTCATGCTGGAGATTCTTTGCTGTCTCGTTCCCTGCTGTGCTGCTTGCATGCCTCTTGGGGTGTTGCGCGATATCAAAATGCCATGATCGGACACGTCGCTGGCGGAAGGTTTTCGCAGCACCATCGTGCTGCCTACGAGCTGGGCCGGTCGAGCGGGTCTCGACTCCTCCTCGTCGTCATCCCTCGGGAATATGCAAGCATGCTGTGACGTACATGAGCGTTCAAACGGCCCCGGGCAGGGAGGATGTGTACCTGGAAGATGTTGGAGACTGAATGTTTGGAATCAGACTCGATGTCTTCGTCAGGATCGTGCTGAGAAAACCTGAAGGGCAGCGAATGTCCTTGCTCAACCTCCTGTACAGTCTGTCAAGTTCGGAATCAGCAACTATGCTTTCATACCCAACTTCTTGGCGTACATGGCACTGAATAAGAGCCTGAGTCATCCATGCTCCTGAAAACAAGAACGCAAATCAAGATGAGTGCGAATAGTAGTTTACATGTGCGACAACCAAAGGTTGGGAGAACAACATCAGAGAGGATGAGTAGTTGCAAGTTTTCCTCTCCACTTCACAATGAGAGAAAACTAAAGGAGTCTCGTTGTGAAAAATGATGGATCAAAGAAGAAGGTACAATGAGGAAACTTGAAAGAGCTGGATCAACAGCCATGGAAAAGCAGATTCTTCAGAAGGAGGGAGCAAAAGCGGGAGTGAAACGAGAGGGAGGACAGAGGGAGGGAGGGAGGGAAGGGGGGGAGGGGGGGAGGGAGAGAGGCAGGTAGGCAGGCAGGCACGAAGAGAGGGAGAGAGGATGTGAGTAAGTTACAGAGAAGGAAGGGAGAAGAGAGAGTGGGGGGAGAGAGGGACGGCGAGGAACTATCCTGCCGGCCCTCGTCCCAACTTCGACGGCATCACAGGGACTGGACTGAAGCACGACTGCCCCAAGGTAGCGACGCCCGCGTTGGACGGAAATCACTTGCCCGAGGTCGCTCCTCCTCCTGTATGCGACTCGACCGACAGCCTCGCAGGTGGACGTTCCTCTTGGGACGAAGTTGTGGAAGTTTGGCATGGACGTCGTCTACGCTCCTTTCTACCGCAAGTTCATGGTTGACTTGCTGTCCGAGCATGCGAGCTGTTCTGAACCTCTCGCGCAGGTCGGGGAAGGAGAGAGGAGGTACAGGTAAGACATGCACTGCTCTTCGCTCTCCTCTTTCCTCTTGTACTCCCATGTTCCTTCACCTCAGTGTCGCTCCCGTCCTCCCCTTCCTCGCCTCACCCTGCCCCTTGTTCGTGCCCTCACCTCTCCTCCCCCTTCGCGTGCAGGTACGAGGACGCGGTGCACGCGATCCTCTCATGGGAGCCGGAGATCATCGCCCCCTGCCATGGCGACGTGGTAGAGCTCGTGCGGTGTTGGAGGTGAACGACTGACGGGGATGGCCAACAGATCCGGGGGAAAGACCTTTGCCAGCGTGTTTTGAGAGATCATTTTCTTCCCTGAGATCGTACAAGACTGAAACAGACATATTCCTCCTCCTCCTCCTCCTCCTCCTCCTCCTCCTCCTCCTCCTCTCCCTCTATCCTACAGCCCTCGCTATCCGTCCGCTGGCTCTGACGATGCCCCTTCCCTCCTCCCACCTGCCTCAACTCCGCTTAGAGACCTCAGTGAAAGAGTTTCCGTTCTGCTGGCTGAAGGCGGAAACGAGGGTGACGTCGGAGGTGTGGCAGAGGTTCCGCATCTTGTGATGCTTTGACGCGCAGCTGGAGTACAGCTCGATACCCTTCCCGTGCCCGTTGGTCTTTGAGTAGGACCCGTTCTCCCTCCCTCCTTTCTCCTTCTCTGCCCACTTCTTGCCCTTCTCAGTCTCCCCGACTTCGTCCGCGCTGATCGGGCTGCTGGGTGACGATCGCCTCCTCCCCATCGCCTTGAGCGACGCATCGATACCCTCGAGCTTGGCGAGGATGCTCATCGTCAGCTTCTCCTGCTTGTCCAGCCGCCCGTGCAGCTCTGTGTTGTCCTCCAGCAGAAGCTTGAGGGATAACATGGTCTTGAGAGAGACGCGTTCAGTTCGGAGAGAGGAGGGAGGGAGGGAGGGAGGAGGGAAGGAGGGAGGGAGGGAGGGAGGGAGGAGGGAGGGAGGGAGGAGGGAGGGAGGGAGGAGGGAGGGAGGGAGGGAGGGAGCAGCGAGGAGCACGGAGGAGGTTCACCATGCCGAGGTTCTCGTCGAGACTGAAGGTGCAGGGGATCGCGTGGCCTGCGATGAAGAGGACGAGGAGGATGAGGAGAGGAGGGAGGGTAAAGAGAAAAATGTTAGCTCAGAGCCAGGGCGGAGGAATGTGGAAAGAGAAGAGCTAAAGAATACATCCATGAGGTGGAAAACAGAGCAGCAAGGAATGGAGGAAGGAGCGAGAGAGGAAAGATGAGAACCAACTGACAAGGGTGAGAGGGAAGGATGGGGAGGGGAGAGAGCACGAGAGTAGAATGGAGGGAGAGAGCGAGATGGGAGAGTGGAGTCGAGGAAAGCAAGCAGGGACAGCATGGTCCTGCGCACCGAGACTTCTTTGAGCAAAGCTCTTGAGGAGGTGCTTCATGCCGGAGCAGAAGCCCTCGATCTCGAGCTCGTTGCTCTCGTTGCAGTTGAGTCCGTTCTCAGTCAGCCGCTCGTACTCGTCCACCGAGAGCTTGATGTGCGGAGAGAAGGGAAGTTTCTTCAACCCCTCATAGACCTCCTGCTGACTCGTCAGCGGCTGGAGGAGGAGGGAGAGAGGAGGGCAGGAAGGTAGAGAAAGGAGGCAGAGGGAGCGGAGAGGAAAGCAGAGAGTTCACGAGCAAGGGAGGGGAAGTTGAGGAGGAGGAGGGGATGTAACGATGGAGGGAGTAGCTGTATGGGTGCAGCGGAGGGAGTAATAAGATCCTGCATGACCACGAGGAGGAAGACAAAGGAAACTGGAGGAGGAGAGGAGCAGGAGCAGGAGCAGGACCTGGTAGGACACTCCGCCACTGTTGTTAAGATCCAACCTGCATGGACCTGGTCATGGAGAAGGGAGGAAGAGCAGCGCGCTTGCCTCTTGAAGAGCGAGCGGAGACGGAGATTGAGCTCCTGCGTGCTTGCGGAGTTCATGAGAGAGGTCATAAGAGGGTCCAGCGTCCTGGTGTCGTGCCGGGCGTTCTGCTCCTCGATGATCCGCTTAGCTTGCATCTCTGACTCCAGTTTGGTTGCTCGTGACAAGTTGTCGACGAGAACCTGTGGCGTGTGAGGAGAGGAGAGAGGAGGAAGTGTGAAGAGGAGCAGGGTTGAGGAGCCTGAGAAGGAGCAGGAGGGGGGAAGGAGGAGCAGGGGAGAAGAGCAGGCGGGAGGAGAGGAGGAAGCGGAGAGAGGGTAAGAGAGAACATGGGAGAGGGGAAAGTCGGGGCAGGGAAAGGGAGAGAGGGACAGGAGGAGGGCAGGATGAGAGAAAGGAGAGTCTTACAGCTGTGATAGTAGGAAGGAGCGTGAACGTGATGATGATGATGAAGGGGACGAAGAATATCTAGTTGGTGTATCGATCACTTTGCCGCCTCCTCGGAAAAAGTTTCTCCTCACCGCTGCCACCGCGTCGAGCTCGTTGGACTTTGAGACGCCTTCTGCTACCGCGATCCAGCCGTCCAGTGTGGCAATCTGATGAGCGGAAATGAGAAGAGAGAGTGGGGCGATGGGGAAAGAGATTTAAGAGGAAGGGGAAGAGGAAGGGGAAGGGGAAGGGGAAGGAGAAGGGGAAGGAGAAGGGGAAGGAGAAGGGGAAGGGGAAGGGGAAGGGGAAGGGGAAGGGGAAGGGGAAGGGGAAGGAGAAGGGGAAGGAGAAGGGGAAGGAGAAGGGGAAGGAGAAGGGGAAGGAGAAGGGGAAGGGGGTAGAAATTGAAAATACCTGTATCATTGTGATGCTGTACGCGATGAGACAAGGATAAGTCAGAACATTGCTGAAGCATCATAAAAGCATTGATGACTCACAAGGACCGATAGAAATCTCCGAAATGATCGGCGTCGATGTCCTTGTACAAGTTGACAGCAAAGACCTGCACGAGTTTTATCGGAAGGAAGGGATCCCTTCACATCGCTCACCGCATAGATTGCGATCACAAGTATCATGATAGCCTGTCACTCATTGACGTCAACGAGGAAGATGGCTTGCTACCTCTTCTCTTCTCACCAACGCGCTTCCCACTGGTTTCAACGACCAGCCAAGGGCATTCACCAGTTGCCGCATGGAGGACAGCCTGTTGGAAGATACATCAAGAATCCCCTTTCCCTTCCTTGCTCCCCCCTACAACTCCCTCCTCCCTGTTCCGTGTCCCTCACTGCTCCCCCCCACAACTCCCTCCTCCCTGTTCCGTGTCCCTCACTGCTCCCCCCCACAACTCCCTCCTCCCTGTTCCGTGTCCCTCACTGCTCCCCCCACAACTCCCTCCTCCCTGTTCCGTGTCCCTCACCTCCCCATCAGCCTCAGCCCTCGCAGGCATCGCATTAGCCTGAGAGCTTTCACAAAGTCCCCTTGCAGATTTCCTAGGGAAGCGAGAGATATCTTTGAAACAGTCAGGGAAAGAGAGGAGAGGTAGAAAGAGCGAGAACAGCATAAGGAAGGAGGCGGGAGGTGTTGGGAATGGGGAGGAGTAGGAGTAGGAGTAGAAGTAGGAGAGTGGAAGGGGCGGGGTAGTGCGAGAGGGAACAACAGCAATAATGTCAGTTGCTATGGAAGTGACAGTGGTTGGAGGGGAAGAAGAGGGGAGGAGAAGTCAAGTGCGGTTGCAAGAGGAGAGTTCGCACCGCAACGATGCCAGCGTCGAACTTGTTCCAGGAGCTGCCCCAAAACTCTTTGAACCAGTGAGCATACATGTTGATCCCGAGCTCGACGGTGTATATGACGGTGAAGGCCACATCGGCGTTCACGAAGATTTGTGCTCTGCAAGCAAGCGTCAGCCCCCGCACCGGTCAAATTCATGCCGCTCACTTGCTCGTGCCCGGCTCCGCAAGGATCTGGAGCTCGGCCACAGTGAAAGCGAAGTTGGCGACGATAACAAAGATCATCATCATCTGGAACTGCGAAGACTTGTAGATACGCGATGTCTTCTTTTTTATCCTCATAAACCTGTTTGCCTTCACCCATTTGATAGTTGCTGCCGTCTTTGCGTTTGACACCATCACGATCCAGTCCTCACAGTCTGCCTCCGTCTTCGCCCGGAACACGTACGTCCTGCCCGAGTTGAATCCCTCCTCGATCGTGGTGACCTTGAACTCGGCGCGGAGCAGGTGCTCCGTGCCTGGCAGTGACAGGCTCCTCTTGATCTTGCGGGAGTTGGTGTCGTAGTACTCGATCTCTTTCCTATGATGGATGTCGTCATCTTGCGGAAGGTCCTCTGGCTTACACCTCGACACCAGCGCGATCTCATGCAGCGGAATGTTGTCTGCCTGCTTTTCGCCCCCGGGAAACGTGAAGGCGATGAATTGAGCTGTGAGCGCAACCCTCCTCTCCTTCCACAACTGCCCGACGCACATGTCCAGCACATCCTCCTTGATGCACAAGTGGGAGTTGGGCATATCAGGTGATTCTTCATAGTCGTTGGAGTTGTTCAGGATGACGTTGTTCCACTGTAGCACTTTGGTGCGCTCTCTTGATCCCTTATTGCTGAACCATTTCCTGATTGCCGCAAGCATGGCGATAGTTTCAGAGGAAATCCTTAAGTTCAGAACTGCTCTGTGAGTTGAGGGCTATTGACAAGCAGGCTGCTTATCGACATGCATACCGATCCAAAGACCTTCAGAAAATGCAAAATGTGAGATTCTTCTCATTGAAATTTCTCTCACGAACTCAGTTCCCTTCGTACAAGACATCTACCTTCTCCTCTCACCATCGTGTCCCTCCTCTCTACTGGTCCTTCAGACATCTACCGTCCTCTCCTGCTCTCTCTCTCTCCTTCCTCGTCTGCTCCATCACATTCCTGGATATAGTCACTTGCTGCATTACTGGTGCATTCATGATTAGATCACCCTACCCACTGAAATTGGTCACTACCCTATTTCTTTTTTCCGACCCCCTGCCCCCTATTTCCGTACTACCCACCCCTTATTTCCTAATGGATATGCGCAACCATGTACCAGGAGCTCCCGATTCCGATGCATCTTGTTGGCTATGGGGTAGGGTGGTATCGTGTTCACTTTGGCTAGGGGGTGGGGTACAAAAGTCCAAATGTTGACTTTACTTGGCGATGGACCCATTCTTGAGGCGGGCTTGGTTCAGAAAGAAAAAAGTCAAAACTAAACTACCAACCCAAGTTACACAAGTTCCTGCTGCTGCTGCTGCTGCTGCTCTCGTGGCTAGTAGCTCCTCCTCAAGCTGCTGCTCCTCCTCGTGCCCGGCTTCCAGGTGCCCCTGGAGGGAATTGCTGTTGCTGGGAGCTCTTGGAACTCACACTGCCAGCAACTCCCTCCCCTCCCCGGCCTTTGCTCCTCTTCTTTCTAGTCATCACTTCCTCCTGCTGATTTCAATATGTCCTAATTTGTATCCAATGTTTGCTAACTTATATCTCTGTTTCTCCTTTACTGCCGACCTTGCGTTCTATCCTATGCCCCTTGTTCTTCAATCTTCGACCCAATTCCTAACAAAATCTACAGGACCTCGCGATTTATGAAGACAGTATCCTTGATGTCGCCATATTAGAGTGGCAGCACAATCTCCAAGTTATATAGCATACCCATGACCATGTCCATGAGCAAGACGGCAAGCATGGCCACATCGCGAGCAGCTCGCGAGGAGATGATTGTACAAGAATCTCGAGCAAGGCGAGTCAAGTTAATCCAAGACGCAATCAACCGACGGCCGAGGATTCTCATTTTCTCTGTGAGGGCTTGCGCTATGTTTGTTTGGATCCATTGCTTTCCTGTTACTTTGATTCTTTGTTTTCTTTGCTCACCTGGCTCTCTTTGACTGGTTGCTTTAGGGATGCAAGCAGAACCACTCAAGCCTGATTCCGATTCAGATTGCCTCAATGCACGATCAAGGGTCGTTCATTCTCTGCCTGTGCGTTTGATCAAGAACATACTCTCAACGTTGACCATCTTCCTCAGGCAAGAAGATGAAATCAGCTCCGACACGATAGCAAACCTGATCCTGCGCAACTTCATCGGATCGAGGCTGGTTGACAAGAACACCATCGAGATCTCGGACGATCATAAGCGTAGATCGATAGTCAAGGCTGTGTGCAGAGACGAGCTTTTGCAAGGCATCGAGGGCCCCGATCTATCCACTTGGTGCTGAACGTGTCCCAGGGTATGCCATGGCAAAGAGTTTGAGAAGAGAAGACAAAACAGTCATTGTAATAGTTGTTGCATTCTTTTGCCTATCTTGTTATGATTCCGACAGAAGCAATTGAAGTGTGACTGTTTGTATAGATATTGGATATCAGCGTTGACTTCAATCATTCTGATGGCAGCTCGCCCAAGGAATATCCACACATGCTGGAGCGAGCCTGTGTCTGACTTGCTCGCAGTCAACCATAGACCAGAACAACTTGATCTTTCTGAGGACTATGGTGAGGTAAGGGCGAAGGATACCAGCAATGGAACCTTTCATTCATCAATCGACCCGTTGCAGGAAAAACTTGAAGGGCCAAGAACCGGCGCCTCGCCTTGTTTTCATATTGAGGTTTCCTGGCTACTCTGCCATCAGTATCCGGCTGATTGTCGGTGCAGGAGCAACCATCAAGACCACGACTGCCCATGGCTACCTGGTGACGCGATCGCGTGCTTCTTCCCTTGTCCTCCCAGTTGTCCTCCTCTCCTGATGCGCCGATCGTTTGTCGTCTGACGATGACAATGCGCAGAAATGATACCAGCCCATGTTCGCGAATCATTGCTGAAGAGAGCTAGAGAGCTCCCTCCAAACTTCTTGATCTCGCGCCCAGGTCCCTCCGTTAGAGATTCGATTCTTCTAAGGTCGGTTCTTGTCTTACCTTACATGCAGATGACGAGTCTGTCCTCTACATGAACCTGTCGGAAGGGTCCAGGAGCCTGCACAAATGGCATGCGCGCGATGATTTTTCTCGCTGTTCCGCTGACCTTGTGACCGCAGGCGGGATCTGAGTTCGTACACGTCTGTTAGCCAATTCAACAAGTCGAGCACTCCCCGGTCATTTGCGGAAGATCCTCTCCTGAGGGAGCTGGAGGGAGAGCTGGGTAGGGAGGTCCGAGCCAGTTCCTACCGAGAGATGTCTGCGGTGGAGAAGGAGAACCTCACACTTGACGTGCGGCCCGCGGCAAGGGCCTTGAAAGTGTCCAGCGAGATCTTCAAGTTGAAAGACGTCAACGTCAGCGAGCTCAGACAGGCTCACATGAGGTTTCAAGTGTTCCTCTCCCAGCAGGACCAGACCAGGGAGCCATTTCAGGTGAGGAAGAAGTTTTCAAGATCAGCTGGGGAGGATTTCTCGACATGGGGGAAGATGCAGCTGTCAGAGCTGAATGCTGAGGAGGAGAAACTTTCTGCCGACCTGGCAGAGGAGGCGGCAGCGAGTACAGCAGGGCAGAGCAGCGTTGGAAGTTTGCAAGGAGTGGAGGCTAAGGGGTCAGGTGAGTTCGACGAGCACGGGCAGGAGAGAAACGAGCAAGATTATCCGTCGCAAGACGTGGAGCAAAGCTCCGCTACTGCCTCTCTGCCGGCTGAACAACCCAAGTGAGTGAGAGCGGGATGGAAGGGAGGCTGCTGATCGCGATCCTGCAGTGATGCAGAGACACTTGCTTCCATCCCATGCCAGCTCGACCTCTGCTTGGGTGGAGCTGAGAGCAGCGAGCATTGCGGTGTGAACAAAGAGAGCAGCCTCTTGGGATCGCGAGGAGTTGACAGCCTGGTGACGGCTGGGACCAAGGCACCTGTACAGGTGGACAGAGGGACGTCAACGCAAGAAGAGGATGCAGCCAGCGGAGAGTTCAGAGCTGCTCAGCAAATCGACGAGGCCATAGCGGCAGGAGTCCAGAGTCGAGCCATGACGAGTCATGCTTCGTCCGAGCTCGTCCGGAACTTCACAGCTTCCTGCAGTGGAAACGAACTTGGGCACGAGGCATGGAAGATCAGGGTCGAGCCAAATCTGCAGAAGATCGATGACCCGACGACCTACTACTTACACAACCAGCAGGAGGTTTGTGTGTCCTCAAAGTGTTCCCTTTGACCGCCCCAGCAGCAGGTCTTCCAGTCTGCTAACAGCATGATGGATACGCGAATAGACTTGGAGACTCGCTTCCTCAATATTGACATATCAACTTGTCAGAACCTCTTCGTGGATTTTGTGAGCCCCTTCCCCTCTCCTAACTTCCTCTCGTTCACAACTGCTCCATTCAATTCACTCTCCGTTTTCCTCTCCATCCCTCCATCCTCTCCTCTCTCCTCTTTTTCATATCCTTTTGGAATGATCTTCACTCAGGAGCGAACGCGGAGCGTCGCGTCCATCAACACAACGATGGACTCTAGGTGTGCGGGCGAAAGTTCTCCTCAACTTGACCGGGCAGGTTCGGAAGCAGACATGCGACAGCTACCAGCGTCACCATCATCATCAACGTCACCACCATCAACATCCCACGGGAAGATCGACAAGGAACAGCCTGTAACATCAGCTCCAGAATGCAAGAAGAGGCAGCGAGCGACGCTCAACAAGAAGTCCATCGCAACTAGCTGGGGCAACTTCAGGCTTCCTCCTGACTCCCTTGTCTCCTCCGACGACCATCCACCCATCTTCAAGCGGCGAGCTGAGTTCAAGGGTGAGGCCTGCGTCGGGCAGAAGCTCACCATCACGGCGAAACCTCTTCCTGGGGTTCAGATCAAGGTACCCAGCTCCTCCTCTCCCTTCACAACCCTCACTCACCGTCCAGGATTTCGTCCTTCATTTCAACTGGTACAGGATCCGTGGCGAGGTAAATCATTCCTCTGTCCTCCCTCCTCCTGAATGAGGAGGAAGCAGCAGGTAGCCAGCAAGTACCTCCCCGTCGAACAGATCCAGCAGAGCCATCGAGCCTCCTACGTCTGTACCGAGCAAGACCGCGGCTGCGGCATCCTCTGCATCTGCTCCCCTCAGTTTCCTGACGGCAGCCTGGCCTCTTGCACGCTTGCTGTCACTGACAGTCTGGTGGAGGCGGAGGAGGAGTGTCTGGACTTCCCCGTCGTAGTTTAAGATAAGATGTTGTCAGCAAGGTTCATTTTCACTGGTGGCTCTGAATCAGACTTGCTGCTGCTTCTCCTGCTCCTGCTCCTGCTGCCTGCTTCTGCTTCTGCTGCTGCTGCTGCCTGCTGCTGCTGCTTCTGCTTCTGCTGCTGCTGCTGCTTCTGCTTCTGCTTCTGCTTCTGCTGCTGCTGCTGCTGCTGCTGCTGCTGCTGCTGCTGCTGCTGCTGCTGCTGCTGCTGCTGCTGCTGCTGCTGCTGCTGCTGCTGCTGCTGCTGCTGCTGCTGCTGCTGCTGCTTCTGCTGCTGCTGCTGCTTCTGCTGCTGCTGCTGCTGCTGCTGCTGCTGCTGCTGCTGCTGCTTCTGCTGCTGCTGCTGCTTCTGCTGCTGCTGCTGCTGCTGCTGCTGCTGCTGCTGCTGCTGCTTCTGCTGCTGCTGCTGCTTCTGCTTCTGCTGCTGCTGCTGCTGCTGCTCCTGCTCCTGCTGCTGCTGCTGCTGCTGCTGCTGCTGCTGCTGCTGCTGCTGCTGCTGCTGCTGCTGCTGCCCCGTTGTCCTGCCCTGCCTCAAACGAACGGAGTCTCCCCGACAGATTCTTTACCACAATATCGCCATAGCAGGGTGGGGTACTACGAAATATACCCCTTCGATATCCTTTATTTTCCTATATTATGCGGTAGGGGTGCATACCCTCTAAGGGATAATTCTAAGGGGGTGGTGTGCAATGGAGGGAGACTATCAAGAGTAGCGGCGACAGTCGAGGGCTGAGGAGCTGCAGCGGCGAGAGACAGAGAGGAGAAGGAAGAGAAGAAGGAAGAGAGGAGGGAAGAGGGAAGAGAAGAGGGGAGAGGGGAGAGGGGAGAGGGCGGGGGAGAGAGAGACAGGAGAGGGAAGACGGAAGGGGTGAGGGGAGCGAGGCAGAGAGGCAGAGATTCAGGAAAGACGGAGGGATGCATTGTAGCATGTAATCATCATCTCTTCTCAACGATCGGATTCAATGTCGACCAGTCAACGTGTTCGCGTTGCCTTCCTTATCGCAGCATCTTTGATGAAGTTCCCTCAAACTTGGTCGAGAGCCACCGAGCCCTGGGTTGAGATCCTCTCTCCTCAGCCTGCTCAGCTCTTTGTCGAAGGACAGTTCTCCTCTATCATGCTTCACTTCGTCGTCCATGGCGTCGAGCTGGGAGCGGACTCAGTAGCGGCGCACGTGTTTGTCATTCGCAACGCCATATCCTACGGGGGAGACGCCTTCAGAGGGAGGGAGGAGCTCAGATCCTCTCCCCACCATGTTGTGTTGGAGCAGGAGACCAAGCTGCAGCTCGATCACCAGTGGCTGGACCTCGGGCTGCACCAGGTCAGGGTCCACCTGGTGGACATGAAACAAGGTGAGGAGCGCCGCTGGCGCGTCGTGCGAGGTGACGTGAGGCAGGGAGGGAGATAGCGGAGAGCGCATGCTTCTTCGAGGTCAGGCTGCCGGTGGAGCAGGAGGAGAAAGAAAACAAGGTTCCTGCTGAAATCATGACGGACGCGTTCGAGGACAAGGTGGTTGAGCGATGGGACCAGACGATGGGGGAGAGTGCGGAGGAAGTTCTTGCGAGGTACTCGATGCTGCACCACGACATCTTGCATGGGAAGGTCCCGGAAGAGCAGAGGAGGTACCTCGTGCTCAACCAGCAAGCTGGAGGGTTGGGAAACAGGTGGGAGCCGATGGAGATCGAGTGGAATTCTCTTAATTGTGATTGTTGTTGGAATCTTCCTAATTGATATGAAATCTTCCGTGTGCCAGATCAAATCTTTCATTGAAAATCTTGCGTGATGGTGGTGTGACGGGAGACGCAGGCTCGGGAGTATCCTATCAGGCCTTCTATTCGCGATCTTGTCCAACAGGGCTATGCTGGTCTACTGGGACGTGTCCTCGTACTTGCAGAACGGGGATGTGGAGCATGGAGGGATCCGGTGGAACTTCAAGGATGAGGAGGAGATTAAGGTAAGTCTTGACTTGTATGTTGACAGCTATCAGTGTAGACCTTTCTCTCTCTGCTGCTCGTGTGATTGTTGAGGTTGAGCCTGCCGACTTTTGTTTGTGATTGTGTGCAAACTTTTCCTGTCCTCCTCTTCCCGTTTCCTGACAGCATGTGCGGGCCAGGAGGTGATAGGGAACGCGGCTCTCGAGGGGATTCACTACACTGACATGGGGGAGCTGTCGGAGTACCTGGTGTGCGGCCGCTATGACACGTCAGATGATGCCTCGGCAGATGTGTCTACCATGACGACAATAAGGATCACAAACCCTCACTACTACATTCCCCTAATCATGAGCAACCCCTTCTATCGCCGCAGGTTGCTGAGTGTCTTCGGGGGGAAGCCCGCCCATGTGCTCTTCAACTACCTGTTTAAGCTCGTGCCCTACTTAAAGGTCTGTGATGGATGACCGGGGAGGGAAGGATTGTTGAGATCAGCAGGAGGAGGGAAGGATTATTGAATCTGGAGGAGCAGGAGCAGGAGCAGGAGCAGGAGCAGGAGCAGGAGCAGGAGCAGGAGCAGGAGCAGGAGCAGGAGCAGGAGGGCAGGATTGTTGAGATCAGGAGGGGCAGGAGCAGGAGCAGGAGGAGAGAGGAGGAAGAGGAAGGGGAGGGAAAGAGAGAAGGAGAGCAGCGGTGAACAGTCGCAAGGCAGAGGTGATGCTAGTAATGACTGACAAGGTGGATGCTCAGGAGAAGGTCGACGCAGCAAAATCTGCATGGAAGGGGAAGCAAATGATAGGTGCAGAGCTGGGAGACGGCATGGAGTTTGAAGATGACGAGGATGTTGTTGCCAGGTCTGCAAATCAGACAAGCTCGATCTTGCGGGAAGATAACGCTCGAAGGCGACCTGGGTAGATACACCTGATCGCATGGTGGTGGTGGTGATGATGATGATGATGAGGAGGAGGATGGTAATGGGGAGAAAGAAATTACGAAATGTCCTGAGATCGCTACTAGATGCACAAGAGAAAAACCTGATTTGAAAGTCACTGTGGTGGCAGGAAACCGTGTGTATACACATGCGTACATGACGCTGGTAAGTTGATTATGATGGTGATGGTGATGAGGATGATGAGGATGGGGAAGACGATAATGATGAGCAGAAAGAGCAGGAGGAGGAGGAGGAGGAGGAAGAGGTTTGACAGGCTCGAGCAGGAGCACGAGCAGCTCTTCTACTCCTGTGCTCGCTCTCTTCGTCGAGGTTTCAAGGGAAACGCCTCCTACTTCCTCGCCACCGACCTGCCACAGGAGACGAGAAAAGGTAGAAGGAAGATGTGCGGTGAAGGAAGAAAAGTGGAGGGCAGGGCGGAGAGGCGAAAGGCGAAAGAAGAAAGGAGGAAAAGGAGAGAGGGAGGGGGGAAGGGTAGCAGGTAGACGAGGATCAGAGAGACGGAAGAGGGGGGAGGAGAAACGAGTGGGAGAGAGAAGGAAAGGGTATAGAGGGCGCGGAGGAGGAGAATGGAGGGGAGGACCGGGAGGAGAGCAGAGGACCGGGAGCTTTGTCTGCGAGTTGCAGAAGGATCCGGAGAGAATGGATGGAGATGGAAGGGACGAGGAAACGAATTTGAACCCACTCCTACCCTGCTGTGATCGGGTCCTGACAGAAGCAATTTCTCAACTGGGAGAGGACAAGCTCTTCTTCACGCAGCTTCCCGACGAAGATGTGATCGCCTATGTCCTTGTTGTCCTGCTCCTGCTCCTGCTCCTGCTCCTGCTCCTGCTCCTGCTCCTTCTCCTTCTCCTTCTCCTGCTCCTTTCCCAGCCATCTTCGCCTCCACCTGATGGTTTATCTCTCGTCAGGTGCATGCAACGCGAGCAGCCATGGAGGAAGGGAGGACGACGAACTTTGACGGCGCTTTCATGGACATCTGGTAGACTCCATGTCAAGGGCCCAGCATGCTTGATTGAGCTCCTATCAACCTCGGTCTTCCTCAGCCGATATTGAACTTCCTCCTCATAGTCAGCTAATGTTGATTTTCTTTCTCTGTCAGCTAATGATGATTTTGTTTCTTTGTGGCTCATGTTGAATTTCTGTCTCAGTCAGCTAATGTTGATTTTCTTTCTTTGTCAGCTAATCTTGATTCTGTTGATCCCGTCTTCTTTGCCTTGCTCTTGTTGAACTCCTCTCAAAGGCTTTTGAGCGAATGTGATGACGTCATCGCAACTCCTGCATCTAGCTTTGGCTACATGGCAAGCGCAAGGTTACATGCCTCCTCCTCCTCCTCCTCCTCCTCCCCGTTTCCCTCCTCCTCCTGCTCCTCCTGCTCCTCCTGCTCCTCCTGCTCCTCCTGCTCCTCCTGCTCCTCCTGCTCCTCCTGCTCCTCCTGCTCCTCCTGCTCCTCCTCCTCCTCCTCCTCCTCCTCCTCTTCCACCTTGTTCTGCTCCCCGGTTTCCTTTGGCAGTTTCCCTCTCTTTTCCTCTTCCTTTTGCTGTCTGCACCCTCTCCCAAATTTTCTCCATCTTCTTACACAGTTGTCTGCCATCAGATCAGGAAAAGCTCCTATAACTGTGAGCAAGTGGGGGAAATGTTTTCGGGCTATCACAAGGTAAGAGAGACCAAGTCGATTACGCAGCACATGATGATGCCAATGACGATGGTGCTGGTGATGAAACGGAGAAAATCACGCAAGAGATTAAGGAGATGATGTCAGATGATTGTGATGGAGGGAACTTCGATCTCTCATAGTTTGCTCCCTTCCCCTCCTCTGATGACCTCTCAGCGAGCCCTTCTCGCATGCCTGGCTGCTGGTGAAGACGGTCTCTTGCTTCGATCGGCGCATGCTTGTCCCGGAGTTCGACATGCTGTGCCAGGCACTGGCCCTCCTCCTCTTCCTCCTCCTAAGCCCTCTGCCTCCCTCCCTTCTTCCTCCTGCCCTTCTTGCCCCACAGTTCCCCACTCGCCCCTCTTTGCTCACCTTGTGCTGATCTATCCCACCATCCTGCTCCTGCTTCTTCCTTTTCCTACCGTTGGTGCTCCCTTGCAATCCCTTGCTCAGCTGTCCGATCCTAGTCCCCTACGTCTTCATTCCCTCTCTCTCCCCTCCATCTCTCCCTGATGACGTCACACCTCAGGATTGTGTTGTGCTTCAGTGTCCATGTGGAGATCTGACTTGTGCTAGTCACTCGGAGGTACTCATGCTCCCCTTCCCCTGCCCTCAGCCGTTTGTTCTTTACCAGCCCTGCAACCCTTGACATGATACAGCCTTGCCTCCCTCCCTGCCTGCCTGCCTGCCTGCCTGCCTGCCTGCCTGCCTGCCTGCCTGCCTGCCTGCCTGCCTGCCTGCCTGCCTTCCTGCCTGCCTGCCTGCCTGCCCGACTGTCTCCATTGCTCCACCTGACATATCCTCACCCGACTTCCTTTCGCTCACCACCCCCGCTAACTTTGAATTCGCAGCCTCCCCATCCTCTGTTTCCTCGGCAAGTAGCTCAGGTACCCGGGTGAGCGGTCCCTTACTTCAATCAACAAGAGCAGCAAACGACTTGCATTCAGTTTCCTCCTTCCCTCTCCATCCCCTCTTCTCCCTCCTCCTCCTCCTGCTCTCATCCACCTGCCTTTACAGCAGCTTCAGGTGATCCGTAAGTCCTTTGAACTGCTGCTCGGGCGCAGGTCCGATCGCGAGCACCTGTCCCAACATCACGAGCAGCACACGAATTATTTGCCCCCTACAGTCCTGCTCCCCGCCGCTATCTGCGTCCTCCCAGCATCCATGACAATGTAAGTGATGAGGCCCTAGCAGGACACTTGACTGCACGACACACGCAGCGGATCCCCTCACCTTGGCTCCTGCCTTCTTGGCGATCTCCCACATCTCATCCTCTGCCTCACATTCAGCCCTCCTCCCCTCTCCCTCCCCTGCTCTCTCCTCCTCC
>NW_005434669.1:392490-443728 GCF_000315625.1 Guillardia theta CCMP2712
CCCTCCCCTCCTCCCTCCCCTCGCTCCTCCTCCTCCTCCTCCTCCCTCCTCCTCCTCCCTCCTCCTCCTCCTCCTCCTCCTCCTCCCTCCTCCCCCCCTCCCCATCCCCCTTTCCTCTTCTCTCATCCCTCTCTGCCGTCCAACTCCCATCAGCCTCCCCTCCTGCCTCTCCCCTCCCTCCTATCCTCCACCTGTCGGGCATTGCACGCAGATTTTCGCCTACACGCTCCTCTCAGTCCGACGTTTGCAACACACAGGGACTGCCGTCTCACCTGGCCGAACTTCTCCCACCACGTCAGCGCGGAGGGAGCATACTTCTTCCCCCTCTTGTAAGCACCCAGCACAGCATGCTGCCATACCGCCAGTGAGTCCTACCTCAGGGCAGCTCCACATGTACCCCGCATTGCGCGGCGATCTTTCCCTTGCCCATCTTGAGCTCCTGGTTCACCACCAGCACCTGCCCACCCTCACGTCAGGAGCATTCGCAAGGTGAAAGGAGGAGGAGGAGGAGGAGGAGGAGGAGGAGGAGGAGGAGGAGGAGGAGGAGGAGGAGGAGGAGGAGGAGGAGGAGTAGGGAGAGGACGGGAGGGCGAGGCGAGGCATGTAGCAGCACTCACCATCTTCCCAGGCCCATCGGTCATGCCGAAGTCGTTGCGTAGCTTGTTGGAACCAGCTGTCAGGATCATTCAGCGACTGTCGACACTGCAGGAGGAGCTCTGGCGACCTCCATCCTCGTCCTCATCCTCGTCGTGCATCAAAAGGCTCTTCCTATCCACAGCAGGCGCGACAATCCTTGACGCCATGAAGCCTGCAAGTGCGACCGGAGCTGTCAATCCAATACCTCCTCCTCCATCCTAACCCGCTTACACACCCTTCAGCCCTCCCACCTTCCCTTCCTTACCCCCTCCCTCCTAAGCTTTCTCTCCCCCTCTCCCCCGCCCCTCCTCCCTCTCTCTCTCCCTCCCTCCCTCTCTCCCTCCATCCCTCCCACCTGCGCAGAACGACACGGCACATGCTGCCACGAGCCCCGCCATTCCAATGGCCCCTGATGAGAATCCGCGAAAGATGGTGGACCATCCGATAAGACCGCCGGTGACCGCCGGTGGCTCACCGGTGGCTGAGAAGCTTCGGAACACTACACTGAACAAGCCTTCTCAGCCCAGTTTATTAGCTCTAGACTACCCCTTCATCTACTGCTCGAAGACACTCTGACTATCACCCTGTCCACCAGCTCCTTGAAGTGCAAGCTCTCCGTCCTCGACAGACCTCCAACCTCCTCCGGCTCCAACGGAGTCACCTGTGCTCGCATACTTCCCCGCCGGCTCCCCCTCCTCCGCTTCGACTTGATCATCAGCTCCACCATGTCCTCTGCCGTCAGCTCCTCCTTCAAGTCCCAGTAGCTTCCCTCCTTCTCCGCCTCTTTCAGCGCCTGCAGTAGATCCTTGAGGGTCGACCGTCCTTGCAGCCGCTCCCACGCGTCCTGCGCCTCGTTGTACACCTGATGGATCAGGTCCTCGCTCCCGTGCTTCTCCACTAGCTCCTGCCGGCTCGCGTAGCTGTCCATGACGATGGCGAGCAGCATGTTGAGGATGATGAGGGAGACGACGCAGATGTAGGTGCAGACCCACGCGAAGCCCATGCTCTTGGTCGTCTCGTCGAACGCCTTCAGCTCGCTCCAGACGCTCAGGTCCGCCACAAGCAGCTCGAAGCAAGTCATCAGCGAGTCCCACAGCGTCGCAAACTCCTTGATCTGGTGCCCGAAAAGCAGCGTCCCGATGCTCGCGAACCCCAGCTCGATCATCACAAACACGATCAGAAAGTGCACAATGTCGTTGGACGCCGCAAGGAAAGTCTCCACGATGATGGCCAGGCGCGGCTGAGCGCGGATCACCTCCAGGAAGTGGATCATGATGAGAATCAGGTTGACCGAGCACAGGATCCTGTACGTCCCCAGGTGGTAGATCACCTCCTGTATCCGATCCTGCCCCGATCCCGTCAGCCGACAGCCTCCCCCTCTCTCCTCCTCCTCTCCCTTACCTGGACCTCTGCCTCATGCTCCTTGAAGCTCTTCGCGATCTCCTCGCTGATCGCCGTCGTCTCCTTGAGCAGCCCCAGGTGCCACCAGAAGCTCAGGAACACCGACAGCACGATCGTGCCCCCCGAGATCACGTCCCACACTCCCACCTCCCTCTTGGCTATCCTCTTCCTCATACGCATCCCCTTGTCCACCATCATCGCCAGCAGACACACGTACCACGCTGCGTCCCACCCGTACGAGCTCGCGGGGTGGAGCGTGTACGGGTCGAGGATGACGGAGCCGATCTCGAACTCGTTCTTCACGTAGCCTCCTCGCTCCAGCTTCAGCTTCAACGAGCACTGCGTGAAGGTGCTCAGCTCCCCGTTGTACAGGGTGACGACGATCCGCACGTGCTCCGTCTGCCGGTCGATCCAGTGCCTCGCCTCGAGGTACTTGACCTGCTTCGCGATCTCCTCCTGATCCCTCTCCGGGTCCAGCCAGAAACGGTACACATCCTTCCCCTCCTCTGCCGTGAAGCCCTGCGAGTAGGAGGCAGACTGCGAGAAGTCGATAGCCTTGCTGTACTCCTCCCCTCCTAGACACTCGCCTCCTTGGGCCGGGCCGGACGACGGCACGTAGTCCAGCGGGGGGCAGAGCTGCACGCCGAAGGGAGCGCGGTCAGCCTCCTTGCCGGCGGGGTGGCACATAGAGCCATAGAAGGCGTCGAGGAGGTGGATCTGACACTCGACGGGCCGGGCGCGTCGCTGCTCGAGCCGGATGCTGCCGAGGATCTTGTTGTACTGCATCAGCCTGCCCCACTCGCTCTTGTCCAAAGGGGACCCATCGGGGGAAGTTTGCAGGAACGTGATGGGAACGAAAACAAATTCGAACCATTTCCAGAACTCTTGGACCTCATGTATCTCTGCGAAGTGAGAGATGGCCGCGTCGTTCCTGGCGGAGAAGAGAAAGACGTGCTCCACTGACTTCTCCACCAGGCTCATGCGCTGCACGTCGACGTGGTTGAGGACAGACAAGAAGAAGGCGATGCAGGTGAACATGACGAGGGGAATGTGCCTGCACATGTCGCGAGAGATGGCTGTGCTCTCGAGGTGCTGGAGGAGGAGTTTGCGGGGAATGGCTGTAGCCTTATTGATTACATTGCTTGTCTGAGCGCTGGGGAGCAAACGTTTCAAGCTGGATTGTGAGCTGCTAAAACTGTTCCGGAAAGAAGCTCCGAGCCCCTCGACACTCTGTTTGATTCTTTGCATCGCATAGAGCCCCCGAAACGAACCGCTGTGACTGATCTCACTTTGCTCAGCCCCTGGCGGCTGGTTTGTTGCTGTAGCAGGATCAGGGTTGAGGGTGGGCTGTATGGCGTCAGAAATAACTGAAGCATGTGAGTTGGGCGCATCGGCCGCATCCATCTCCCCGTTATGTTCCATGGCAGCCTGTTGACCGCAAGTGGGTCGATGGATCAGTAGCAAGGGAGGGCCTGTCGGACGATCTTCTGGTCGCTAAGTCACTACCGCGAGCATCGCGACCCTCGTCGCCCGCGCGCTAGCTGCATTCCTCCACCTTTCCCCAGAAGCCGGAAAAGGGTTTTAAGGTACTAGGTTTTAAGGTACCAGAAGTAAAACTTTGAAAAACAGAATGGTCAAGTTAAAATTGCTTAAAAGAAATATTTTACAGCTCACGAAGTAAAAATACTTATATGGCTTCATCTATATATATATATAAACATGATTTTGTACCAAGTTGTTCACCCACATATATTCCATAGTACGAATTTACATCATCAGCCCTATAGGTAATTATACAGATTTGTACATTAAAACCTTGCTTCCCCGGAAATGGCGGCCCGGGAAGTGTCCGTGCGTTGCGCCTTCTTGTCCTGATCCTCCTGCCCCCCCCTCCCATCCCTGCTGCTCCCTCTCACACTGTTTCATCTCTGACCTGAACTCACCTATCTACCTCTCTGTCTCTCACCTTTCCCCTCGCCTTCCCCTTCGTCAAACTCCTGCGATATCCCTCCCTGCCCTTGACTCTTTCTGTCTTCGCCAGTGTTGATCTGTCCTACCGTTATCCCTCAGCTCTTCCTCGACGCCCTTTACTTTGAGCTTCCTGAGCCGTCTTCTCCTCTGCTTGCTTCCTGTTCCCTGAGGACATATTGCTCCATTAGTTTTCGCGCTGCTGCCCTGAGCAGGGTTGAACGGCCCCCAACTTCTTGTTATGGAGGAGCAAGGGGCCCAAGAAGAGATTCAGAACAACCCCAAAGATGATCCGATCAAGCGGTTCCATGCGCAGAGTGCTGCGACGTTTGCATCTACTTTCTTCAAGAGCCTCTCGATCCGGAAAGGAGATTTTCTCAGGCACCTCGAGAGCACAGCCATCTCTCGCGACATGTGCAGGCACATTCCCCTCGTCATGTTCACCTGCATCGCCTTCTTCTTGTCTGTCCTCAACCACGTCGACGTGCAGCGCATGAGCCTGGTGGAGAAGTCAGTGGAGCACGTCTTTCTCTTCTCCGCCAGGAACGACGCGGCTATCTCTCACTTTCAAGACATACATACAGTCTACGAGTTCTGGAAATGGTTCGAGTACGTCTTCCTCGATGTTGCATTTGTGCAAAAAGATGCAGCGGGCAGGAACCTTGCCAAGAGCGAGTGGGGCAGGCTGATGCAGTACAACAAGATCCTCGGCAGCATCCGGCTCGAGCAGCGACGCGCCCGGCCCGTCGAGTGTCAGATCCACCTCCTCGACGCCTTCTATGGCTCTATGTGCCACCCCGCCGGCAAGGAGGCTGACCGCGCTCCCTTCGGCGTGCAGCTCTGCCCCCCGCTGGACTACGTGCCGTCGTCCGGCCCGGCCCAAGGAGGCGAGTGTCTAGGAGGGGAGGAGTACAGCAAGGCTATCGACTTCTCGCAGTCTGCCTCCTACTCGCAGGGCTTCACGGCAGAGGAGGGGAAGGATGTGTACCGTTTCTGGCTGGACCCGGAGAGGGATCAGGAGGAGATCGCGAAGCAGGTCAAGTACCTCGAGGCGAGGCACTGGATCGACCGGCAGACGGAGCACGTGCGGATCGTCGTCACCCTGTACAACGGGGAGCTGAGCATCTTCACGCAGTGCTCGTTGAAGCTGAAGCTGGAGCGAGGAGGCTACGTGAAGAACGAGTTCGAGATCGGCTCCGTCATCCTCGACCCGTACACGCTCCACCCCGCGAGCTCGTACGGGTGGGACGCAGCGTGGTACGTGTGTCTGCTGGCGATGATGGTGGACAAGGGGATGCGTATGAGGAAGAGGATAGCCAAGAGGGAGGTGGGAGTGTGGGACGTGATCTCGGGGGGCACGATCGTGCTGTCGGTGTTCCTGAGCTTCTGGTGGCACTTGGGGCTGCTCAAGGAGACGACGGCGATCAGCGAGGAGATCGCGAAGAGCTTCAAGGAGCATGAGGCAGAGGTCCAGGTAAGGGAGAGGAGGAGGAGAGAGGGGGAGGCTGTCGGCTGACGGGATCGGGGCAGGATCGGATACAGGAGGTGATCTACCACCTGGGGACGTACAGGATCCTGTGCTCGGTCAACCTGATTCTCATCATGATCCACTTCCTGGAGGTGATCCGCGCTCAGCCGCGCCTGGCCATCATCGTGGAGACCTTCCTTGCGGCGTCCAACGACATTGTGCACTTTCTGATCGTGTTTGTGATGATCGAGCTGGGGTTCGCGAGCATCGGGACGCTGCTGTTCGGGCACCAGATCAAGGAGTTTGCGACGCTGTGGGACTCGCTGATGACTTGCTTCGAGCTGCTTGTGGCGGACCTGAGCGTCTGGAGCGAGCTGAAGGCGTTCGACGAGACGACCAAGAGCATGGGCTTCGCGTGGGTCTGCACCTACATCTGCGTCGTCTCCCTCATCATCCTCAACATGCTGCTCGCCATCGTCATGGACAGCTACGCGAGCCGGCAGGAGCTAGTGGAGAAGCACGGGAGCGAGGACCTGATCCATCAGGTGTACAACGAGGCGCAGGACGCGTGGGAGCGGCTGCAAGGACGGTCGACCCTCAAGGATCTACTGCAGGCGCTGAAAGAGGCGGAGAAGGAGGGAAGCTACTGGGACTTGAAGGAGGAGCTGACGGCAGAGGACATGGTGGAGCTGATGATCAAGTCGAAGCGGAGGAGGGGGAGCCGGCGGGGGAGCTGGATTCAGCAGGTGACTCCGTTGGAGCCGGAGGAAGGACAAGAGATGAAGAAAGAAGACAAACAGCACGTCAAGGTCGCGATCGAACGAGCTCTTCGCCGCTTCATGGATTCGAATGGAAAGGCGAAGCATTGACGCTGAGGTTGATACAAAGATGCTTGCGTGGTCAAAGCAGGCCTTTGCGGCTTCCTTTCATGGTTGCCCCTGTGAAAGGAAGGATAGACTATGTACAAGTTTTGGCAGCTGCGACTCAAAATTTTGATTGTGGTCGATCAGTCTGTGTATGCTAATGTGACATCATCTCCTATTCAAGGAGCGGGCAAAATGATGATTGAAGTCAAGACGAATCAGCAAGTCCTGTAACACAGTCAATGCATTGTTGTCCACACTCTCCGCACTTCACCTGCAAGTGAGCTTGTTTGCTCCTTCCCTTCTGAAGCATGAGATATATGACCTTGTGCTGCAAGCATCATCGTTACCTTCGTCGCTATTACCACAACTTCCCTCTCCACCACTCTAACCGTTACAAACATCATCGTCTTCTCCATCATTATCGATGTCAGCATTCTCATCACCAGTCCTCATCTCATCTCCACACAACTTCTCTGATCTCACCAGAAACCCGGTACTGTTCTCGAAGCTCGATTGAATTTTCTTCACCTGTTGTGCAAACTTGTCACTTCCCCCTCCAAGCTCAGACAAGAGAATCCTCGACCTCATCCAGAAAGTCATGCAGAGGACCTGAAGGATGCTCTGCAAATCTATCCACTGCTCGACTGAAGTCAATGACGGAGGACAAAGCTGCACGAACGATCTCCAACACTGACGATGTGCGCTCGCTAACGCTCATCAGAGTCGCCACAAGAAGCAGAAAAAGATCAAACCTGAGCAAAGCTCTGTCTGTCACCGCTGCTAGATAAGTGTCATGCTTCTCTCTCAGGTCCTGCAGATCTTGCATCTTCTCGCTTTCCCGCAGACCCTGCTTGCCTCATGAGAGGAATGGAAAGAAGGGGAAGAGGCAGGAAAGAGCAGGGGAGGAGCGACGAACAAGGTAACAGCAGATGGAGGGCCAAGACAAGAGGGAGGGAAGGAGCAGGACAGAGGAATGACGCATGGTGCATGACCTGAAGCAACTCCTTCCAACTCGTGTGCATCATCTGAGATTGCAGGTATCCCTTGCAAGACCGTCAGACTCTCGTCACAACCGACATCAACCCTCGCCTGCATGATGGTAACGTAGTGCAGCATCTGGTGCCGGAGCGCGTGGCAGGTCGTGTGGGCGTGCGGGTGATGTTTGGAGTGCAAATTCTGAAAGGATTGTAAAAGTGTGAATTTCTAAGTGACGGCACAACACCTTCAATTGCTTCCAAGCAGTCGACAAGCAGTCAAGCGCTCTGCCCACATGTCTGTTAGTAGAGGTTGCGAGGGAAGTGCACTGACCTTCGGATCTCAAGTACCAACCCAAGGACCCTCTGGTACTTCATCAAGCTCTCTCGGTGTATGATGATGCTTAGCGGCCATTCCACCTGCTCCACATCAGGGGAAGTTGAGCCTCTACCGCCTGCTCAGGACCTCATACGAAAGATAGAGGAAAGACTGCGAGTGCTTGTCGTCCTGCAGCTGTTGGTGCAACGACAGTCTGCGTGAGAACGGGTCTGAGTCCAAACGACTCTCAACCAGCGCCTGGACATGCGAGTAAGAACGAAAGCACGAGCGGTAAGACAGAGTTGAGAGGGGAACACAACAGAGAGGAGAGAGAACAGGGAAGATGGAGGAACAACGATGAGGGAACGGGAGGAGGGGACAAGGGCAAGGTGACTGAGCTGCTCCTAACCTCTTTCAGGATGTGCTGCAAGCTCTGCAGGACAGTGCCGTAGACAAAACCATCCTGCGAGTAAACGCCTCGTGCCAGCCCTCGCGCCCACAGCCCGTCCTCGGCAAAGAAGTAGCGACGCAGCGCTCGAAGGTGTCGCTCCAACTCAAGGTCGTCCAGGAAAACCCGAACAATCTCTTTGCTGACTTGCTTGTACTGCAGGAGGATGGGGTTAACAATACAGTGCTCGATCGCCACGGGGATAGGGGTGTTGTAGTCCCCCCCCTCCTCCTCTTCGAAGTTGAGGGGCTCTGCAGATCTCGTTCCGGACTCCAGCGAGTCCATGTCAACAGAGTTCGGCTCCCCTTCACCATCCTCTTGGTCATCTTCATCATCAGAAGAGTCCTCTTGCAAAGCCTCCAGCTCCATCAGAGAGATCTGTGACTGATCGCCAGTAGAATCTTCCGTCTGTGGCCCTCCAAAGTCAATTCTCTTCCTTGCCGCCTGCTCTGATGCCTCGCGTGCGGAATCTGTCGCTGGTCCTGCAACTCTGCGGAAAGCAAGCTCTTCACAGAATTCTTCGGCGTCTCTTGCAACTGAGTGGACTCGGTCCAGCCATGGCGTTATGCTCATCTCACCAGCAGTCGCTTCTTCTGTTGCGCTGGAATCCACCAGCTGATCTGGAAGAGATTTTGAAGCTTGTGCCTCTCGCATGCTCCCCTCCTCCTCCTCCTCCTTCCCCCCAACATCTTCGTTGGAAGATTTCCTTTCCGTCGGGAGATGCTCAGCAGTGGTGCGCACAGAGAGATCAACGTCTGGTGCAGCAGTCGATCCACGTTCATCCTTGCTCTCTTCACTTTTGCCTTCATGTCGACGCAAAAGTTGGTCCCTCAGCTTCATCATGTCATTGATCGCCAGCTCAATCCGCTTGTCTTGCAGTCTCTTCCTCCTCGCGCTCCATGTCGCATTCCTCTCCTCATCTCTCAGCCGCTCAACCCGCAAGGAGTACTCTTCGATAATGGCTTGCGCTGCTCTCTCCTTAAGTGCAGCTAGCTCCTCCACACTAGAAGCCCCGAAGCGATCGACCTGATTGACAGTCTTCTCCTCCTCCTCCTTCTCCAGGGCTTCGCTCTTCCTCGTCCTGGCTCTCCTCTCTTCTACCTGATCCCTCAACTCTGTCCTTTGCTGCTCCTTCTCACGTTGCGCAGCTTCGAGGACGAGTGCCTCCCGTTGCTCGATGGATCTGTAGGTGGACGCGAGCTCTTGAATCTTCCTTCGGAAACCTTGTCGAGCCAGTTCCGCTTGCTTTCTCAGCTTCTTCCTCTCTTTCTTAGCCTGTGCTATCGCCACCTTTTCAATCACGTCATGGAATCTCCGATGGTACTCTGTCAATCGCAGAACATCGCTCCAGTTGTAGAAGAGCTTCATAGGCGGCCGGAAGGAAATCTTAGCCAGAGGATGAGAAGGCTTGCATTTCCTTAGGACACTGAGCCCCTGTACGGTCCGAAGAATTCTCTCCCTCATGGGCTTCAAGAAATCAGGACACTGATCTTCCGACTTGAGCTGGAATGCTTTGGAGTAATGATCCTCGCTGCCTTGTGGAACCGACCGATCGTGGATCAGGAGGAATTCTCCCCCTTCCTCAGGGACTTCGGCAAAGAAGAGCTGTTGTAAAACAGTCAACACGCCAGGGAAGGAGTCGTGGAAAGGAGCGAACTTACGCATCTCGAGAGGGTCTCTAAGTAGGGGTGCATTGTGTGGCACAGGCATTTCTTCAACACGCTGTCACCGGCATCGTCTTCTATCAGCGTGTAGAGTCTGTTGAGAAGGAGCTGAGATCTTTTCAATCCTTTGGCGCTGGCGTGGGCTCTCTGTACATCGGAACAAACAAATTGCAACAAACGCAGTTGCTGTCGAAAGCGATCAGTATGACAGTAGATCTCCATCACTGTAGATTCTGTGTTGACTGCCATCCCGTGATGCTTTGCACTTGTGTCACTATTTTCCTTAAAATCTTCGTTTCCAACTATCTGGTTCCCCAAAGCATCGAGCTCCACCCTGGATTTCTTGCTCCTCACCCTACGCCTCCGGATAGCTGCGCTCAAGTTTATCATCTTTTCTCTGTAGAATCGCAAATATTCCGAGAGAACACCGCAGAAGGAATTGACAACCTGTCCATGCAGTCAGGACCATCTGAACAAGAAAATCAAAAGCTGAAATCAAGGCCGACCTTCTCGTTAGTTGAAAGGTGTCTCGAAATGAACTGTTCGATCATGACGACGTGTGCTCCCGCATCGCACATCTCACCCAGCAGAGATGTAGTCTGAGTCACTGACCTTCCTTTCAACCGACAAGGTTTCCTCAAGCAGAAAGTACAACTCTCCTTGTCTCCTTTGAAAACTGCACTGGCAAATCCAAAGGCAAGATACTTCAGATCTCGCAAGACTTGCTTATCATCTATCATATCTTCGGATGCAAACTGATCACTTCCATCAGGAAGATGATAGCGGCACAACGATTCATATTCTTTGATTGGCAACTGAGTTGCTGGGTTTTGCTGTCCCCACTTTGCATTCCGTACCATATCCTCCCAGTAGCAGTTTTTCTGTTCACTGAAATCGGAATTCAAGCCTTCAATACCATTCTTATTGTAGGAGGGTTGATGAACGTGCGTATCACCGGTGATCAGAATGCTTGTCTGGAGAGCCTTCAGTTTTTGAGAGGTCGAAACATCGACATCGAGGTATGGGCGAGAGCGCGATGTCATAACGCGGAGGAGGATGTCATAGGAGAACGGCTCGCTTGCATCTAAGGAAGGAAAATCCTTGTAACAATCAACATCATGGACCTCAAAATTTGGTGATCGCTGTTGTGCGACTTCATCGAAAGAGAAGTATTGTTGAAAATGGTGACTGAAAAGCTTGCTGTCCTGTTACTATGGTCAAAACTAACGCATCGTCCAATCAAATTTACCGAATCAAAAGTTTGCGGATGAATCATAGAGAACTCGGAGCATTCTAACGCAGGTATGACAGCAAGATCTTGTTCCTTGCGCATCTGTTGCGCCGGCATGTTTGAAGCGTGGTCGGTATTGCGGAGCATCAGCAGGACCATGGCAACATTCCAAACGGACTCATCTCCGTTCAGAGACGCGACGTTACACTTCAGCTTCTCGAGAATCATTTTCAGCGCATTTTCTCTGTCCGTGTCCCCATGTTGGCGATGGGAGTATCCCAACATCTCCACGTTCTCTTCAACATAGGACGCACTCACATGGTCGCCCACTGGCCCGAACAACAAGACATCGTACGCTCTGGAGACAAGACGGGAAACTTCCTTCTCCCTCCTCTCCGAAAAGTTCTCACACAGCCTGGTGATGCTTTGATAGGGTGAAAAACCCCTCCCACTCCCCTCAGTCTCCCATACACCTGGCATGCTCGGCATCAGCAACTTTCCCTTGAACCAGCAGGAAATTGTATCCTCTCGCTACGTTCCGCACTCTGTTCAACTTTGCCATTCAGTCGTTCTACGCATGTTGCCGTCCATGCTGCCGTCAACATATCGCAGCACCTGCCTCTCCCTACTGTCGTCGTCGTCCTCTTTCAACTTGTCTCCCGCCATTTTGGGACCCTTCGGAACAATTTGCCGATAGCCAAGCCCGCCCCGGGTTCGCTGTCCGACCGCCGGGCCGGGCCGGGCCGGGCCGGGCCCGGCGGCCGCCCGGCGGCGCCGGGTTAGCCTTGGGCCGAGTCAGGACCGGTGCCGGGCGGCTCACTGAGGTGATCGAGGGTATGGTTGACCATCTGGGGGGCAAAGGGCAACTCGAGTAGCGCCGGGCCACCCCTCAGTTGACTGTAAACTGATCGTTAGCCAATGTTGCACCTCGCCTCTCAGAAAGGTGGGTAGTAGCAGATGAGAAAGGGGGTGGGGGTGAAAGTGGATCAGGTTGGACGAGGCAACGCAGGTGGAAAGTTGACGAAGAGGGCCATGGGGGTAGGGTACATCAGCACCCACTAGGTCGATTCCTTCAATGGAAGGGGTACTTTTCCCTGAGTCAGGCACGGGTGGATGATCGGACAACCCTCGACTGTAGTGTAGGGGGTGACTGAGGGGCTGAACTAGGAGTGGAGGGGTCACTGAATTACGCATAAACTCACTGCCGAAGTTACTCATGGTAGGTAGGTGGGGGTTGACATCACGGGGAGGGGTTATGGGTCCTATAGCTCACAGGACGGGGTAGACCGAGAGGTGTCGAATTGGCTTGTTGTGACTTCACGTGGTTGCGGTAGATCAGGGGTGGGTGAGTGCGAAACTGGGTAGGGAGAAGGAGGCGCCAATGGGATAGAAGGTGGAGAAGGAAGGCGGGAGAGCAAGAGGAATGGCGGAGGGAGCACAGACAGGATTGTCCAGGCTGGGGAGGAATGGAGGAGACGCTCAGAAGAGAAGATGCTCCTTCCCCAGGAACAAGAGATAGGATGAAAGTGAAGAAGGTTGGACAAGGACAAAGCAAGAATACTTGTTCAAAATGTCGATGAAGAAAAACTAGACATGGGAAGAAGAGAGTCTCCAAGAGTTAGGTTATAGGTCGACAGGGTTATGGAATCGTGGGGGAATGCAGCATAGTGCAAATGGAATGAATTCCTTGTTCATTGACCTCTGAAACAAACGAATTCATGTAACGTTCATGGCAGATTTCCATTCAAATACCGGTTCTGGGGATTCAAACAGCTCGAATTTCATGAAGGAAGAAAAGAGCGCGATCGAATTGCCAAGCAACAACGATGAATTCTACGGGATAGGGTTAAAGGTGGACGTGGAGAAGATTGGTGAATTAGAAAATTTTATCGTAAGAGGATTCGTGGAAGGATGCGAAAGCAAGGATTCGGAAAGCTTAGAGGTACACTCGTGTGAGCTTCATGCTCATGATTGAAACTTTCTGCGAGCAGTCAGGAGATGTAATCAAGAAGATCGACGGGCATTGCGTTGGGGACAAGACTCTTGCGCAGGTCCTCTGCATGGTTCTGGGACCTTGCGGCACCACCGTGACCCTCACGGTATTCGTGACTGCATTAGAGGAAGGTCTTGCTGACTTTGCTTTGTGCAAGGTTGAAAAGAAAAGCTACCAGCACACTTTGGTTCCTGCTCAGTTCAGTTTCCTCCCATTCCACGAACAAACAATGACGTGTCGAGACGTCATCTTCAAGCATGGGTTGGCATTCTGGACTGACCGTTCCAAACGCGACAAGTGTGATGGAATCAAAGTATTCGGTGGAGGACAACTGCCCGAGGGTTTCGAGCACCTGGAAGTGCTTCGGACATCCGTTCCTTACAACACTGTAACATTTTGGTAAGCCTAGTAAGGACGTTTGCTCAGATTGAAGTTTTGGGGAAGGAGGCTAACGAAAGTTTACAGCACTCGGAATGTGATCTTGACACGTAAATACAAAATGCCTCCGAGCTCCCTCAAGTTGGTGAGTCGCATGGTTGTCTCGTTAACGTTTTTGACGGCAAGTTCAGCTAAAGGAACTGGTTGGTGAAATTCCAGATTTTCGTGAGAGGCAGAGAAAACTTCGAGCACGCAGCCTAAACACGAGGAAAAAAGAGGACGTCACTCATCATTTTGTCAAGAATGATTGTCAAAACTTGATAGAATTGAGGCCAGCAAAATACATTGGTGAATGTGGTAAGATATTGATTGTATGGGTGTGCCGCTCACAGAATTGTTTGAATCAGAATGACATCACTGCAACTTCTTGAGCCTGAATAGCAAAGTACTCTTGTAATTTAGCATGTCTTTCCGTCTTCTGTTACTTTGTTTCGTTGGATGTTGCGAGACATTCGCCATCTTCTAATGAGTTTCGGCTGGTAAAATGTTGGGGAGCATCCTCGTAGATCATTTCCCAGGGTTTGTCAACCTTGTTTCCATTGCTTGTCATGAGGCGGACAGAGCCGGAAAAAAATGGGATCGTTACCTGGAGGCGCCGGAGAGATTCATTTCCTGCAAGCTGCGGGGCGGAGAGTCAGTCACACCAGCAGCACAAGGGAATCTTCAGAAACTTTGAGAAATGCGACATGTTGTACAATATCCATCGCCTACCCTCAAAAGTTTAGCACAAGTTGGAGTTTCCATTCATTCAGACTCACCGAACGTATGAGCAAGCTTCTCTCTTTCACAAACCTTGAATTCACGTCAATCACTAGATCCTCCCGCCGCAACTGAATCTTGCTCACCACGTCGGCCACTTGTGGCCATGGTAGAAAGAGGGCCCGCTGTTGATGTCAAGCACGAAGGGGTTGAGGTCTTGGTCGATCGCGATGTCGTAGGCGATGATGGCGAAGGCCCACCTGAAAGTGAACCTGTCAAGAAAGCAGGCGGAGGGAAGTAGAGACCTGTTGTAATACTGCGACTGCAGAAACAACCCTTTCATCGCAAAGAAAACACTAAGAACAGCTCTCCGAATGTTTCGATTGAGTCTCGCCCAAAGTTTCTTTCCTTCCTCGGGCCCCCATTGTTGGAATAGTTCTTTGCGGAGGGTATCGAACGGCCGGATGACTCGACTGGTGTCGTTGGTGTGAGACGTTCCAAACCTCGGGTTTGTGATGTGCCTTGCTAGCAGCCTGTCCTTCTCAGGGTCGATCTTCACACCGGACAACCAATCACCTGCCTCCATCTTTAGATCATCCTTGACACTGGCTGTGAAGTTGATAGCGGAGAAACGAAGGTGGCCAGAATGAAACAGGACCAACGTCGGTTGGAAGGATGCAATCAAGATATACACTCTGCAATCAAACTTCTTGTTGTCGATCGTCCACAGCCTGCTCACTGAGAGGCTTGCTACGGTTCCCGGCCGAGGGCAGAGGTTCTTGTTTTCCCTCGCTAGCTGATCGATCTGATACCTCGTTCTGAGATGAATGTGCCGGCCTGTAGAGCCGTTTGAAGCCTTCAAGAACCACAAATCGCTGTCGTTTCTGGCGAACAAGTCATTCCTGTACAAGAAGCGCTGGCAATTACGCGAATCGTTCAGATCTAACGTGACAGGATAGGATTGGAACGGCCTGCAGTTGTATTTCTCCTCATATTGCTGCATGCGTTCCAAGAATGTGACCTTGTTGTCTATTCCTGCCCCTAACCGTGAGATCATCAACCCAAGTTTGCCTCCGGTTGCTCTTGACCACATCACGTTCGCATACCACAGGAAGCACAGAGTTCGCTGGTTCAGGTTCCGGCGCGATGAGAGTTCGCCGGGAAAGAGCAACTCCAATGGAGGTCTTGTTGCATTCTTGGTCTCATACCCGCAAAGATTTCTCAGACGAAGTGCGCAGTTCGTGCAGATAGAACCGTCCATATAGTGGTAGTTCCCTGCTGTGAGGCCCAGTTTCGGCATTATGCCCATGGAACGAAAGCGCTGGAGAGCCATTCTGCTCTGATTCAGAACTTGAGTATCATGTTCATAGTACAGATTTTGAAATGGCGTGGCTACCTGCTGAGAGAGGCTTCCTAACATTGTGGTGTAGACTGCTATCAGAACAAGGATCATTGAAACAAACCTCAGCAGAGCTGAGTAAAGCTCTTGCCCCTCCCCTCCCCTCCAAGCTCTGCCGGCAAGTGACAGAGGAGAAGGCAGAGCCTCACTCTCATGGTTCCTAACACGTCGTTTCATCGCTGCCTCACAAAATGTTGCCCTTCAGTTAGACATTAATTTTCATTGTGCGGGCATTCGCAACATGCACGAAGGAGGAAAGCCTCTACAGCATTCGAGGAGAAAGGGAGCACATCCATGAAGCGTCAACCTCCTTATGGCCATGCACAGGCCGCTCCTGTCTCCTCGCCAAGTGTTCCTGCATGCTGTCCTCCACAGCCTTGTTCGCCATCTCTGTGACGACGCCAGTCGGGGAGGGAACCACGGATGATGGCGGACCGTAATAAAAAAGCAGATTGAAAAAGAAGATCGCAATCGGCAGGACTCGAACCTGCGCGGGGAGACCCCAAAGGATTTCTAGTCCTTCGCCTTAACCGCTCGGCCACGATTGCTTCGTGTCAGGGCGCTCCGCCCATGGTTTATGTTTGCAAGGAGGAACGATATCGATACCATGAGAGAACTGAGATCGGAGGGAGGAGGCTGAGGGATGCAGAAACAGAGACAGAGATCGGGAGAGGAGGAGGATGACATGGTGTAGGAGAAGAAGAGACGAGATGAGGAAAAGGTTCGACAAGACAAAGAAAATCTCAGTGTTTGCACAGTAAGAAAGGAAGTAAAAGGCTGATCTTGCCATGGCAGCGAGAGGGAGAGGAGCGGGGTCAACCATGAGCAGAGAGACGATGAAAAGGAAGTCGTCATATGGTGAAAATGTCTATCAGATGCTGTCTCCCCCTTCCAAGTAGTGAGATGAGGGATGGCTGCAAATTTTAGGGCGGCGGGGGGACGGGGTGTGTGGAGGGGGAGGGGGGGTTGTTTGCGGCCTGCGGGTTGTTGGTGTAGCAGTTGATGTTCATGCAGGGGATGCTAAGGAGCTTTGACCAGCACGTCTCTTGCTGCCTCCTCCTAATCATCGCCGTCTCCTGCGGATCGTTTCACTCTACCGAGACCGTAACGCCCAATGGTAGCCCACTCGGATTGAGGAGGACTGTCTTCCTGTCCAGGAGCCTCCGTGCCTCAGAGACACGGCTGGGGCTACGAGGAGGATCAGATGAGCCTCGAGCACAGAACAGCAGCTGCTGCGCGCCATCGTGGGAGGTCATCACTGACATCAGCACGAGCTACAACGGTAGCTTCAACTGCACGCACGTCGCCGCGAGGTTCGACAGGGACCCGTCGGACACGCTGGTCACGGGAGGAGACACGCAGATGACGGTGTTCAGGAACGTCAAGAACGGGATAGGGGTGGAGATCATACATGGAGAGGATCACTACATGTGTATTGGGTTCTTCCGATTCCTTACCAGCGAGATCTTCAGCATCGTGACTGATTTACCTCACATGCAGGACTTCTCGTACGACTGCCCGGGGCACGTCGCCTTCATCAACGGGCATGTCACCGGTGACTTCTTCATGGCGCCAGACTTTTACAACGCCATGAGGGCTGGGCCTGGACGACGTTTCTTCAGCGAGGAGAGGATGATGAGCGAGGGATGGCAGGCGGCCAAGTCCGATGAGACTGGAGGGCAAGGAACGATCCTCTATCACAAGGATGGGAACTGGACAGTGATGCCCCTCAGCACCTGCATCGTCGTGAAGCACACGCAGACAGGAGACGCGAAACTGATCTTGCTCGAAGATGGGTTCATCTACTTGGGGGCCAAGGACCCGCATGGCATGTTTTTCAAGCCTCCGGCTGCTATCTGTGCATTCAACACTTGCAAACACGTTGTCAAAACACGTGAAGAGGGGGAGCAGATGCTATCAGGTCTTGTCTGTGAAGAAGACTTGGCAGCTATTCTACCGAACGCAAGAGTCACGTAATGATCCACATTACCTTCTTGCTGCTTAAGTATCAATCGTATCACTCCTGGCAGCCTCGCTGGATTGCGAGCATTTACTAGTCTTACATCTTCGAAAGTCGTTGATTTAGTTTAGTCTTCTATTGTATTGCAACATCAGCAATCGGGTTTGCATGTATAGTGATAGACTGAACCGCATCCACGTAAGTCAAGAGGTAGAGAGCAACAAGTTCTGCTTACTTTGAGCTTGATCTCTTCCACCGGTCGATCCTTCGCTCCCACTGGAACCTATGTGACGGGCGTCAATCATCACAGGATCATCCCGTCTCACCTTCTCCATCGCGTCCAACGTCTCCCACCCAGAGATGACTCTGCGGACACAGGTGACGAGGGGGAGGGAGGGATGCTCAGCCACTCACTTGCCAAACAGAGGATACTTCATGTTCAGGTGAGGAAGCTTCGTGTACGAGATAAAGAACTGTGAGCCGTTCGTGTCCGGCCCTTTGTTCGCCATTCCTAACATCCCACGGGCAGAGAACTTGAGGTCCTCTTTGATCTCGTCGGCAAACGTCTTGCCGAAAATGCTTTCTCCTCCCTTTCCCGTTCCTGGCGAACAAGCCGTCAAGATGCAGATTTGACAAGGCAGGTTGCTTAGATGAATCACCAGTGGGATCTCCTCCCTGGATCATGAAACCTGGTTGGCACGGGGTAAACTCTTGTGAAGCAAGTTGAGCGTGAGAGACCTTTGATGTTGCGATGAAAGACTGTATTGTCGTAGTATCCACTAGCTGATAACGCTAAGAAGTTCTGTAATACATAACATGTCAAGAATCGCCCAGCATCGCAGGGCACATTGCAGCAGAGCGATTCAGCCCGCCTAGCCTCCCGTCCTACGACCTTTCTTCCTCCGCCATCCCTTCCTCCCTCTCAAATTCACCGCATGCGGCTTCTTACCTCGCATGACTGCGGGGCTCTGTCACAGAAGAGCTCCACCTTGATGTCTCCCAGCGACGTATGCAGCGTCGCCGCCATTCCCGTTACTACACTTCCAAAAACCGTTATGACCATGCGTTACATTTCAGTTAAAGAACGGCTACCGCAGTTCCGACTCAGGCCCGGACAGTGACTCCGCGGCGGCCGGGCCCCAGTCCCCGGCCCGGCTAGTACTCGCCTCAGTCAGTGAGCCGGGCCGGGCCGCCGGCGGGGCGGCGGCCACTTGACTGCCAAAGTCACTAGTACCACCCTGAGCCTCCGACCGTAGGCTTGGCTCCGTGGCACCCCGGCGGCCCAGTCCGGCTCAGTCGGAGTGACGTGTGACGGTACGGTCGGACGGTCCGATCACCGTGGCACGTGACCGTGCCGTGTACTATCCCGGAGTCCAGGACTCGATGATCCGTGATCGGTGCCCCGGGCCCAGTACAGTACATGCGGCCAGTGGCAGTCCCAGTGAGTACTTCGGTACGGTAGTACTGGGGCCCGGGGGACCAAACTTCAGCGGCCAGAGCCGCCACACTCGGACACCGTGCACTGGCCAGTGACTGAGTCAGACGCCGGGTGGCAAGTTGCCGGGCCCATACCGGGTGGCAAGTAGAACCGTACGTATGTTTACAAGAACATCAGTTTACATGGAGAGAGTAAGGTACAGTAACGGTTGAACGAATTAACAGCTGACTCTCATGACCGTACGACCAGCGGCTTCATAATTCGGACTTCAAAGCTTCACGGTGCCACTTCCAACTGACTGAGAAGATCGGAAGGCAGTGACGAGCATCAAGACCAGAAGTTGGGGACAGGCGACCAGTGGCTGTCGAGGCCCTTCACGTCCAGACTCTTCAAGTTGCTCGCATCCTCCACTGTCTGCATTGCCGTGATGGCGCAGTCGAGGCCTGCGTTCCCGGCATGAGCACGGCGCTCTGGCAGGAGCAGAGCAAACTCACTCTCACCTCCATCCCTGCTGGATGAAACTCCGGCGTCCATGTCGCACAGGCCCATCCCCTCACGCCCACTGATGGAGGCCATCTGGGAAGGGACGGTCAGCTCCTCGCACTGGAGGATGACGTCGTCCGCTGAGCACAGCATCGGGTCCTCCACACCGATCTCCTCCTGCAGCTCCGACAGCATGCTCCTCTTCATCAATGCAGCTGCATCGCTTCTCTCATCTTTCCTAGCAGACGTTGATTCTGATGCAGCCACTGCCACCGGCACCTGCACGTTTGGCGTCTTGTTTCTGCTCGAGGATTTCTTCTTTTGCTTCTTCTCAGAACTTGAAGAACTAGAAGAGGCACTTTCCTTCGCTCGCTTATGGGCATCAGCTTGCAAGCTGACGGCTGGAGAGGCATGACCGTCAAACATCTCGCTCATGGGCATAGGGATCGACATGCCCACGTTGGCAGGAGCGATGGGATACATCTGATTCGCGGGGTTAATCTGAGCGTTGTACATGCTCCACCCGTGCTGGAACGGATCCTTGGGCATCGGCATCCTGCTGTCTTGCGTCATCATCATCTCAGTGTGCCCCGGGTGTATTCCAGGAGGACCAACCCCGCCGACGCCCATCCATGACGGTGAGATGCCCGCGTGCGGCACTTTCGGATCGTTCCTCCCCCGCCCGGACTTCACGAGCACGAACGCATGGGAAGTCAGCGGGGCCGCTGGCTCCCACTCGGGAGGGTGGGACGGCAAGTTGCTGATGCCTGCTGCCATCTCCGCATTCACCTGACTTGGGTTCCACCATGTCTGGAAAGGCGAAGCTCTCTTCGTCCCCTCCAGACGCCGCGCGCTCTGATGAACCAGCGATGACGCATGCAGGTGCGGCGACGCTCGCGGGTCGATGAAGCCATACGAGCGCTGCTCGCTGGCTATGCAGTGCACCAGCACCATGGTGGCATACTGAGCATGCGACAGCGTGTGGAACTGGAGGCCTTTCTCCTTGATGAAGTTGCAGCAGTCCAGCCGGCTGCCGACGATCTTGTTGGGCATCACTGGGATCGTGTCCCGCAGGCTCCCTCGTCCTGGTCGGAGACCTGCGACGAAGAAGCGCTCGTTGAAGCAGCCTGAGTGACAATTAGACGGCAGCGCCGACATCACAAGTCGCTCACCATGCTTGCACTGCCACGACGCTGAACCGACACCCTCAGCTAGGATAGGCGAGTTGGAGCTTTCCTTCTCCTCCCTCCTCCTCACGTCCAGCAACCCTTGAGGAACATCGTCGCCAGAGAATCCACAGTGGAAGCTCGAGATGAGCCCCAGGGCCGTGGCGGACTCGAGCATGCGCTTGTACCAACAGCTGCGACAGGAGTGAGAAAACGTGAGACTAGGGGGCAGCAGGTCAATCTTACGAGAGGTGCATGGTCACTCTCAGCCTGAAGTTGAGCGAGCGCTGAACGAAGATATACTTGGTTGCGTCCTGAGGAGGCGGAACATGAAGATGCCTGAAGACAGATCTCAGTTGCGAGAAAAGGAAGTAGGGAGGGAGAGATCTGGAAGACAGGGGAGGGGGGAGGAGCACAGGGTCAAACAAGGGGAGGCAGAGAGGTAGGTTATTACATGAACTTGAAGCCGTTCGAAGCTGCAAAGTCGATGTATCCTTGCATGATTGCAGTCAAGATGGCATGTCTCTCTGCTCCAGGCAATCCAGGCCACACGGGAGGACTATCGAAGCACTCCACGTAAACTCTCCCTGCATAATTTGGCGCTGAGTTTGCCCAGTATTCATTGACGTACATGCCAAAGATGACCACATCGGCGCCCTTGACGTGCTGGAACGCAAACACAGCTTTGTTCATGTACACCACCTCGCCTCTCGCAGCATCGTCTCCCATCATCTTGAGCGACTTATCTACCTTCCCCAACGACAGCCGCTTCTCCACGTTGCTCAAGACACGTACGGTGACGTTGCTACATCCCGCTGCAGTGTTCGCTTTTGTCGTGAGAACCTCTCCGAGCTCTGAGATCGCCAACTTCGACGACCATCTGTTCTGAAGATCCAGGCTTGAGCTTTCTTGCGCGCTGGCGCTGGTCATGAATGGCATCCCATCCTTGTCCATCTGCATTCCTGGCACCCACCGATGCTCCATGGCCAACTTGCTCTTTCCCTCGCCTTCTTTGATTTCAGACTCGCCAAATGGTTTGTCGAAGACAGCTTCGCTATCTGTACAGCGGAAGTCACTCAGATAAGTTAGGCGCACAACAAAGCACAGGGGACCTGGTTGAGTCGATTCACTTTCCTCTGTCATTGGCAGTCGCTTCCATTCAAAGAGAGCTTCGGCTGTTGAAGCACATTGAGCACTGGATGGTCAAACAACTTCCACGTTTCACCTCCTGACCGTGGACGTTTCAAGTGGCTGGAGACAGCATGCTTTGCTCCCTTTCCCGATTGAGAGGTTGACTCATCCTTACCTGGATCGTTTCATGTCATTTCAAGTATCCGAGTACTCTTTCTTGCATTTATCCACGTGTGTATCAGCTATGCGACAACGGTTACCTTTGGACGTCTCAGAAGTTGCTTGTCTTTTCCGGGAAGCTGTCTCACGATCAAGCTCCTGCTTCTCACCCGTCAGTTTCAACCCCTGCATCTATCCATCCTGACAACCTGCCCCTTCTTGGCAGGATCTTGATTCGAACTTGAAACAGAGTTCGAAGCTTCATTGCCTCGGAGAGATCTCTGTGACGTAAATTTCAAAATTCCGGAGAAGCTGCAGAGGGAAGAAGCGGACAGGCAAAGGCAAAGGCAGAGTAATGTGGTGAAATCAGATGTTGTCTTGCCTGTGAAGAACTTCTTTTGGGTCGAGAAACAACGACTCTCGTCAAATCTTCATTTGTAGGCGAGTTGTCTTTCCCCGCACTTCATACAAGCGACATTCAGCAATCACCAATTCAACACTCCTTGCTCACCTGTCGCTTCCACTGCTCCCTCCACTTGTGCTCCCACTTCCATGAGAGCTGCTGCCATGCCCATTGGAACTGACACAGCTCATCTCAGAGTCCACACATCAAAGCGAGCAGCCCCACCTGTTTCCGCTCTCGCACCCGTTGGAGCTGTGCCCGTTGGAGCTGTGCCCGTTGGACTCGCTCGCCGATGCCATGTAACCCTTCTCGTTGCTCCCCTTATCGCTATCCGATCCTGCTGTCTGTGGAGATGATCCAGAAGAATCCTTCTGCTTCTTTGAAGCTGACAAGAGTCCTTTCTCTGTCACTTCAGTCAAGACAGCTCAAGCATACTTCAGCAATCGACGCTACCAAGACTTTTCGAGGAGAAGGTGTCACTCGAACAACCAGTCATGGCATCCACAGAGCCTCCGGTGGAAGAAGCACTTATCTCAGGATATTGAGATCCATCTTTGAACACTTGAGCTAGTGTACTGCTCTGGGATGAGTAGCACTTGATGAAAGAGATAAACTCTTCTGTCCCAAATTTCTGGCCCAAAACTGTCACAAACACTCAAAACCCTCCACGTGCATCAACCTGCTCCTTCCATAGATCGTAGCATGTCTCAACGGCGAGTCTCGCTCCATCTGTAAGCTCAGATATCGCTTGTAGGATCACTGACTCTGGAATCGGCAACGAGTGCAAGTTGTTGCCCCCGCCCTCCCCTTCCATGTTTATGAAGGAATCGGCAGCCTGTTGACTGTGATCACCAGACACAAGTGATGCAGTCAAGTAATCTACCTGCATAGTTGAAGACAAGCAGCTGGACAATGTGTTGATAGCAGGAGGCTGGACGAATCTCCCTCAGGTAGCCAACATGTGGGATCGTACCACTTCTGATCCAAAAATGCAACAACTCCAGGTCCAGCCCTCAGATTGAATTTTCCCCCTATCAGGAGCAGAACAATTGCCCTACGAGCTGTGCTTCTTCTTTCTTTCTTTTCAGTTGCTGCTTTCGATTTCTCACATACCTGCCACTGCTCTCCGCAGAAAGCTCACCCTCTCCTCATGAATCCACCAGGAGTAGGACTTTCTATCCGTGATCTTAGCAAGGACACGATGCTGGATGCCTTTGTTGTGAGATTTCTTACTCCTGCAAAACCTAGATTGTGTTCGTTGTGTGTCTTTTTTTTCTCTTTGTTTTCCCCGTCTGCTTCACCCGCTGTACTGAGATACGCACACGAATGGCATCCCTTGGTGCGATGAACCCATAGGAAAATTAGCAGTACCCCCAAATCCATAGTACAAAATACCCTGTTTTCAACCAAAGAGGAGGTCAACGCGAAGGTAGCATAAGCAATCTGAGAGCAATCTCGCCGAAGCTCGGGCGATCAATTCCTTTGAAAAAGCATCTTTTGGGGTCAAGGATACTTCCAGATGACAAGATGGACCCCTTCAAATACAATCTCCGCAGAAGAGATTTGATGCGACTGATCTCGCGATCATCTCCCAACCGAACCGTTGTAAGTTTTGCCGAGGTCTGTCGTGATCGCAATCTCATGGGATCCTTTGATCTACCCCACCCACTTCCACAGATTTAACCCCTACCCCATGAATTCAATTTTCTAGCATAGGTTTTGAAACTTTCATCATATTTTGAATTATAGAAGATGTAATGCATTAATTGACTCGTCCATTTCATATATGAAGCACCTGAAATCTGTCCGAGTGGGTAGGGTATCGCGACGTCTTTACTGGGAGGAAAGGGGGTGGGGGTATCAAGGTATGAAGGGGTGGGGCTGGGGGTGGGGTAAAAGGGGCTGTCGGGGAAGATAAAACAACGTATCCTGTTGTCCAATATCATCCGCAGCATGGCTTCATTGATCCATCTTGTGCTCTTGGTGCTGTAATGAGATTCAGCCCTGTGCCTGGACCCTAAGGTTGCTCTATCTGCTTGCCCGTCTTCTTTCCTGTCCACCTGCCCTGTCCTCCCTGTTCAGTTTTTTTTTGTCTTCTTCACTGCTGAGAGTAGTGCTGCCAGTCTACTGCCCTGTGCTACTCCTTGAAATCTCTGATTTTTCCTGTTATGTCATTTTTCACCGTGGTCACGATGTTTTAGCTTTATCCACCTCTCACTTTTTTCTCCGCATTCACTCTACACGGGTACGCTGATTGTTTCAAGATTTCTTGTTGTCCCCTCTCATTCGATATCTCCATACTTATTCTGTTCCATTACTTCCTTCTTTCAATCTTTGTAATTAGTCTTCTTTTCTCCAAATTATTGCTCTTTTTGGTTCAGATCTTGCAGAGCAACTCTTTTTGTTTTCCGAAACAAAAGACAACTGCATGTATAAATACATGTTTTCATTTTGTTGTTTCTAATTTTGATAAAATCTTTGATCGTTCACTACTCTCACTCGCACCTTCGTCGGAATCAAGAGTGATTTCTTATGTCTTATCTCGCTTAGAACTACTGATTGAAGATCACATGGTATCGATGAAGTTTGATGTGGCCACCGTTATTCGGGACAGCAGTGGGCAAATCACATTGAATCATGGCATTCAAGGCACCATTGAGTTAAGTTCATCCTATTTTGATTGACTCATCACCACTCCAGGAAGCTAAAGCTTGCAGCAGACTCGTGCTCTGTAGTCCATGATTCAAGTAGCCTCGGGGGCCCGGCCCGCGGCCGGCGGCGCCCGGCGGCGCCGGCCGGATCATACCGTGACCGTCGTACAGTCTGATCAGAATCATGAGTCGCCCAGCGCCGCTGCGACCCAGGGTCACCGTGCGAGGGGAGCAGCACGGTGGGCTGCCCCGCCTGCCCCGCGGGGTACCGTCTACAACGACGACGGGCTCAGGGATCGGACGGCGGCGACTCTCGGACCCGGGCCCCCGGCGGCCGCCGCGCCGCGTGACCGGGTACCGGGTCAGCGGCGTGCCGCGGCAGCCTCGGACGGTCCGGCGTGGCAGTGATCGGATCGGATCGGACGGCCTCTGAGTTGAAGTTCACGGTTACGGTAGGCGACGGCCGGGCTGACTGACCGCCGCACCCGGTGACCGTCCGTGGCCGGCGGCGGCCGCGGGGCCGCCGGCCGGCGGCCACGGTGGGCGGCCCGCCGGCCTCCGAGACGAGGCTCGGACTCCCGGTCCGGGAGACTCTGAACTTGAAGATCGGACCGTCCACGGTGGCAACCAGGCCCACCTTTTTTACTCTGGCAAAGTTAAGTTAAAAATCAGCCTGGCAGCCCACCAGTACGGTACCCGGCGTCACTCAGTTCAACGGTTCCCAGCCGGCCGCTGAGGTGCCAGGCTGGCAGCGGCCGGCGGGCTTCGAGTCAACGCAGCCTGGGCGGAGGCTTTAGTAGGCCGCCGCCGCCCCCCGGTTCAAAGGCCGCCACTGGCACTGCAGCCGCTGAGCGGCGGGCCCGGGCGGGCTATTTTGGGACTCGGGAGCCGTAGCTGATAACTTAAATTGTAAGCCCGCCTCTGTCTTTGACTTACTAGCAAGCAGTGGCTAGCGTGAAGCGCGTAGGGCCGGACAGACATTCAGAGGAGGCAGAAGTGGGAGCGAGGACCGTCTGACGAGCCCTGCCAGGAGGTTGAAGCCTGAGACTGTTTGGAGCAGCTCCAAACGAGACGAGGATGAATATGGCAGTCGAAGCTCAGGATGCGCTCATGCAGGAATTGCAAGAATACCAGGCTCGTTTGCGAAAACTCGAGGCCCACAGAAACGACTGGCAGCTTGAGACGGCTACGTATGTGGATCAAGCAATATCAAGTTTTTCTAGTTTCATGGATCAATGGATATCCAAACAGATGCAAATATTGAGTAGCTTGGAGGTAGAGCAGATTCGAGCACGTCAGCGGAGTCATCTTGTGGAGTGTAGGGCGATAGAGGCGATGGGTCGAATCGAGAATGACATCGCAGCAGCGAGAATGGAGGAGTTCGAGCTTGTTGAGAAAGAAAAGCTTGCCCACGCCGAGACACATGAAGCCTTGTGCAAAGCAAAGATTGAGATCTCGACCCTTCACGATAAAGCAAGAGCGAGGGAGAGATTGATTGAAACTCTGCAGAGCAAAGTCAACAAGTTCGAGGAGCAAACGCATCTGCTTGAATCTGAATTGAACAGAAGAAGCCTGGAATTCATGGACAAAGACAAAGAATTGACCAAGTGCAGAGAAAGGCTTACAATGGCTTCAAATCAGAGTACTGAGTCATTGCTTGCCTGCGAAAAATTGAAAGCTCAAGTAGAATCATCAGATTATATCCTTCGAACAGTTTCTGCTCTCATGAAATGCAGTATAAGTGATCTGCCTGGTAAGGTTGACGCACTTTCACACGACTATGCCTCTCTCCAAGAAAAATATTCCTCCTGTTTGCAAGAACTGGATCGACAGCATAAGGTGGATGAAGAGAAGCTCAGAAATTGCTCCCACTCTCTGCAGGCACTTGAGAAAAATTGTACTTCTCTGGAGGTTAGGTTGGAAACGACCGAAAATTGGTTGATTCTGTGCTGCAAACTTATGAATGTGGATGACTACAGTCTGTTGCCAACGAAAACTGAGCAACTTTTGAATGAATATTCATGTATTCGAGCAACTGTATCAAAATACGAGAACAGAATTGAAACACTAGAGAAGACTTCACTCATCTTCAAGAACGAAATGAACGAGGTGATCTCAAGGCAAGAAAATGAAAATCAGTTGCTGCAGAATAGGCTGCAAGAACTGCAAAGCAGTTTAGACCAACAATTAAGAAAAACATCTTGTGAAACAGAAAGAAACTTGGAGCTTGAAAGAACAGTTTCCATTTTGAAGTCTGAGCTTGAGAATCTTTCCTTCAAAAACTATGAGCTTGGTGCACTCAATGCCTCTTTGAATTTAGCACTGAAGGATACCGAAGCAAACGCAAGAGCCTTACAGCACAAGTATCAATCGTATGAATACTTATGCCAGAATTTAGAGCGAGAGAACGAGCAACTGCTTGGAGTCAATCACGCATTACAAAATGCAAAAATGAATTGCGTACAATCTTCTTTGAATCCTTCATATGCATCGATGCGAAATGAAAATGAGGCTCTCAGAGATACCGTCATGAGCCTTGAAAAGACCTGTGTTAACCTGGAAACACAGAAGAAAGCAGCTCTCAAGAATCAAGATCTGCTGCTAAATGAACTGCGGAATCTTCGACAACCTGATGATCAGTTGCTTCGAACGCACAATGAGAGACTCTCCCAGAATGCCAAAGGGTAAGATCTCTCAATCAATCCTGTCTATTTTGATGTTCGATTTTCCTTGTCTGACAGGTCTTTGGGGAGCCTAGAATACTCCGAATTTCCATCACAGAAACTGCTTCAGGTTAATGCCACAGTATTTGTAGTTCATCCCATGACTTTCGATCAGAAAGAAGTTGATGACATATCCATCTTTTTGAAAGGACAAGCCTATGCAAGCGACGATAAGAGCAGACACAGGTAACCTGACAAGATACATCAGATCACCACGTAACATGGCTGTGTAGTTTCAAAGCGAAGCATCTGCGGGAATTTTTTTCAACTGCAAAAGACAGCACGGCCAAAAATGGGTCTGAGGATGTAAATCTTTTGCTGATGGTTTCAAGTCATGTTGGATTCAGTCTGATGAGTTTGCACAGTTGATCAAAGACAACCATCAAGATCGAGTCAAGACATTCTCTGCTGGAAAGTCTAGTATCTTCAAGGTAAACGTCGACAAGTAGTGGGGAGGAATCAGAATATTCACCTGCCCTTGCAGCCATATTCAGCCGCACAGCCAAGAAGGCCATACAGCACTCTGGGCATGCGCTCTCAGGATGACTACAATACGCGATGGTTGAAGGATGTTGAGTATAAACTACTCCGAAGGCCAACGAATGACGAGGAAGTTTAGTAGTTTGACAATTGTTTGCGAAAGGGTTTCGTTGCGAAATATTAGTTTGCAAATAAAATTTCAAGCAGCAAATTCAATGAGGGTTTGGCATGCCTCATCATAATTTATTACTGATATCCATCTGTTACATGATCATGAACAGCTCCTCCATCGCATTCTCGGTGATGAATTCCATGACGACCTGCATCCTTTCTCGGAAACTTACAGATTCTCTTGCAGAGGAATCCCGAACCAAGCTCGACAGGTTCAAGCCAAATCACAGAGATATAAAGTGAACAAGTTGGGGATGCAAAAGGATGTAGTCCCTGCACCACGCTCGTTGTCATGTAAGAACATTTATGTACGTCGGATGCGATGCTCGAATCGAATCGTACATCTTTCAAGATTGTGCAGATCTACAAATGGGCGTGTCTTGATGCAGAACAAATCAACATTATATTTGTATTCATAATTCAAAAATTCCTGCACAGTTGATTCGTAAAAGGAAACCCTTGAGTGGAGAAGAACAATGTCTACAATAGTTAACACAAGCACACGATTCAAACACATGAAAGATTCTTTACACTCTGACTGTATCTTTCATGCATCATTGCTAAACTCTGGAGTGTTGTCAAGGCAATTGATATACAACTCTATCCATTCCTTGCTGAGAGGCAGAGCGCTTTCAATCCAAGCGGCATGAGGCGGTAGCTTTCGTGGTTTCACTTTCTTTGAAGCAGAACTTTCACTCGCAGTGGTCTTTCGCAGAGTCTTCTGCTTCCTTGCTCGAGTTTTCTTTGGGCGTCGATATGGCCAGCGATCGATGCCAAGCTTGCGACAGATGTGCTTCATGGCAGTGAGAGACACGCCCAAACCTCGCGCAGCTCGGATCTGAGGCATCGAGTAGAAGCTCTCCAACATTGGCAGGTCTATAGCTAAAGGCCTTCTTCCTTTGTACATGATGTGCTGTTCCCCTGTCTTTCTTCGCGGAAAGAGAAGCACGTTCTGAGGGGTGGTGGTGACAGAGTCTGACATCGTCACGCAATCGATATCGGGGGTTCTTGCAGGGAGTTTTGATTTGAGAGGGGAAGAGAGGTTAGAGGAGAGACAGGCTGGAAAAGAGATCAGGGGCAGCGAATAGAGGTCACCAGCAGGGAGTTGAGCGAGGAGAGGAACAACAGCGCAGGGTTCAAAGGATATAACAGAGAAGAGTAAAGGGGGTAGGGAAGTACCTTTTTGCGACTTGTAGTTTGGTTTTATCCTTTGTATCCTCAAGTTGAAATCAACTTGAAAATATTAAAGATTATTTTGTGAGAAGTGTTCAAGTTCTGAGTGAATATTTGAGGTTAAACAAGTCATTTCGCAACTTGGGTACAAAAGTTCTTCTCGTAATATCGAAAATATTTCAGGGTCACTGGGCCTGGTTTCACAACGGGCAGCAGACGCACCCACTGTGAACCCCTATCCCCCGCCCTCATTGCGCCTGCCTTGGTACTACTCCTGAGTGCTCAGACTGGTGCGGTGCGATCTTCTGCCCCATCATCCCGCGGCCGTCACGAGTCACTGAGTCACGGATCCTGGAGTGAGTAATCATTGTGATGTGACGGTCCATGGATATCATCTGAGCCCGGTCACAACTACCGTGATCATCGCTGAAGTTCTACTGAGATCCGAGGTATGACTCTGATTCCGCGTGACCGTCACGGACGGTATCAAGTTGTGATCGGACGCCGTACGTGCAGTGCCCGGCGGGACGCACCGGCGGTCCTCCGGGGTACAAACTTGAAAGAGGCTGACTCGCCGCCGCTGGCAGTCACGGATCGGCCTCGGACCCCCGCGCCGCCGAAAATTGACCTACTACGGCGGGTAGTACTACCGGGCCGGCCCAGTAAGGCAGGCTTCAAGGCTGTGGCAGCTGCCGGCGCCTGGCGCCGGACCCCCCCCGGCCGTCGCGCGCCCCCGAAATAGACTTTCGGAAGAGTCTATATTGCCTTTCCTTGTTCCGAACTCGGAATCGGATCCGCATCAAGGCTTTGCACTGGGAACAGTCAGGGTTTTCTGGTACCGTCGGCGGCCCCCGGGCCGGGCGGCGGCGAGCGGCGGTGACTCCGTCACGGTGCCCGGCCCGGGCCAGGACTGACTCGGGCGGCTCCCGGGACCCGGACGGCACCGTCGGTCCGCGGCCCGGGCCGCGCCGCCACCCGGTGGCGTTCACTGTAAGTTTTAACTCACCTTATGAGAAGATGAGAAGGCAGAACCAGCATTGGGTCGTAGATCGAGATGGTGAGAGAACAAGTTGCACTGTTTGCTCCAGGAAGACGAGCAGTGCGGGGGCGGCGAAGAGTGATGGAAGCTAGCGATGCAGGCTCAAGAAGAAGCTGCCGAAGGGCGGGAAACAGGACAGGGACGAGCTCTAGCTGGTTTCCTTGCGCTTCCTGGCCAGCAGTGCAAGTAGCCGAGGAAGGAAACCAAAGGACGAGGCTCTCGACTAGTCAGAGCCACTCCCTGATGGGACTCTTGTATGAATCATCCATGAGGGTCAAGGCCCGCCCTTGAGTGACTTGAGCTCTGTAGGAGGCAAAGCAGCAGGCACGCTGCAGACGCATTGGCTGTCCCCAGGGCAGAGGAGTTTACCGTGTAAGGCGTGTTGATGTCTGCGATGAAGAATTTTCTCATGTCAGAAAGCAGGGGCTGTGCTATGAAGTCGGAAAGCTTGCAAGCACATCCAGTCTCACTTGTTTACGAACATTTAAAAGAAGATTTTCTGAGGAAAGGAGGACGTGAGAAGCGGAAGCTCTTTTTCGAGCTAAAAGAACAATATCGCAAGCTCTTGCTAGCCTCTGAGAAGAACAAACATCTACCATCAGATCGTCAAAGAGTCAAGCCTCGGCATGGGTTCGCGCAATCTAAAACATTTCAATTCCCTGGTATCTCTCTCTGCGCTTGTCGATGATGTGATGAATGTTTCAGATGCGCAGCGAAAGCAACCAGACAAGCTTGAGAGTGACATGTTCAACATCGCTGAGAACAGCTGGAGGGCGTCCTTTCGGAGGAAGAAACTCATCAGAGACTTGCAGGGCCTTGAAAACCCGGAACCTCTGCACCCCGAGGAGAAGCATGATCCGAGCAAGGGGCTGATTGGAAATCAGCCTAGAGTGTATGCCATGATGGTGGTGGGCGGACGAGAGTCTTGGCTCACGTCCATGGCAGGGAGGGAGAACATCGGATCGACTTGTTTAGCAAGAATCTCAACGAGGTCTCAGCGTCTGCTACTTCCTCCGAGCCCTGACCGCCAAGGCGCAGGTGCCAGATGGCATTCTGATGCGGAACTCCAACATTCAAGTGCTCGACATGAGGTCCAACGACATTCAAGGTTGTTGTAGGAGATACAGAGATCAGCCGACCAGACCTCCTGCCCCCTATACCCCTTCCTCCTGCCCTCTCCACCCCTTCCTCCTGCCCTCTCCACCCCTTCCTCCTGCCCTCTCCACCACTTGCTTCTGCCCTCTCCACCCAGCACCTTCCCTCTGGCCTCCTCCTCCCGTCCTCTCTTCATCACCCACCCACCCCTTTTCCCTCAATCTCCTCGTGTACATGTGTCGGTTGTTCTCGATGCTTTGTCACATTTTGAGTCTCTTGCAGCCTTGCCGGACAAATTCTGCACGCGGCTGCTCAGACTGGTCGAATGCAATTTGAGCTACAACAAACTCACATCGCTGCCGATGTCGCTGGGCAATCTAACCAACTTGAGGAAGTTGTCTGTAGGATCGAATCGTCTCCGAGGACTCCCAGCGAGCATCGGGCACCTTTGCAGGCTCAACACCCTCAACATCGAGAAGAATCACATCTCCACGTTGCCTTGCACCATGTGCTACCTGTCATCGTTACAAGCACTGTGATGTCGCAGCTCAACACGCGTGTTTGTGATGATGCTTGCAGACTTCTGCGAGGAAATCCTCCGTTTCTCTTCCCTCCTCAAGAGGTGGTGGACGCTGGGCTTGAGGAGATCCGATCGACCTTGGCGGTCACCCTCGACAACGTCAAGAGAGCTCGATCCAAGTTCTGGGACGAGCTGCGACGGATGCACATGACGGTAAGTTTGTTGCTGAGGGTCAGCTGGAAGTTGAGGGCAGGAGCTCAACCTGCTCAGGTCCCCGATGTCATAGCGAGTTTGCCGCAGACAGACCAACAGGCGATGGTGAACAAGCGAGATTTCATATCTACCATCTCTGCGATCCAACTCAAGATGTCGATGCAAGAGACAGAGGCCCTTTGGTTCATGGCAGATGCATTTGGTAGGGTCAGAGGCTGCAAGAGGTGTCGAGTGACCTGATGGCATGCAGGTGAGGGGAAGGTCCTGACCAGCGACCTGCTCTTCGTCCTCAAGATTCCCATCCAGCTACTCAACCAAATCCCGGCCCTACGACGACGTAGCGGATCTTTGGCCTCGATTGCCACGGACAAAGCAGAGGATTGAAAGTTTCAAGTTTCATGTACTGTAGAAAGGGATGAAGCTGTGCAAGTTTCATGTAATGTACAGAGAGGGCTTCCGGCCCCAGCTCATGCTGAGCAGAAGTTGATGATATCTGGATGCCGCCGGAGATCCGAAGTCCTGACGAGTTTGAAGATCCGAGCTAGCAGCGCTGGAAACCAATCGCGCGAAGTGATGTAGCTCGCGGCGCTCTTGTTTCGCCCCATCAGCGCTCGGTCGTCGTCGGTGTGATGCCTGCAGCAGATTCAGAGACAAGGAGGGAGGAGGAGGAGGAAAGTACATGAGGATGTTGCGGATCAGCCGCAGGAGGTCGCAAGCTGAGCTGGTCACGTACTCCTTGCCGTTCTCAGCTTTCTGCTGGAAGCGTTGCTTGTTCGCTATGATCTTGGCATTGATGGCTCCAGCTAAGTTCCAGTCGCCATGGGGGGCGAACAGCTCCTGACAGCCCTGCGTGTCAAATTCATGCCACGCTGGGAACGTGTCGGGGTGCCGGCACTGGTGAGTCATGGCGATGTGGGCGACAAAGTTAGCGCACTTCTCGGGGTTGAGGGAGCCGTCGGAGAGGGTCCAGAAGTAAGGATGACACTCAAGCACCTCCATGGCGGTTGGCCGGCTGTCAACGTCCGGCGTCAGCATCCATTCAACCGCGTCCCTTGCGAGCAAGCTCCCGTTGAGCAGCTCCAGGTTGACGATCCTGCCCTGGAGGATGTTGAACTGAGTGGTGATGGCATTGCTTCCGAAGGGATGCTTCCCGCCCGTGAGCATGTAGAAGATCACCATCCCCGCCACCTGCACGTCCGACTTGTGCTTCCATCTCCCTCCCGATCCAGCGCCTAGGGCGGCCAGCACCTCAGTTGCCATCCACCCCATCGTCCCGGCCTCCCCCGAGTGAACCGAGGAAGCATTGTGGCCGATCTCTCTCACCAGCCCGAAGTCTGCCAGCAGCAGTCGACCCTTGGTGTCGAGGAGGAGGTTCCGCGGTTTGATGTCTCGGTGGACCTGGTTGGCCCTTGCAAGCCATGCAAGCCCTTGCAGCATGTCGCGAGCGAACGCCTGCACCTCTACCTCCCTGATGCACCCATGCTCCTGCACGTACTCCTCCAAGTTCCACTCGCACAGCTGCAGCGCGAGGTACTCGAAGTTCTCGTCCTGCGCGTCTGCCTCGTAGGCTACGATGTAGGGGCATCTATCAAGCCCGGCATGATTGAGCGCAGCCACCTCCTCCTGGATTATGTTGCGAGTGACCTGAAGCCTCTGCATGCGCTTGATCGCACACTCGGTCCCGTTCTTGTGCAGCCCCACAAACACCAGAGTCCCTTTCGCCCCGTGATCGATGTGGTAGAAGCTGTTGGCGCTGACGTCAGCGCTGAAGACAATTTCCCCAACACTTCGCACGTCCTTGTCTTGGAGACTCGCCAGTTTCGCCAGCTTGTCTCTCCATCTGATGCTCCTCTGCTTCCACTTTCTTGCTGGGATCGTCTGCTGCGCATTCTCAACCCTGGCACTGGATGAAGAATTTGCTCCGTCAGGGTCAGATGGAGCAGGAGGAGTCTCGACATCTGCATGTCTACGATCCTCCAGTCCTTCGTTACTCTCAACATGAGCCGGCGCAACTGCTTCTGGTGTCGTCTCCTCACCTCTCGACATTGATTTCTGCGCTCCAACTCCAACATCGCAACTGCCAGCCTGATGAAACAGATTCCGCGATCCATTCACCCAGACATTCTTCACGCCGCTCTCCCTTTCAGGTCCTGCCAAGCCCACCCCCAATATATCCCTGTCCTCCTCATAAATAACATCTTTCCCTTCCTCAACAAATGCACAGGCGGATTGTAAATCGTCGTGAACTTCAGGACCATGCAAGAGAGAGATAGAGCGAGGCCTCCACTCGTCTTCGCATGACTCGTTCAAGACATTGCTCGAGATTACCGATGAGTCATCAGCGGCGAATTTGGCAAGCTTCATCTGCATCTCTCTTTTCTCCTTCTGCCGGGCTTGCTTGTAAAGCAGTCGTTTCCTCTCCCTCTCCTGTAGGGCTTTGGCCTTTTTTTCTGCCTCAGCCCTTTTCCTTTGTTCCTCTGCAGCACGCCTGCTCTCTTCAATCTGTGAAACCTTGGCATCAAAATCCCCAATGAGCATTTCCGCTATCTTCATCTCATACCTCTTTTTGCCTTTCACGCTCCTTCATCTCCTCTGCTTCCAACTCACGCTACCATAAGAGTCAAAGTAGAATAACAAAACGTTTACAAAGCCGAACCTGTTTCTCAACAGCCGCGACTCTTTCTACAAGTTCCTGGCAAGTTTCATCCACAGCTAGTCCTTCTCGATACGCCTGAATAGTCAGTGAGTACGGAGCTGAGCAGCTGCTGAATGGGTTATTGCACCTCCAGGGCTTGTTCGAGCCGCCCACTTTGCTTCATTGCATCGCCTTTGCGAAGATACCCCTTTGACCAATCCGGCTTCAGCTTCAGAGCTGACTCAGCGTCTCCCAAGGCCTGTACAAGCTGTCAACGTTGAGGCCTCGGGTGGTTTCCCGCACCTTCTCGTGATGTTTCAGCGCCAGGTGAGCTGCTGAGCGGTTGCTGTACAGGATGTGATTGTCTGGCGCCAGCTTCAAGGCCAATGAGAAGATCTGGCGGACGTCAGAGTCGGCTAGCACGCACCATTACCCGCACCTGCACGGCATGCCGAAAATCCTGCGACTTGAACGCGAGGTTTCCCTTCTCTTTCAAGATCTTCACCCTGTCCTCGACCTTGAGCCTCTGCAGCCCCTTGGCGCTCGAGCTCTTTCCACTCTTGCGGGATGCTGATGGGCGGAGGATTTCAACCTGAGATCTTCCGTCAGTTCGTGTGGGAGAAGCCCTATGGTTTACCTTGTCAGCAGAGGAATGAAACTGTACAGCCATTTGGATTTCTCCATTCAAACCAGTCAGAACAAAATCCAACTTTTCCTCGTTGATCCAGAATTCAATCGTTCCGTTTTGCAGGTTCACTTCCATGGACACCACAATCTCGCTGTACACTGCCGTGCTCGGCTGATCCCAATTCACAAGCAAGCTTTTTCCCATTAGAGCATCTGCTATCACACTTGTAACGTGCACAATATTCTAAGATTTATCACCTGTTTCATGCTGAATGTGATGTGAAAACAGTGTCTGAAAACAACAACAAAAAAAAAACTGTAAGAACAAATTAGGACAGCGAAAGATCGATACCTCACGGCCACTTTGAACTGAAACAAATACATTCGATCGCTTTGCCTCAATGCCGTCTGACTCGTTCATGCTAAGCATTACATACCACACCTTTCCGTCGCTCTTCAACTCATGCCACGCCCTTCCCAACTTAAGAGTCGCTTGCTTTACCCCGATTGACACCTTTCGTCCGTCTTATCAGTAGGGCTGCGGTATACAAGACGTTCTTACACTCTTCTTGACCTTCACAAGGCGCACGCGACACTCTGTGAAGCACATGAGCAATTCAAACATCTCAGCGGCACTTCGACCTATCGTGGAGTTCGTAGCTGTCCAGTGGTCACTGAGCACAGGATACGAGATGCTAGAGCCTAGAAAGAAAGAATCAAGGTTGGCTCAAGTTTGACATCAAGACAAAATACTGGCAAATGTTGGAAGTAGAGTTGAACCACAGACAGTCGTTGGCTCTGCAGCTGCTTCCGCGTTTCGCTCTGCGCACGACGTTTTGAATGATTTGTCCCACGGAAGCTCTTCGCTCGACCATGTCCTCGCATTGGAAGAAATAGTTGGAGGCGTAAGAGAGAAGTGCCCCATTCCTGAGCCCTGCGGAGACGTTACTGAAACGATTCCACCGGGACTGGTTGCCAGTGCAGCTGAAACTGGACTGCATATCAAGGAAAGGGGAGCATGGCTGAGGATTAGCTGCCGCATCTGAGAGATCTTCATGCTTTGTTCTGAGTCTTGCTTGGAGTTTGCAAGCTCCAATGCCTTGTTACAAGTCTCGAGGGCTTTGTTATTGTCACCCACTGCCATGTACGCGCTCACCAACAGGTTAAGAGAATTCGCGAGGATCGTTTCTTCTCCCATTCTCTCAGCGACTGAAACAAATATCTCCAGGTCTACAACACACCCTTCGAGCTGTGAGGAGCTGTTCGCAGTAGATTCTGTCACTTCATGCACCATCAACCAATACACACATTCAAGGAGCTCCGAGAATTCACCAGGAAAAGAGATCGTTCCACTCTCTTTACAAATTTTCACTGCTGCCTCCAGATCGACAACCGCTTTTCTCGATTGTCGCATACGAACAAAGGTGCGTGATCGGCATAATAAAGCTCTAGATTCCATATCTGTATCGCTCAACGAGCGAGAAAGAGTGACATAGGCGTCAAAATGTTCAAGCGCCTTTGGAAGCTTCTCTAGGCTTAGATATGCTGCCCCCAGGTAGCCTCTGGCTTGTGCTTCAGCAGATAAGTTTTGCGTCTCCTGGGCTGCAGACAAAAATTTCTCATGCCACTTCGCAGCTTGTTCATGCTCTCCCGAACAGCTACATGCAATCCCTAGGCACCCGTAAGCGCTGCCTTCCCTATCCTTGTTTCCCTGGAGCTTCGCTCTTTGGAGAGCTTTCTTCCCGCATTCAACCGCTCTGCCGATCTGACCGTTAGATGAACAAAGCACGCTGATAGTGAAATAACACTCATGCTCCATATCACCGTCGCCAATCCTCTTCGCAATGTTCAGTGCACTTTCAGCGCATTCGATCGCTCTTTCTGTGTTCTGCAAGTCTCGGTATATGTTTGCTAGCCGACAGAGGGATCTTCCCTCAGACTCAATGTCTCCGGCTTGTCTCGCTATCTTCAATGCTTGCTCTTCATACTCTACCATCTTGTCATGCAGGCCCAATCCACTGTAGGCCGCAGCCAGCCCTTTCATGATCAACGCCTCAATCTCACTGTTGCCAGACTCTCGTGCTGCCATGATGGCAGCATCTTCGAATCTGAATTGCTTGAAATTCGACTTACCATTGCTCAAGATATCGTTCCAATGCTGCTGCTGTTCCTGTTGATGCTGAAGCTTCCTGGGACCACCTGGTCCAACGACATGCTGCGCTCCTTCAGGAGCTTTTCCGCACCAAAGAGACTCTTCCATAGCAGTACTTGGAGACGTCCCACTGGCTACGGCATTCCAAGGGCCAAATCAAGCAGCGGGCCTGACTCAGTTAGCCATCTCCACCTAGCGCCCCCTATCTCCCAGACAATCGCGGAGTCATTCTTCACGGGTTGAAGGAGAGCTGCATGCCTGTTCACATCCGGAGGTAGAGACCCTCGCCATTTCATGAGCAATCAGCTTCGCTCACCCTTTCCATCGCGTGTTTCCTCTGCTTCTTCTCCATAGGCATGCTGCTACCTTTGCAGCTCTGCTGCCATGAAAATCTCGAAGTCCACGACCCACCCCACCCTTCTTCTTGATTACCCCACCCGTCAAGTACCCCAGGGACACCCAGTACCCTTGTCTTAACAGATCGTATGACCCCACTCGAGCCCAGGATGACCCAGACACATCCATACATATTCAACCGTACAAATACTACCCCACCCCTCTTGAAATCGAGTTTACTGTGGTGACTACCCACCGCGTCTGGCAATGGTACCTTTGCTACCCACCCTACCAAATGCCATTACAACCACCCTACTCATGTTCCAAACCCCATCGATTCATGAAGTACCGGTGTCTATCCATAGCAACCTACGGGGGTCAATTGAGGGGGTACCAACTGTACCACATAAATCAGTCATCCCATGAATTCTCTACCATCGATAGGTGGGGTGGTAAGAGTACCCCCTATTTTCAATGAATTTAGTAGGGTCATATTGATGTTCAGAATGTAATATCCCGACCACCGGTAGTGTATCCACCCCGGAAATAGACGGTAATGGCGAAAAGTGGGATGGAGATGGTTGTGGTTAAAGCCAGTGCGATTGCAGATGTTTCAACTCCTCTCTGAGCACTCCAAGAATCGCGAGGAAGATAATGGGCTCCATGTACGCAATTCTCCTGCTCCCCCTCTTCTGTTTTCTGTTGTCAGTTTTCCCATTGTGTTCGTGGGTTGCCTTCAAAGATGGAGTTATGTCTTGCTTGATGTGATGTGTTTTAGCACGTTCGTACCTCTGATTCCATGCTGTATGACTGTTTTCATGCTCTGATTGCTCTCTATGCAAACAGGGAATTCGATCGTTGTATACAAGAATGGGACCTCCCGACAACGTGAGAATCATTTATTCTTGGCGATTTTGTCCGCTGTTTGACATTGTTGTCGCCACAGTTTAAAGGCGTTTGGAAGCCTGGTATGTTTCCTGGAGAGGAAGAGCATGCCCAGAGACTTGCGCACTGCATGGGCTACTGCTAAGTAGTCAATTTTTGGTTACCATTTTTCAACAAAAGTCTCTGATACACCTCAGAAGACCATCTTCAGTTGCGAAGTATCCATCCTCAATCCTGAGATCAATTGGATACAAAGCTCAATGACATATCCTCATTTCGCTGATTGTAGCCTGACTTTCACAAATAAGAGTTGGCTTATGGAGTGTTGCCGAGACATGCACAAGGCAACCAGTCAATTGATTCAGAGATTTGCACGAGGCCAAATCTTGCACCAGTCTCACTCTTTTGCGACAAACCGAATGAGAGTTTCCTCCCTTACAGGTCCTTTGGCGGCATCGAAGTTCAACTCCTAAGTTGAGCCCAGCTCCGGCTTCTCAGGCCGAGAATGCACTCATTCCCGGATTCCAACCGCGGACTCTCCGACTCATCCCTGTGTCTGACAAGTTACTAGCGGAAGTCACTGTTAGTGAAACTGATGGCTTGTTGCTTGCCACGTGAATGTAGGCATCGAGCAAAGATCAAGATACTAGGCTAGCGTCCTAGTGTGCCAGCCACAACTTGGCGAACTGAGGCTCACTGGCTTAGGGGAGACTAACGCAGACCAAATTCAATTTCATTCTGGTACTAATTTTAAGTCAACTCGCGCTCGAGGTCGAAAAAGCAAATTGAAATCCAACTAAAAGTTCATTATATTTGAATTTCAAACGATGCGTTTGCAATTTCCGAATTTCGTCGCCCCTCCCTGCCATGGTAGGCGGGACGGGCATGTCGCTGGTGGATAACATACCCATCAATGATGGGTCGGATGATTATGAATTTACCTGCAGTGATGGAGAAGAAAGCATTTCCGAATCGTCCAGTGACGAAACTGAGATCTTAGGTCCACCGCAGAAGAAGAGATATCTTCGGAAAGGGAACAGGATCGGCAACTGGACGAAGAGGAATATGAGCAGGAAGAGGCTTGATTGGTACAAGTTTCAAAGAACTTTGAGTGACTATCAATTTCGTATATTCTATCGAATGTCTCGCACTGCATTCTAACATCTTTTGTCTCTCATTCGTAATGATATTACTGGCAAAGAGGAACATGGAAGGAGGGGCAGTCCACATGGGTGTATCACGGAGGAGTTGAAACTGTCCATGATAATCAGATGGCTGGCAGGTGGCTCATACTTAAATATTCATCACTTCCATTGAGTCTCTGATTGTGCGCAAGAATGAAGTACTTGTGGCCATCTCGAATTGTGACCGTCCCTTGCGCATCAGATATCCTGATTTGAAGGACACAAATGCTTTGCAAAGCATCGCCACAGGCTTCAAGATGAAATCTTCTCGTGGCGTTTTTGATAGATGCATCGGTGCCATTGAAGGAGTACTGATTAAACCGCATTGTATCAAAGGAATGGAGTCGTACAGAGCTGCACGTTATTTCACTCGCAAGGGATACTATGCATTGAGAACCGTCGATTCCTTTGGTATGGTATACACAACCCGGTTAGTACACATGATAGCCTTGCTTTCTGCAAAGGAAAACTGGAGGATCTCAACCTCCTCCGTCCTTCTGTGCGTCGGTAGGTGGAGCCTTGGCAGCATCTTGTTGTAACGCGAAGAAAATGAGGGTAAAATTGGATATTTGATGTTATATTTAGCTCTCAGAATACAACTATTTATGTTTCAAACCGTTTCACGTAACGAATTATTTCAAGATTTGCGAAATTGAATTTGGTCTGCGTTAGTCTCCCCTTAGTCAGGCTTGAAACTTGAACTCGTGAAGGCGGCCGGGTGCCGCGACCGAGTCACAGAGTCAGTCGGTCGGAGCCTTTCCGGCGATCATAGGTACCGTACTGGCCTCTTAGTACGCAGCCTTGATGAGCGGCACCGGGCCGGAGTCTGGCGGCTCGCCGCGCCGGGCGGAGTCCGTCGCCCGGCCGGTACGGTCGGCGGGCCGGGCAAGCCTGCCCCGGGCCGAAGTATCCTGAAGAAGGCAGCAAAAATCAAATAGCTGAACTAATGTATACTGTTCTTCTGCCTTTTGAACCCCCTCGAAGGGGCATGGCTGTGCGCTGTCGCCTAATCCCAGCATGGCAAGGAAGAGCCGATAGCGAGAAGATGCGTTGTGAATGACTAGTAGAGGAAGCATGAAGCAGAAGAGGCGGGAGGAACTCCTGCTTGCTGCCTTCATGGTGTTATCTCTCGGGATCATGGCCATAGGGTTGAACAACTTTCGAAACCAGACACCTGTCGGCATGATGTCAATTGACGAGAACTTGATGAGACACGACAGCAAAGCAAGAGGAAACGGCCAAGACAGTGTGATGGAATCTGATGTGGAGGGGTTACTAAATCAACGGCTAAAGTTGTTAGAGAAGGAGAGAAACAAACTTGTAGCCAAGAAGAAAAGAGAGGTCGCCAGCAGGTTGAAATTCAAGCGAGAGGCAAGAATGAAGGTGATAAGGCACTTGAGTCAGATCATGAATCGCCACCCCTCTCTCATGACAGATCTTGAGCGTCTGTCGGATGCAGATGGCAGAGTGCCTCTTCACTCGATTGAGCAGAAAATGCAGCAGTACCACAAACTTGAGCTCCAGCGCCAGTTTCTGTTGCGCCACCCTCACAGAGCGAGCATGTCTGTGATCAACTTGGCACAGAGCCAGTCCGCACCTGCTTCTTCAGGAGGCCTCGGGTGGTCCTTGAGCTTGAGACGGCAGGAAACGAATGGGACGTGGGGATACTGGCGAACTCCGGAAAACTCCAACAACTTTGCCGGGCAACAACAGCCTGTGGAGAACACGAATCCGTTCGGAGAGCACGTCATCGGACGCGACATGGACTCTGACGTCAATGCCTCACTGATCGAGGAAGGGCAGGATAATCCGCTGCTAGACATCGTGGAGGGCAAGGGCTTCCCGAAGATGTTCTACGAGAGCGACAACTTCGCACCGTGCACCGACCCAGACAAGTGCACGCTCACTCACACGAGGTACGGGCCAGGAGTTGGAGGGCGGGAGGATAGGAAGCTTGAGCGCAGGCGCGTTAAGTATGAGTACGAGCACGAACCTTTCATGAAGGACCGCATCGTCAATTGCAGTGCAGACCGTCGATCGCCGAATTATCATCCTGCGTGTGATCGAGGGCGGAACAAGTACGGCAGGCCGCTAAGGCCAGGAGGATTCCCGGACGACAATCAGATAGTGGACGATTACATCTACAGAAACTCTTTGCAGCCCAACACTTATGAGAACGTTACCATCTATCCCCGAGAGATGTATAGACAGCGACAGTTGCCGATTGTGAACCCTAACGGGGTAATGAGGACGACGTATCCTGGAACGGGGAGATATGGTGGGCTGACCGGACCTCCTTGGTTCACGGAAGGTCCCGTCGGAAGCGAGGAGGGATCTGTCACCGCGCACTCAGCTCTTGGAGGAAACAGTGACATGCAAGTGAAATCGCGAAGCTGGAGCGATGTTGGGCTGGGTGATCGAACGGTTCCAGCTCAGGACAGTGTCGGACAAGTTTTGCCAGGGATGGAGGAAGCGGAGCAAGGTAAGAAGCTTCAAGTCTCATGTTTTCGTTCTTCAGTCTGTCCTGCGGTCTTTAATCTTCGTGATTGTGCTAGGAACTTATCTCACTCATCCAACGGGAGGGTATTTCCGAACTGGGATGCGTCCAGCTCTGCATGCTCAGAAGCCGCGTCCGTTGGATGAGCATTATGACGTGAAGAGTGAGGTAGATCAGAGAAAGTGTGTCAGAGGCTAATGCTGACATCGTGTATTTGATCACCAACGATAGAGTCCAGTATATCTTCAGAACTTGGCTCTACACATCAAAAATCTGCTTCACCCTCTCAAAGGTACTTGGTATGTCCTTGTGAGTTCATATCTGATTCCATGCCAGAATCAAGCAAGGAAATCATTTCGACACAAGCAGGGCTTCAGCGATCACAGGACCGGGTCAGCTCACCATCCCCTTGCTGCCTCGAATGATTTTGGAGCGTTGCTGCAGGTCAAGAAAATCAGGTCAGAGTTGGCTAAATGGCGCCATGATGTTGAGGTTGCGCTCATCTCCTCTGCTGTTGTCGGAGTTGACTTGATTGTAGTCCGGCAAGCCGGCAGTATATCCCCTCAATGAGATCGAGAGCTACTCCCGCACACCAAACCAGTAAGACTTTTCTTGCCTGCTGCCCTTGTGGGGCTAACGATGGACCGTGGCAGATTGAAAGGGAAGGACGAGCCTAATGCTCTCAAGGTGATTTTAAGGAGCTTCGATAATCCTGGTGAGCCTGAAGACTTCCAGGTGGCCAGAAAAGCTGCCGAGCCTGAAAAACAGTGGGGCCTGGGCAAGATGATGCGAAGTTTCGAGCAAGACCTTGACAGCCTGAAGATTGAGAGTTAAGGATCAAGTGCTCGTTCCTTGTAAATATTCCTGCAAACTGCCACCGTTGGCTATCCCGTCCCTCGCCTGATGAGCGGTCTACAAAAAGGGTTGCTGTAACGATGGACTGCCCCATCGTTAGGGCGGGGTAGTCCATCCTTAGGGGTAGGGGTAGTCCATCGTTACATCAACCCCTATGTGGTACAGTGCTTTCATCTAAAATGACCGGGTACTTCTTGATAATTTATCAACCTGATCTACCCTACCCACCTGGTACTACCCTGCCTTGAACTGTTTTAGAGGCTATGCAGCATGAGCAGCGATGCAGTTCGAGTAGGGCAGAGCGACCCTGCGATACAGAAGCCCCTAGCTTCCCTTCCTGATCTCCTCCTCCTTGATTGATGCCCGGAAACTTTCTTGATGCCTTCGGCTGAGAATGTTGTGAAGGCTATAGATCATTCTTGCTTGTCCTTTCGTTGAAAGACTTTGTGTGGGCGTCCAATCGCGTGTTGTCGTCAGAGGGGTTAAGATTCATGCAACTGTTGTGAGTGATTACGTGATGCTTCTCTGTCATATGGCCAGAATGGCTCTGACACACTAAAGGAAGAAGTTTTCAAGATGATACTTGCGAACTCGACTGAACTTGTTAGTGCAGGTCATTTGCAACGAGGCAGGATGACGGAGCTGCGAGATATGCGGCATCTCGACTACACTCCAGTACAAGTGTGTGATGACTCAATCAAGATCAAGATCAAGACGCTAGATGATACAAACTCATGGGAGGTGGAGGGAGAAGGGTCGTGGACTGTGAAACAACTCAAAGACCATTTGAAGGAAAACAAAGGACTTGTGAACAAGAAGATCCGTCTCATTCTCTTGGGGAAGATGCTCGAAGACTCGCATACATTGAATTCTTATGGTGTTAAGGACGGGGACTTTTTGCATGCCGCGATTTCTGACGAGCTGCCACAAGCTGAGGTCGGGGTGAACATAGGGAGGGAAAGAAATTCAGATGAAAATGAGCTGCGAGGATTTGATCGCCTTTTGCAAGCAGGGTTTAATCGTACAGAGATTGAGATTCTACGCATCCAATTTCATTCTCGCCGGGGCCACTTTGGACGACCGCTATCGGAAGCTGAAGCCGTCGAACTGGAGGAGGAATGGCTGGAGCAGAACTCGGATGGAGCTTTGATGGCCTACGGCAACAACCGAGATGGTGCCATGTAATGTTGGAGGATTATGCAGATCTGATTTTGGTTCCTTTCGATCGCAGAGTTTGGAGGTACACGAAGGATGGATAGAGTGATGGAAGAAGTGGCGGAAGGAACGCAAGCAGATATGATGCTTGTAACACTCTTGAGTTTGATGCGTGATCGTGCCTGATGTAGCACGTGACAGGGGCTAGTAATGGGGTTCATCTTTGGAATCATTATGCTGTTTTGGATCTGGGAGCGAGGCATTCCCCGGCGGCAAAAGCTCGGTATGCGATGAAACCTTCTGATTGTCAAGTCGTTTGACCCAGGTGTTAGGTATCCTCTGCGGAATCGGTTGCAACCTCACGGTAAGTACCTTGTCTTTACTTTCCTTTGCCTCCTTGTCTTAGCAATCTTTCCTACTTGCAGATGGGTATGATCCGCTTACAAGCCCGTACGCATGGAGGAAGGGCAGACGGGGCACATTCGCACCCATGAGCATATTCATATGATGAGACGAAGTAGTTCGTTGACCTTCTTGTGTACAATTAGTTCACGTCTTTGATCTCAATAGCAATCGGTGTATCTTGACAGAGATATAGCGTTGTAAGGAATGATGAATTTCTCCTTTCTAAGGCTTTTTCTCCGCACCTTGAATTCGCAAGCGAAACCGCACAAGGAGTCTATCACGTTCATACATTACAGGGATTTGCAAACCTCTTCAATTTCAGGAGCAGCAATCTTCGACAGATCTTCGTAAGTCTGCTTCTTGAAGTCTACTGATCGCTGGACAAGCTCCTCCCATGTCGACCACTTCACCCTCGTGAACTCTGCTGGCTCTCCTATTCCATTCAGATTCACGGGAGGCAACCCATCTGATGGGTAAAGGAACAAGGTCCAGTGCATTTCCTGCCCACAAAATCCAGCTTTGTGAAGCCAAGATTTTCCGGGCACATCATACTTGTGGGTCTCACATAGTGACTTGATCGTCTTGACTGTTGGCTCCCGCAGACCTGTCTCTTCAAAGAGCTCACGTGCAGCTGCCTCTGTAGGGCTCTCCCCTTCCTCAATACCTCCTTGTGGGAGTTGCCACGCCCCTGCCTTGTCCTTCCGCTCCCCCAACAGCAGCTGCTTCTGCTTGTTGAAAACTATCGCCCCAGCACATGGCCTGTATCTTTTCGTGCTGTCCTCCATTTTTGCCGACATGAACGCAACACGACTAAACTGACGTTGACGTTGCTGCAGATGTGTTTCTCTGGGAGCACCCAAGTAACTGCAACCAAAGGAATGAGCTGAGGTAGCACACAACAGCGTGGACACGAGGATACGAGAGGGCGCACTGCGCATCGTGTGGATGGAAGCAGAAGACAAGTGGGTAGGTCGCATTCAGCAGTCTGAGGAAGGGAAGCGTTAGCATAGTGATGATTGTGGAAACGAAGATCATTGCTGCATTAGCAGGTGATTGAGATTGATTCTTGACAAATACGAAACAACAAACAGGAGTGTGGAATGACAGGAGTTTGAAGTTGTTTTGAGCAGCAAAGGACGAGGAGATAGGAAGAGATGAATGAAGAGAAGGCAGCAGGAAGGGATGGAGAGCATGGATTGAGGACCCGACGGCAGCAGCAGCAGTAGGAAACTTGAGCGAGAAGTTGATTTATACGGGGGAGGTGATTTGTAACTACTAAATAATATTGTATATTTGTATGAAAATGTGAAATTCAGTACAATTTTCTGTACAATCAGTTGTAATTGTACTATGAAAATCTACAATATCTGCAGTAGGTGGATAAAATTGTCTGAGGCGGGGTGAAAGGAAAGCGGGCATGCTGGCAAGCGCGAGGGTTGATAGGGCATTGCGCGGCTCTGGGCGATGATGGAGAGAGGAGAGGAACTACTCGTCATGCAACATGGCGAAAACATGAGAAGATCAAACCCTGTATGACCGGAAGCGATGTACCACAGACTCAATTCGATTCTTGCTCTAGCATGCTTCATGCAGATTGCTACTTCTGGTCTGGCTTTCGTGCCCGGTCACGCGCCTCACCGTAGCAGCAAAAGACTCGTGGTGCTGCGCAATGAAGTCTTGAACGTCGAGCATCTGAGAACTCGAGCTCCCAAGTATCACCTGTCCGAGCGAAATGAAGTTGAACTTTGCCTGGTGCATTTTTACAACGCAGGGAATGCACAGCACAGGGAAAGGTTTGAAAAGATCACTGGGAAAAAAATGGAGCGTTATCTTCCTTGGAACACATTTTTGATGCCGATGACACGTCAAGACATCCGACACGTTGAGACGAGCCTGAACGATGTCGTGATGTGGGTTGGGCCCTACGAAAGCAAGCACAAGTTTTCAAGGAAGGGCCTTCAAGAAAGCGTAGAGAGATGTGGCGATACTTGTGTTTTTCATGCGATGGTGCTCACAGAGAATGGTGGGGAGCTGAAGCTTTCTTTGGAGCGTGACTTGCGCTCCAAGAACATCGACGCACAAGTCCAAGCTGTGAACAGCAAGAAAATCTCAATCAAAGTCTTCAATTCCAAGAGCTTGAACATACTGGATCTGGCAGAAGCAGTGAGCAAGAGGCACGACATACTGTGGATCGAGGCAAAACCTCAAATCTCTCTGAGAAACAAATACGCAGCCATCACCGTACAGGTACGTGCCTCGCTCTCGTTCTCGTCATGGCGCGACTGATGCCTGGCAAGGGCGGATCCGCTTGTGCTCCTTGCAACAGCAACGAATGTCCTGCGTGCGTGCAATCAGAGCATACCCCGGTGAAGCATCATGCTCGCTATGCACTGACCTGATCCTCGTTGCGCAGATATGGCAGGCAAACATTCGCGGGACAGGGCAGATTGTGGGATGTGGCGACACCGGGTTGGATGTAGACTCGTGCATGTTCTGGGATTCTTCTTCTTCGTCAGGGAACCCTGGGCCTTCCTTCTACCCTGACGTTGATCTGCCCTGCTCCCATGGCTCCACCGCTCACTGTTGGCCTCAGGTTTCCACCACGCACAGGAAGATTGTGTCGTACAACTCATGGGCAGACGCTGCTGATGATCCTGGTACTGAGCATGAGGAGATGAATGCGATGCTGTCAGTGAAATGCTCTCGTGTCAGGTGGGCATGGGACTCACGTGGTGGGATCGATCCTCGGCTCGACGCAAGGAAGCGTCTCGTCCGACATCAGCTCCTTCCAGGGGATGGCACCTGCGGCCCGCATCGCCTTCTTTGACATCGGGTCTGGTAAGTGTACATGCCTGGAGTCGCCAGCCCCCCCGTCCTGATCAGGCGCACAGACCAGGGGCTCGACATCCCCGACGACATCCAGTCTGACTACTTCGGTTGGGCGTACACGCTGGGAGCTAGAGTTCACTCCAACAGCTGGGGCGACTCGTCAAACGAGTACACCATCACGGCTGCTGAGGTCGACGAGTACGTGGACAAAAACCCGGACATGCTCATCCTGTTTGCTGCGGGCAACGACGGGGACAGCGCAGTCCCACAAGGGACCGTCGGATCGCCCGCCACGTGCAAGAACTGCATCGCCGTGGGGGCGACACAGGGGGACGAGCGAGATGCTCTGACTGGAGGAGGGCGGCTGGAGGTGTTTGCTCAAGCCCAGCTGTCTTCCGGCACGTACAGCAGATCTTTCTCCGCTGCAGGGGCGAGCTTTGGAAGAGCCATAGACTCGTCGACCAGCTTCTCCTCCGCTGTGCAGACTTCCTCCTGGGTAGGAGAGCTGTGCGAGGTTCAGCAGAAGAGCTTGCAAAATCAGATCGCTGTCGTCACGAGAGGCACGTGCACGTTCGTTCAGAAGGTGTACAACGCGCAGCAGATGAACGCGGACGGAGTGATCGTAGTGAACAATGTTGACGGAGAGCCGATCTCGATGGGGGGCAACAACGTGGACATCACCATCCCTTCAGTCATGATCTCCATGTTTGACGGCGGCCAGCTGCTCAACATGACGAGGATCAGTCAGGACCACAAGTCAACCATCTCCCTGCGCAGCGCGACCTCTTTCCCAGGCTTCAATCGGGAGAACTTGGCCTATTTCAGCTCCCTCGGTCCCACTGCCGATGGCAGGATGAAGCCGGACCTCGTTGCTCCGGGAGAAGACATCTTCTCTGCTCACTCTGACGGCCGTCCTTACACCTACCAGTGCGGCAACACGTTGAACCAGGACAGAAGTGCCCTCGCCAGGATGTCCGGTACCTCCATGGCGACTCCCATCACAGCAGGAGCGTCGGCCCTTGCGAGGGAATATCTGCAGACGAGGTACCTGTCGGAAGCAGGGAATGCCGGCCTCTGGATGACTCCCGCCACCGGCACCTCCTCGGGCTTCGATCCCTCCTCTGCCATGATGCGAGCGCTGCTCCTCAACGGAGCTGTGGCGATGACAGGGAAGCGAGGAAGCCGTGGGACGACGCTCTTGTCGCCTCCCAACATGGAGATCGGCTACGGGAGGATCAACCTCACCAACAGCTTCCCCCTCTCCGATATCACAGGCTCTCCCTCCCTCATCGCCCTTGATGCCTTCGCGCAGAGCAACCCGAAGACAGCCACGGCAACGGTGAGGGACGGGGAGACTAACATGCACTGCTTCCGTGTGGACGCCGTTGGCCGGCCCCTCAAGGTCACTCTGACCTGGACGGACCCTCCGGGGCAGGCTTACTCGGGTATCGCTCTCGTCAACGACCTCGATCTCTCCCTCTACCGCCGCCCATCAGCTCAGCTGCCTGGCTTGCTCATGCTGGGCAACCAGGACCTCTGCAAGGAGGCCCCGTGCGCTGGGCCCGACCAGCTCAACAACAACGAGCAGGTGGTGGTGGCTCAGCCGAGCACGGGGATGTATGTGGTCTACGTGCATGGAAGCAGCGTGGTGGTGGATGAATCTACGCACATGAGGGGGGGAAGTCAATCCGTTCCCTCGCAGGATTATGCTTTAGCAATCACGGGAGAGTCTCTAACGGCTCTGACACAAGCAGAGTGTCCCTCCTCCTGCCCTGGCGACTGCAGTGGACATGGAGTCTGCTCGTCTGGGGTGTGTCAGTGCGACAATCTCTACGGAGCAGTCGACTGCAGCATGAAGGAGAGCTGCCCGAGTGGTTGCTCGGGTCACGGAACTTGCAACGAGCACAACGCCAAGTGCACATGCTCCCCTGGGTGGAGCGGAGACGCCTGCTCGATCTTCTCCTGCGAGAGCGGCAAGGTGAACGAAGTGGTTCTCAAGGTTGGGGAGACTCAGAGCTTCGAGAGCTGCGACGCGAGCAGCGAGTACTCCAGTCAGTCTGCATGTGCCTGGCATGTCTCCTCCTCCCCGGGGATGCGAACATCGGTGAAACTCAACAGGCTGGAGGTTGAGTCGAGCGGCTGGTTCTTCCCGCTCTGGCCAGGATGTGACGGCTCGCCGGACTGCGCGGAGGAGTGTCCCTTCGATGCGCTGCACGTGATCCACGGGCCTCTGGTCTCCTCCTCTTCCTCGTCCTCGGGCTCAATCCCAGAGTTGAGCTCGGACGAGGAAGGGCTCCCCTGCCACACGTGGGCGACGAGCATGCCGGGGTATGCCGGGACTTACTGCGGCTCCCTGGAGGACCTGACGGAGGGAGGAGAGCTAGAGCTGTCGGGGAGGAACGTGAGGGAGGTTTCGCTGGTGTTCTGCTCGGACTTTGCCGTTGAGTTCTCCGGGTTCTCAGCTGCGGCATCGTCGTTCAGGTGCCCGGGTAACTGCAGCGGGCATGGCAACTGCAACGTCAACCCCGACCAGTGCGAGTGCGAGGATGGATGGACGGGTGAGGTGTGCTCCTCTAGAGTGTACCTGTGCACACCAGGAGCTGGAGCTGGAGCTGGAGCTGGAGCTGGAGCTGGGGGACAGTCGGGGACCAAGAGCTGTCCCAACAACAATTTCACTTGTGTTTCCACAACCCGAGGACGGGGCGAGTGTGCTTGCCTGCCAGGAAATTCGGGAGAGCTCTGCTCCCTGCCATTTTGCTCGGAGATCGAGGAAATTGCATGGCGAGAAGGAAGGTGGGACGGGCATGAGGTCAAGGAGGAGGACGAGGGGGGAGGGGATTGGGGGGAGGAGGAGGATTGGACTGATTTTTGGTGTAGTTTGCAGAGCCATAACTTCAATCAGTCAACGTTCTATCTGAACAACTCAAGATGCAAGTGGATTCTTCCTATCGTCGACCTTGTCCAGTGAGAATCCCAGGAGGGCAGAAAAGGAGCAGAAAGAGGATAGAAGGGGGGAAGAGAGGGGAGAAGGACAAAGATGGGGTGCAGGCAGTGGAGGGAGAGGATGATCAATGAAAGAGGGAGGGAGGGAGGGAGGGAGGGAGGGAGGGAGAGGGAGGCAGGCAGGCAGGCAGGCAGGCAGGCAGGCAGGCAGGCAGGCAGGCAGGCAGGCAGGCAGGCAGGCAGGCAGGCAGGCAGGCAGGCAGGCAGGCAGGCAGGCAGGCAGGCAGGCAGGCAGGCAGGGAGCATCTGATTGCTCTCACAGGGCTCGAGGCCAGCTGCTCCGGCTCAACATCTCTCGGCTTGACCTCGAGTGGTTTCCGACACGTTTGGGCTGAGTTGCCTACAGTCAGCGCAGGCTTCCTCCTC
>NW_005434669.1:443828-621060 GCF_000315625.1 Guillardia theta CCMP2712
TGAACGAAAAGGACGCAGCATGCGCGAGTAAGGAGAGTATGCTCGGCATCTTCGGTATGAGAACACAGGAGGAGGAGGAGGAGGAGGAGGAGAAGCGTGAAGAAGACAAAGGGGAAGCAGCAGCAGCAGCAGCAGCAGCAGCAGCAGCAGCAGCAGCAGCAGCAGCAGCAGGCAGCAGCAGCAGCAGCAGCAGCAGCAGCAGCAGCAGCAGCAGCAGTCAGCAGCAGCAGCAGCAGCTAGCAGCAGCAGGGAGCATCTGATTGCTCTCACAGGGCTCGAGGCCAGCTGCTCCGGCTCAACATCTCTCGGCTTGACCTCGAGTGGTTTTCCGACACGTTTGGGCTGAGTTGCCTACAGTCAGCGCAGGCTTCCTCCTCCTCCTCCTCCTCCTCCTCCTCCTCCTCCTCCTCCTCCTCCTTTCTGTTTAGCACGACCTTCACGGGAAGAGCACCCTGCCCGACATGCTCCAGGGGGGTAAGACTCACCCCCCCTCTTCCCCTTCCTCCTCACCCCCTAAACTTGCTTGCAGGAAGCCGACTGCGGCTGGCTGGAGGAGCAGGATGTGTGCTCGGTGAGCAGGGGGTGGAGCTGGATAGCGATGGATCTTTCTCCTCTCGAGTGCCCTCAGTTGGAACTTTTGTTTGAGTCGGACGCCTCCAAGGCCGGGAGAGGGCTCAACGCGACGTGGAAGATAGTGAACGAAAGGTGCCTCCCTGCTCCTGCACGACGTCCTCCTTCCCGACTTCCATTCCTCCTGCTCCTCACGTTTCTCCTGCCCCTCCTCACTCTCGGTCCCTGCCGCCTTCCCTTCGCCTTCCTCGGCATCATCCTCTCTTGCATGTTCCCTTGCGCTGATGAGTTGCAGCTTGCTCCAACCATTCGTTGAAGTCAGTTTCACCGTTGTGAACGAGACGATGGAGTCCATCATGAATATGGTTTACATTCCTTCCCTCCTCTCCTCCTTTCCTTCCTTTTCCTCTTTCCCTCCTTCCCTCCCTCACCCTCTGCAGCCCCTATCTGTCCTCCTCTCCTGGATCCTCATCACCTTCTCCTGCAGACACAGCAGATACGTCAAGTCTTCGCTGAGAGCGCCCGCGTTCCCCTCAGTTTTGTCAGCATCCCGCACATGGTCGTGCAGGACCTGCAAGTCATCGACGGTCTCTCCTCCTCCTCCTCCTCCTCCTCCTCCTCCTCCTCCTCCTCCTCCTCCTCCTCCTCCTCCTCCTCCTCCTCCTCCTCCTCCTCCTCCTCGTCGTCGTCTTCCTCCTCTCCCCCGAAAAACCTCCCCCTTTCTCCTCCTCCCTCCTCAACTCTCTTCCTCTCGTATTCTCTTGCTTACCTTGTCGTCAGACCGATACGGCAGGAGGCCCTGGGACTCTTCCTACAGTCCCCTCCTCCTCACCATCACCGTGAACACTTACATGACCGACAACCCATCGCAGCTTGTCTGGTCGCTCCTGGAGGAGTTGTCGCGTCCTGTCGGGTTCAAGGGCAACCAAACGATGCTGCATGACATGGTGAGCGGGCAGATGTTCTCCTACCTCGACTCCATCGGCGACTTTCTTGCCTCCGAGAGCATCCTCCAGGCTTCCTTCCGCAGCATAGGCATGCGGAACTTCCGAGTGGACCACTTCCGAGTGAGCGTCGATGGACGGGTGATGTCAAGAGGAGGAGGAGAGGGAGGAGCAGGAGCAGGACAAGGAAAACTAGAAGGAGGACGAGGAGGACGAGGAGGCTAATGAATTTTTCACAGGAACTTCCAATGCTGGGCCAGACACCCAGCAATTTGACGACAGTGGAAAGGGTAAGGAGCGTCTGCTTACTTCTCTCTCCCTGCAATCCTTGCTGACTTGTGAAAGATCGTGGAGATCATCAAGCATGCGACGAGCCGAGACGTCGGGTTTTACTTCGGTGGTTTCACCTCCGCACTGTTTGTAAGTTCCCCTGGCCCCCCTCCCCCTCCCCCTCCTGCTCGCTTGCTTCTTCTTGCCTGACTCGCAGCTCAGGTGCTCGTCTGTGTCTGTATCGGGGTTCTGGTTCACCGGCGTTGGACGGTGAGGAGGAAATACGCGAAGCACATGTCACACGAGCTTGAGCCCGTGAGGTGAGAAGAGAATGAAGGAGAGGGGAGGGAGGGAGGGAGGGGAAGTGGCAGGAGGAGGGGGAAAGTACGAAGGGGAGGAGAGGGGGGGGGGGGGGGCGGATCATTTTGAAGTTGCGGGAGGCGTCGGCAGGGCGCGCAAGGAGATCGTCTTGGTTGCTTATCGATCTGTTTTGACAGTCCGGCGTCGATTCTGAGAGAGAAGGAAGGAGGGGACGGAGAGGCGTGAGATAGGGAAGGTGTAGATGAGAAGAGGAACGCAAACAATTCTTCTTTTAGAAATAAAACACAAACTTGATGAAATTCTCTCAAGTTATCCTCAAGCAACCTCCTCCACCTCCCCAGCCTCCACCAGAGCTTGCAGGAGGGGATCTTGCACGTCCTCTGACGCTCCCGCCTTCCTCCCTCCCTGCCCTCCAGACTTTTCTCCTCTGCCCTCCATCTCAGACTCGCAGGGGACGAGAGGGAGGAGGGGGAAATAGCACAGGCCACCGGCCAGCTGCATCATCGCTGTAATGAGAAACGTGATGGTGTAGTCGCCAGAGCTTGCATCGGTGAGAATCCCTCCGAACACAGCACTGCCGCACCAGCCAAACTGCATGAGGGAGGACAGGCTCTTCCAGCGGGCTCTGGTCTCCTTGCTCACCCAATCCATCTGGATGCTCTCCTCCAGCGGGTAGGTGCTGTTGTTGGCTGCCGTCCTGATGAGGTAGATGGGGATCATCACCATCCACGAGTGCCGCTGTTCCTTCAAGACGATCATGAGTAGGAGGAACGAGACGCCGACGGCTCGAGCTGCTATCATGATCTGCACCCTCCCGAACCTCCTTGACAGGAACTGAGCGAAAGTGGAGAAGATGGCGATGAGGATAGGAACCGAGACATAGATCCCCTGGACCTGAGCAGGAGAGAGTCCGACGCCGTGCTCCTTGCTCTTAAAGAAGAGGGGGAAGAACTTGATAGTCATACCGGAAGCCAGCGCGACCTGCCCAACACGGTCAGAGGAGAGGCGTCAGCAAACTTGACGGACCAGGAGGTCGGAGACGAAGAGGATGTAAGGGATTGATGCGCGAGTGAGACAGCCGCAAGATCGGACCTCCTGCTTCTCACTGTCCTCGACGGGAGTTTCGAGCTCAGTGTTATTTGTTTCAATTTCTCCTTGACCTCCACCAGCACCAGCACCAGCACCAGCACCAGCACCAGCACCTGCACTAGCACCAGCACTAGCACCCGCTTCTCCTCCTCCTCCTCCTCCTCCTGCTCTGTTTTGAGCTGCATCCTCTGATGGCCGGAACAACATCAGCAAGAATCCGACTGGAATCTCAAGCAGGACGCCGGCCAGGAGGACTCGTCGAAGTTCATCCTGCGTCCACTGATCGCTCCCCCAGACCTTGAACAGGACGATGCTCGTCGCTGGGCCTACGGAGGAGGGGATGAGGTAGGAGAGGAACTGATAGTTGTACCACGTGCTCCTCTTTCCATCAGGCACGCAATCAGCAAAGAGAGCTTGCACGGGACCTGTGAACACTCCATTGGCGAACCCCCAGACGATGGCCGAGAAGAGGAGGAGCTGGTACTCTTTTTCTGCCGTGACTGCGTTGCCCGGCCAGACGGCGTACACAGTCAAGGAGATGGCCGCAAGGTACGCCAGCCCTCCCACAGCGATGATGCGATGCCTGGGAGTCTTGTCGGCTATCCACCCCACAGGAAGCGCGAACGCCAAGGTTGAGGCTCCCAGCACAGCCTCCACCACACCCTGCCATGCCGTGTCAGAAATTCGTTTTTGAGCTTCGGTTCTGTTCATGCAAAGATGTAGGTATTTGGGCATTTTGGATCGTGCTTCACTTACAACTTTGGTGTTGGAAGAGTTTGATATAACGTACAGGTAACCAGCGAATATGGTCCCGTTCCATATCGAGTCCGCTAAACCAGCAATGCTCGAAATAACCTGCAGAAAAGCGCCGATCAGAAGGCATGGGGAGGAACAGGAGCAGCGTCACCAGGCAGAGAACCACGTTATGGTTCATGTCCGCTTCCTGCTGTCCTGCGGGGGAGGAATATGAACAGTTGGGATGGACCGAGTTATGAGGAAATGAGAACCTGTTCACCCAGCTGGTGCCTTGCTCAGAGCATACTTCACCTCGAGCAGGTCTCGACTCTCGTCCTTACCCACCTCTCCCTTCCACCTCAGCGCCCTCACTCCCTCCCCCACGTACGCTCCAGACGCTCCATCAAGCGGCGGGAAATCTTCCAAGCCTGCCTCAGGGCTCGGGAGATTGGCGCTCGGCCCCGGGGGGGGGTCGGCCCGGACCGAAATCGAGTCACTGGCTGCGGTCACAGTGATCCTCGTACCTCCATTTACTCAAAGTTAAGTTAAAAATCAGTACGAGGACAATCAGGAGAGACGAGGAGGCTTGAACCTGACACTAGTACGTGTCGAACTGGCCACACGGCTAGAAGAGAAAAGACAGCGAGAACCAAACCTAATCCTGCCAACTGCTGTCCCCCAAACTTAACTGATTGTACATGTCACCCCCTAGCAACTCCGAAATTTGCATCTGTTGACCGTCTGACACTTCAACAGTGAGGCTCCACCCCAACCGCCGAGCTTCCGCATCCAGTCGTATTTTGCTGCGGTGCAGGGGAGACGGCGAAAAGATGCGATTTCGTGAGCCTGTCTGATTCTGAGTCTTACGACCCGAACCTGCGCCGCCGCGAGAAGTAGTGATCTCGAAGAAACGAGGGTGTTGACGGATATGGTCACGGCTACAATACTGTCAGCATCTCTCGAGTCCCTGTGGTCGGTCCGAGGGACGGCGTAAGGAATAAAAAACATGGAAGCTGGGGTGGAGATGAGGGCCGCACTGCGGCAACAATGGTGGGGTGGGGTTTCAATCAGGGGGTGAAAATATCAGGGGCTAACATTTTCGATGCCTTCTTGGCGTCTCTTCCGTGAATTCAAGGGACTGGATCATGCGGTATTTACTACAGGTGAGAAGTTTCACTTTCAGGACGAGGAGATACCGTGACCCGGACCGCGAGCAGGCCTGACGCTATCATGAACACAAAGGGTGTGACATCGAGTCGTCTCGCCTGAGCTGACTTACTAACTAAAACTTGCGACTGCGGGCTGTACCATTGCTGCAAAGTGCGGCACGCTTGGCTGACTCCTGTCACGATATTATGCGCCTCTGTAAGCTCCTGGAGATGCGTGACGCTCACCATATCCAGGCGCATCTTATTTAAAACTACTGTTATAGACAGGGAAGCCTTGCGATCTCTACAAGTAACCTGCCAGGTGCATGGGGCAACCGGTGACGTAACTACCCACCACCCCAGAGTCTCCATTGTTTCGCCCATTGAATCGGTGAGATAATATCACCCTACCCTCCGACTTGTTGAACATGGACGGTCTGCGTTTCCCTGATTGTATCACGAAACCGACTTTCTGCTGACACACGTGTCTATCACTATGACGTAACCATTACCGGAATTCATGGAAAAGAATTGTTTTCGGAATGAAAGGGAAGCTCTCGTGTGGTAAAGGTTCCAACGATGGATGACGAAAAGATGTAGTTTCGAGAATTAAAAGTTGTCAGCAGATCCGCGGTGAGACTACTTTCCTCTGGCTAAGCAGGACTCTAGTTCACCAACCCTCCCACACGATCGTTGCCACGAGCAAACCTGAGCTGCTTCTAGTGCTGTCAGCCCTTTCTCCATATCTTCTCTCGAGACATCCATACACTCCTCTAATACTTCGTTCGCCTCCTGTGTAACTGTACTTGATTTGTGAACTTTGTCCTAGCGTCAAAATGTCGTCTATGTTGCTCAATCATTCCTCTATGTCCTATCGTGGAGGCGGGGACCGGGAAGTTCATCTTTTCCCCCGAAGAAAAGTTGGACAACAAGTCATTCCGCACAAGGGAAGACGACCTCTCGTGATCGATTTCTCGGTCCTACAATCCCTCTTCGATATTCCACAACTGCAAGCCAGCAAGCGACTCGGCATCTCCCTGACCGCGATGAAGCAGCTCTGCAGAAAGCTTGGCGTGAGCAGGTGGCCATATCAGAAACCCGGGAAAAAGGGGAAAACAATCAGGAGAAAAAGCCAACAGCTGAGCCCTGCAGCATTGGGCGAGACCAACTCACTACCGGTTGCTGAACAGCCCGTGCAAAGTTTGGTGAGCAAGATTGAGAACGGCAGTGCAGCACAACAAAATGAGTCTCTGACCCCAGAGGTTGAAATCAAGAAGGACGAGGAGACACTGCCCACAATGCAGGAGGACAACATTGCTTGCATGCTGGGCGTCAACTCAGTGGACGATTCAGCCGACGACGATGATTCGAACTACCTCTCATCATCGTCCTTGTCCGAATACGAGAACGATGTTCTGCCGCAAATGGAAATACGTCCTGATCAACTGGCCTGTGCGGAGTGCTTGCCTCTCGAACCGGATTGGATCGCATGGTACATGGCTCATGATGGCAACGTTTCGATTTATCCGCCATTCGAAGCTTTCTGTGGACTGTGAATTGGAAAGCAACATTGTTGTATCTTTTTCCGGTTAGGCCGTGGCCTGACATTGTAGAATTGCCCTCTTGCAAACATCGACTCTGTTTTTTTTTTTTGTTGTCTTCATAAAAAGTATGAATTGTACATTGCTACATTTTGAGATTCTGATCAACCAACCCATCATCCTTTGCAAGGATGAGAAATTGCTTTTCCAGGAAAAAAAGCCGATGAAGCTAGCTTTGAGAATTCTTTAAAATTTAGATCGTATCTATGATTACAATTTATCAGAATCATAACAAGGGACGTCGATGTTTCCATCCTCTCGATTCGTCCTTTTTCATCCACCTTCCTTTGTCATCCAACTAGCATTTATCCTTCTGTATATGGAAAACATTCTGACAATAGTCAATGTTCTCATTGTTTCGGATACAAGTGAGGTAATTGTTCCTCAGACTGCTGAAACAAACTTCTTTCCCTTGCCAATTCGGATCTTGGCAATCATTCTCAACACAATCGATGAAAAGATAAAAGCATGGTTGCGAATCCCGGCCAAGTACTTGCCCACAAGTACTGTAGTCACCTCTACATGTATCTTTGCAAAACCTTGTTGAAAGAACAGACATGGGTGAATACGCCAATGCTATCTCCTGTGGATTCACTTGCATCTCAGGTTGCAGAAACTGGCCCGCAGCGTCACTGGCATGACAATGCGCACAGAAATCAGAAACCTTTCGATATAAGAGAGTGTTTGATTTCAAAACACTGTTGCTGTGTCTTCCCGAACGGCTGATTACAATCAATGCAAACAGCATGGTTGTCGCAAACAGCGCTCCAAGAAACCTGCAAGAGGATTAGTTCCGCAGATGACGTACAGCACAAAACATAAGGAAATAACCACAGTCAGTCACCTTTCCATTTTCATAAATGCAGTGCGAATGCATGACAGTGATACACAAAAACGATTTCTCCCATCTCTCATCCCTGGCTACCAATCAAATCTACTCGTTCATGAAGGTCTGGATGCATTACCCAGCCACTTGTATCCTGCCGCTCATTACCTCGAACAAAACAGCAAGGCACATGGGTGAACATGCCTAGAAACAATTGATCTTGTCTTTGGTGTTCGGTTGTATAGCACATTTGCACGCTTTTGTCCCATGCTTACCGCCATTGAAGAGCCATTTCGAGGAGTGGATTCTAGCCAAAAATCAGTCATCTTTTACCTTACTCAAAGTTAAGTTAAAAATCAGTACGAGAACGATCAGAAGACTGTACAACCTCTTTTACTCAACTTGAAGTTAAGTTAAATTAAATGGCCCAGTCACCGTGAGTGGAGTCGGAACCTGCCCTGTGAATGACTGGACAGGAATGTGTAGACACTGCGGCTGGAATAGTTTGTTGAAGATAGACCGGGTTCACGGTTGGCAGCCGCCACTACCGTGTACGGTACGGTCCGTCTGGATCCGAGCATGGCAGGATTATTCCAGACTGTCACCAGGTTGCGACAGTTTGAAGAAATTGTCCATCATCCATCGGGATAACACCTCTTCTCCGACTAACTGAAAGGAGCCTGATTTCACAGTCAGAGTCACCGCCTCGTCAAGTTCCAGCCTGGGTAAAGACAATGCCCCGAAGGCCTCTCGCAGCGCTCACCGTCATCACAGCCCAATCCATCATGCACCTCAAATTTTCTTGCAAGGGCAGAAAAGTCTGCGCGCCGCAGGCTGCGATCCATGGAAACCTTGGCAGGTCCTGTCAGCTCTTGAAGAGGGGTGTAGAGCTACACGCCTTGTCGCCATGGAAGAAAACATCGTTGATCCGATCTCCATAGCTGTTGATTCAACGCAATACAAGGTTGTAATCAGCGAAGCAGGACTATGAAAGTTGATCTGCATACCTCAACAGTGTTTGGAGAATAGTTATCACGGGAATAGTTTTACAATCGATGAGAGCGAGTGAACGAAGTTCTGCGATGTTCGGGTTACAATGCGATAGAAAACAAAGGGGAGCGAATTACCTGAACATTTCATGATCATCTCAAAAAATACTTCTTCCTGTAGATGAATACTATGCTGCGATTCATTCAATAAGGCCTAAGCTCAAAACTTCAATGCGATCAACACCAAAACCAGTTGCTCTATCTTTCCAAAGAGTGGAATAAGTTTGGAAATCGCTTTAGTGTCAATCTGAGATTGTGTAAAAATGTGAACAGCAGTGCAACCAACGTACATCTGTACAGTTGGATAGACATAAGGTGATAAGGGACGGAAATAGTTCATGGAGGTTGCAAGGTATGGCGGACTGTCTTCGTAGCAATCATTTGAAAGAATAATCAGATTGTGCAGGACTGGGTCAATGAATCGAGAAAACTGACCCTTTGATCGAGAGAGAGAGCACGCAAACCTGAGATGTGAGATACGATCAGACACAACCATCTGAATTCCATCCCTCCAGACCTTCAAATCGAACGCTTTTGAGGGTAGGTCTGATTGATGACTCCTTGAGGACATAAACAGGATCGGATCCTTGAAACAGATGTAAGCTCTTCAGTTGCCTGTAGGTTGTAAGTCTCCTCAGTCATCGACAATGGTGGTATGTGGCCACATGCAATTGTTCAACAGAATCTTCAATCCTGTACCAGATTAATCCCAAGAACAGACCCAAATCGCGTCACCGGCAACAGAAGATCGGATCGCTAGATGCTGAATTTGCAGGTCAAAGCTCCACAATTTGAGGCCTAGGATGCACCTCTATCTGTGGGCAAAACTTTGCTATCGCCTGCCGAAATGGAATCAAACCTTAGCCTCGGAGCAACAGCGTTTGGAGAATTTCCTCTTCGCTTTCTCCGACACAGTTCATGACCGTGGTGCAATCCCTTGCAGCAGGCCAATTTCAACATGTTTCAAAAGATCCTCACTGATGTCGATATACAACCTTAAATTCAGCCTTCTGATGTTTTTGCAATGTGAAAAAAGATGCACTAATAGACTTGGACCCTAGTTGACCATCAGCGGGACTGTGGTCTGAACAGAGGTCGGGAGAAGAGTGTAAAAAATCATGCTCACTGTTCCTCTCTCATGGCGCCCTAGATACACCCCTTGCAAATTGACAGAAACCTACACAAAGGCATACAGTTGATTCTCCATCACGAAGTCGAAGAAGAAGATCGATCGATTCACCACAGAGTGAAATTTCGCCTGCTCGATCACAACCTGCCCAACGCCAACACAAGAATCAGAGCTCATTATCACAGCTGATGCTCCTCACTCTGCATTTGACGAAAAGCGGGGTGGGACTAAGGAATGACAACCGACCTAACACACATCAGGCTTCATCATGAGTTAGAAGCGCACAGACCCGATCGAGTTTTACCGACCCCGATCTGCAAACAATAATGTGAAGGTGCCATGCGGATCTTTAAACATCATATACCACAGACTGAGAAGCATCAAGATGAACCCATAACATCGGGTTATTGCAAAGGTTTCTATATGTCCTCGAAACTATCTGATTGAAATAAATCGCTATGCACCAACAAACCTCCTGGTACCTGCAGGAAAAGCTTCGACCTCTGGGGTAGCTTTGCAACGATTTTTCTTAGAATGATCTCTTCTGGTATCTCCTTTTACCACGTTTACTCATAATTTGTTCATATACATTTTCAGACCTGCAGAATCCCAAATATCGCTTTATGTTCACTGTCATCGCTGTCAAAACATTCGTGGTCAAACACCGTATTGCTGATTTGAGAGCTCTCACACTAATTTTGCGAGAAGATCAAGATAGATTGACGATTACCTTGGTCTGCTTCGTTTGGATCCCTTGCCCTTCCTCCTCGTCCTCGTCGTTCTTGGCTTCTCACCATAATCCTCATCGTCTTCCGAACGATATTCCCATCCGAGCATTTATTTCGACTGGTCGCTTGCCCCGAGGCGAGTTTGGACGTTACATTTTCTGAGCACTTCAGTTACAATAAACGAAGGCGGCGTAGAATTTCAAAAATTATTTCACATCACATGTGCATATTTGAAGACTGAATTAAGTGTTTCATCTTGGACCACCCACCCTAAGCTTGTTCACCCTATAGACCCGACCTTGTTCATACACCTTCTTTTGTTCAAAGTGGATTGTCCTATAATCGTATATGTGCAAATATCCTATGAAGATACATATAAATTATCCTTTCTTGGTGGCTATCCGAAACCCTCTTGCTTTCTCACCCCCTCCCAGACGGTCAGTACCCCAACTTTACATCCCCCTACCCCCTGTTATGTCAAAATTTGCATTCCCCCAAATGAAAATTTTCTACCTACCCAGTCCCCAACTGGTGATTGACCCCCACCCCTGCAATTACATGTACTGTGACAACTACCCACCAAAATGCCAGATGTACGGCACCAAAACATATCTTTGGGTAGGGTTCTCTTGTATTTAGTACCCGTACTTCCCTTTCTTCGCAGCGGTACACCGCTGCTCGGAGTACCCCTACCCCCTTTCTTTTCCTATGCTTCTACCGGAGGATTAGCCCCTCTGATGATGCCGGCTCCATGCGAGCAATGGACACGTGTCCCTTGTCGCATCGCTACCAATGCCAGCACAGACATTCAACATGCTATTTTTCTACCATGTGTGAACCGGTGTTGAGCAGATATGCATGGATTGATTGCGAGAGATAAGTCTCTAATAAGAAGATTGATGCTACCTGACTTCGTCAGAATATTTAGATTGAATGATCATCATGGTTGATATCCAAATGCCATCTGATGGAATGGTTTCTATCCTGCCCACCATGATCCGAACATTCTTGATTTCTCGTTGATTCTCATGGAGCAGGCCGGACTCTCGAGTTCCCGAGGTTGACAGCAAAGTGAGGTCACCGGCGAAGGTGGGCTGGTTCTCTTCTGTGATGCGAATGGTGTGACTCTCATTGTAGTGATCTAGTATCCTCCAAGATGGCGATGCGAGGTTTGACGCAGTTCATCGGAGACATCCGAAACTGTGCAAACAAGGAAGAGGAGAGAAAACGTGTCGACAAGGAGATGGCCAACATCAGGAAGCACTTCAAGGAAGCCACCAAACTGACAGCGTAAGACGAAGATTGAATCAAAGATCCTACTGTAACATTTAACGCGGTGGCGCTGACGCCTGTTTCAGGTACCAGAAAAAGAAATATGTTTGGAAGATGCTGTACATCTACGTATTGGGCTATGAAGTGGATTTTGGGCACATGGAAGCTTTGAATCTCATCACTGCGCAAGGATACAGCGAAAAAATGGTGGGATATCTTGCTTGTGTCTTGTTACTCAGCGAGACGAACGAATTTCTTCGCCTTATCATCAACAGGTGATAAAGTCATTTTGCGTAGGATATGCAAGCTGAAGCATTTTTGCAGTGTCAAGAATGACCTGATGTCTGCAAACGAAGAGATCCAAGGCCTGGCTTTGGCGTGTGTTGCCAATGTTGGTGGACGTGAGTTTGCTGAAACCCTGGCGGGAGATGTTCAGAGAATCCTGCTTTCAAACCATTCACGACCACAAGCCAGAAAGAAAGCGGCACTTTGCATGCTCCGCTTGCTTCGAAAATATCCAGATGCATTCGGTGAAGATGGAATTGGTGGAAATCAGGACCAAAGAGATTCTCTCTACGATCTTCTGGAAGACCCCTCGCTTGGAGTTGTAACCGCGACCATGTCGTTGCTCATTGGCTTGGTCTCGCACAACCCAGAACTTTGGACTGACTCTGTGAACAAATGCTGCAAACTTCTATCGAAATTGAATCATCCCAACGCAGCTAAAGAGTTTGGTCAAGAATACGTGTATTACAAGACCATCAACCCCTGGCTCCAGGTCAAAATACTCCGTTTGTTGCAGTATTATCCTCCACCTGAGAGACATGAAGTCCACACCAAGCTTTGTGACGTTCTCCTACATATCATATCTGATGCACAAATGCAGAAGAACGTGAACACGAATAACTCGGCCCATAGTGTTGTATTTGAGGCAATCAATTATGTTATCCACATGGAAACAAACAAAGAATTGATATCTTCTGCAGTCAGTATGCTGGGACAGCGAATGACTGCATCAAATCAACCAAATTATCGCTATTTGGCTCTTGATGCAATGCAAAGAATGTCTCATATTCCAGATGCTGCTCAACAGTTCAAGAAGCACCAGGAAACTATTATCAAATCGCTGAAAGACAACGATGTTTCGCTCAGACGAAGGGCGTTGGATGTTCTGTACTCGATGTGCGACAGCAAGAATTCTGAACAAGTAGTGGGTGAGCTTCTAGACTATTTGCAGGGAGGCGATTATGCTATCAGGGAGGAATTAGTTCTTCGTGTCGCCATCCTTGCAGAACGTTTCTCGCCGAACCTGCAGTGGTACGTGGACACTATTCTTAAGCTCATGACTCTTGCTGGTGACTACGTTTCCGATCACATTTGGATGCGAGTTGTGCAGATCGTAACCAATAATGAGGAGTTGCAGCTATATGCGGCTGAGACATGCTATCGATCTCTGAAGAGTGAGTCAGTGCATGAGAGTATGATCAAATGTGGTGGGTACATCCTTGGAGAGTTCGGTCATCACATTGCTCACAAGAACGAAACTTCGCCTGACAATCAGTTTATGATCTTGAAAGAGAAATTTCATGCGTGTGAGCAGTGGGAGACAAAACAGATTCTGATCAGCTCTTGCGTGAAGCTCGTGAATGTTCATCCGCAAATCAAAGGGGCTGTGGTGGAACTCCTCAAGAAGCACACAACTACTATCGACGCTGAGCTGCAGCAGCGTGCAATCGAATACCTTGCGCTAACTGCTCCTGGGAAAGAGACCATGTTGGAAACTGTGCTGGATGTCATGCCGAACTTCCCAGAGCGAGAGAGTATTCTCACAAAGAAGATCAAGGAGCGAGAGCGTGTTTCAACGACTGATAGGACAGCAGCACAGATCAAGAGTGAACAAAACAAGGACGATGAAGATGGTCCACAAACTGTTGACTTGTCTGCTAGTGCTGTCAAGTCAAGCGCAAGCAGAGCAAAGTCTCAACTCTCTCCGTCGCAGAACCCTCACAACGACTTGCTTGACCTTACGGCCGAGGAGCCTTCGCACATGGGCGGCGGCGGCGGCGGCGGCGGCGGTGGAAATCTTGACGATTTACTTGGAGCTCCATCACAGCCTGCTGCAACCCAGAAGTCTCAGAACTTGGGTGGACTGGACGATCTGCTCGGAGGCGGTTCGCCACCACCACCAGCCCACGGCGCCCAGCAGGGCAGCCTAATGGATGATATGCTGGGATTGGGAAGTGCCCCAGCAGCAACTGTAGCTGGCTCAAACCAGGTCTGTATTCAGAGGTTTGCATCCATTTCTGAATGTGCTTTCAGTCTTTGGACGATTTGTTATCCGGACCAAGCAAGCCTCAGGCTTCTGCGTCGGTACCTGCTGACATGCACAAGGCTGGTGGCTCTGGGGCGCAGGGGCTGGACGTTGTTTTCAAGTGCGTGTCCAACGGGTCAGGAATTGGTGAGTTGTATTCATTTTTCTTTTTCGTGTTAAAATCATTTTTCTGTAGTTTATGAAGATCCGATCATCAACGTTCAGGCGCAACTTGCAGTTCAGGGGAATGTTGCGAAAATTTTGCTGCGTTACACAAACAAATCCTTTTCGGAGATCTCTGCATTCAAGACTGCAGTGCAGCAGGTAAAAGTGTGAAGGATTTGTAATTCTTCTTTTACTGACGTTTGGAGCTTTCAGATCCCAGCGATGTTGTTCCAAGTGCAAGACGCAGCCACCTCCATTGCACCCAACGCGACTATAACACAACAAGTCCAGATGCAGGCCAAGACCTACTTCTCGGAACCCCCCAAGCTCGCCTTGTCTTTCTCAGCCCAAGGAAGTCCGCGGCAAGTTACAACCTGGCTTCCGGTTCACGTCTGCAAGTTTCAGCAGCCGGTCACATGCAACAAAGATCAGTACTTTGCAGTCTGGGGTAAAATCACAGGGGCGCCAAACGAGTCTGTCAACGTGTTCAAATCTCCTCGTCCGATCGTCAGGACTGATGTAGAGAATGTGGTCAAGACCATCAACTACTCGGCTCTGCAAGGAGTGGACCCCAACCCCAACAACGTATGCGGCGCGGCAAAGATCAACCTTGGCGCAGGGGACGTCTACTGCGTGATCCGTCTAGAGATTGATTCGGCCCAACAAGCGTACAAGCTTACAGTGAAGACCAACAACGCTCAGGTGACTAGAGAGGGGGGATGGGGGTGCAATGCTCTCTAACGTGTGGTCAGGTCACGGAGGGTACAAAGGCAATTTTGATGAGCATCCTTTCCTCTTAATCTTTCAAGAGAATAGATCTTACTCCTCGCACCAGAGACTGGCAGAGGATGATAAGCAAACCAAGATTGAGCGCTGCATTATCAAACTTGTACACATGCTGTTATTCATGAGGTCATCTTTCAATCTTCTATCTCGTTATGCCTCTTTTGTCGAGCTCCTCAGTGGCTCAGCACCAAGGCAAATGAAGCGAACCTGAAACCTACTTGATGGCGAGCAGTTGATAATATGGCAGATTCTCTGCTGGTGGGCTATATTCGGCTGGTTCTTGACAACTCCAATGTCGATCCCCTACATGTCATTGCTAGTTGTAGTACAGCAGACGGTGAATCCTCTCCCAGCTCAGCGATAACTTCACTCATGCAATCCAATGTCTCAAGGGCTTTTTTTGATGATTGTTCGCATCACTTTATGATTACTGCACTTTTATATGATAGCTCGGATTATTAGTCGCATCACTTTCATCCTCGCTTTATGCGTCCGCTTCGTCTGTTCATTCGTCCCTAGCGCCAGCTGTTGTATAGTCCATCTTAACATTGCTGGCTGGAATGACAATCGGCGTCCCCAAGGGTCCAGTAATTCATTTCCTCCTGTTTGTTCAGTGTTATACCAAAGGTGACGAAAACCTAGTAGTGAGAACATCGTCCATCATGCCAAGACATTGGTTCACAAGTGATGAACCTGCAGCGATCTTTCGCACTTGCAACACTCAAACTAGATAATGGAGTCGTTCGATGCTGTCAGAGAGGACGGAAGGGGTCCTCAGCTCGGAAGGCCTCTGCTCAGAGGAGGGGGCGGTCACAAGCCTGCACGGGGGGATGCAGGTGACGCTTGTTTTTCCTACTGCCAGGTGAGTATGTTGGCGGGATTATTCTTGAGTACCCTATCTTTCATCCTCATTTCAGATGGGAAAAGTGGGGTGGGGTTACCCACAAGCTTCATTGCTGTGTAGTATCTTGTTTGTACCAGGAACGTGATGTTGTACGATGAATTTTCACAGTACAAATTTGCAATTACAAAGTCTTTTTTTTTCGTAAGATGAATTGTTCATATCCAGTACTTGGTGGGTTGCGAAACAGTAAAAATAGAGACATTATGAACAAATTAAAATATGACAACATTTTAAATGCATACCAGATGTGGACTCTGTGCTTGATGGATCGGTTGCTTTGTCCGCTAGGGTGGGGTCAAATGTTTCACAACTTTGTTACATCACCCCGGTGTATTTAGTTCTATTTTGAGGGAAATGGGGGGTACAGGGTGAGGCACTTCGCGTCAGGTGGTCAAGGGGTGGGTGAAAGTTCGATGTGGGCCTCTATTTGTACTGCTTCAGTTCAATCATGGTACTGAATAAAAACTGGTGTTTTAAGAGATATAAAACAACTTGTCTCGTCCGCCACCATGGCTTCGGATGCGGCAACGAGCTATCAAGATATCCAGAGAAAACTGGATAACATGGACACAGGGGATCTTGCAGCCGAAGTACTGCCAGTCTTCTTCAATTGTTTCATGGAGAACAAAACCTGCAAAGCTGGCGACTTCAACTTTGACGTGAAGAGGGTCATTGTTCAAAATCTTGATGCCCTCAAAAGAGCACGTGATGGAAATGGCGGATGGAAACTAGGCACAGAACTCTCATGCTCCGAAATTTTAGCAGGAGGATCAACACAGAACGGCAAGACCATGGTGAAAGCTGTGGTTCTTTGGATCTGCAACTACTTCAAAGTAGGATCCGTTGTTTTGTCAACTACGAAGCGAGGAACTCGGTCCCTCTTTGAAAAACTCCATCCACCCGCCGAGGAAGAGAAGGATAGCTCCACCGAACGTGGAACAAGGCACAAGCTTAAGATGCCCGTTCCTCCAATTTGTTTGGCTGGTCGAAGATTAGATCAGGAAACAATCAAGAAGAACGTGATGATCAGCGCAACTCTGTTTGCCAACGACACGGCTCAGAAGATCACAAAGATCTCTGAGTTGTTCGAGTCGGATGACGAAATCCGCAAACTTCCGATGATTCTGATCGTGGATGAAGCCGACTCGTTCTACCGCAGGAAGAACAAAACTACCCAGCTGGAGGCAGCCATGGACTCCTTCATTGCAATCGTCAGGCCGATCCTGCGCTGGAATGTTTCCGCAACCTTGATCCCAGTTGTCATGCACATGAAGCAGGACAAGAAGGAGATTGATTGCGAATCGATCATTTACACAGAGCTCGGATCGAATTATTTGGGCGCAGAATCTTTTGTGCCTCCCCAACGTGATGGAAGAGACGTGTTCTTGAATCCTAAGGATAAGAAAGATGCAGAGGAGGCCATGGATTTAGTATACAAGGACGCCTTCCAGAAAAGAGGATCCCTCACCCTGGTTATCACGAATCCAAAGGTTCATGGACCCAGCGGTATATTCGCACAAGCCGAAAAAGTCTTGAGAAAATTTCCTCATGTTGCTGCTCTGATCGTCTCGCATGAAGGCATAACTCTCAAGCCGCCCACGAAACCGATGCTTGCAACCAATGCTTTTACTCCCATGACGGACCAGAAACTCCTAGATTTGCACCGTAAGTTCAAGGGGAAAACTGCCTCGTATGCCATTGAGCAGGTCGACGAAAACTTTGGAATCGAGACCCCCCTTGTTATCTTTGGATATCGTCTTATGATACGCGGCGACAGCTTTGTTTCGAAGAAACGTGTGCCAACACACCTCATCTGCGCTTTAGGAAAACAGATGAGCATAGAGAAGGTCGTGCAAGCTTGCGGTCGAGCGACGTATCAGCGGTCATCTAGTCACTACAACTTCCATGAAGAAAAGAAGGTCGTCGTCCTGACATATCCTCTTGACTTCGACACGACTCGAGCTTACCCTCGTTTCCTGGCTGAGCTGCACGCAAAGATGAAAGATCGAGGCCTGACGCTCGCGAAGGCTCTTTCTGCACGAGAGGTCTACAGCTATAGAGCAAACATCCAGCCAAAAGGTCAGCTGAGGAGTATCGGGCAGAAGTTGGACGAGCTGAAGCTCAACGTTCGATTCGAGGATCCACCGCGGGGGGAGGAGGGGCGCGGTGCGAAATGGCTGCGAGAAACTATGGGGGAGCAAGAGGCTTGAAAATTGCCCCGGATCACCGTGGCACTGCATGGTGAAGCAAACAGAAAAATCAGAAAAAAAAAATGGGCAACAAAGATTCATGACGACGAAGCAAGCCGGGCGCGGTTCAATCACCGGGCCTACTGATTATCCTTGCAAGTCATGGGTGTGAGATAATTGTAACTGTGTGTGTGTGTGTGTGTGTGTGTGTGTGCCTTGGTGCAGAAATTTTGTATTTGTTCGAAACTATGATTGTAATTTGAAAATTCCTTTTATTCTTGATTTGATGTAATGTAACCAGGCTCGGAGCTGTCATTGCCGCTGACAGTGAACGAGAAAGATATTTTTTTTTATTTCAACGATCAATCTTTCCATCACATGTTTTCTTCGCTTCTTTCAATAAACAAGACATATTCTCTTTCATCGTTGGTGCTGCGAAGTTCTAACGGTCGGGGCCCTGCCTGTTAGCTGACCGTCCGAGGCTCCGGAGGCCCGTCGCCCGACCGTCTGCCGCCATCAGCCTCACTCAACTGGACTGTTCTGCTTACATGTCATAGTCAACGTCGTTAAGTTCAGTCATACAGTACTTGGCATTCGCACACAGAATCGCACACGCTGCAGACCGTCACCGTCGCTGGCGCAGCGGCGCGGCTCTGACTTATTACTGTCAGTGTCGCAGGTCAGTGTCGCTGGCGCTGCAGCTCTGGTCTACCGCTCTTCGCGGTTCCGCCTATTGCAATCGGGGAAATGCAAAATGCATTTCGGGATGACGAGGGGACTTGAAGCTGGAGGTGGGTGATGGGAGGAGGATCCAGCCTCCTGCTGCACACACTCGTATCTTGGTTCGTGTGCCGATCGCTGGCAGCTCCCACTGCACGTTCATGGAGCTCAGAATCGGGGAGTGAAAACTTGGTGGCAGGAAGGCGTGGAGGGAGTGTGGTCGCCACTGCCGAGCTTGAGGAACACCACCCATCCGATGCGATAGACGGTGTTCTGAGCGAAGACAATGGCTGGTCATCTCTTGCTCATGGCCTCAGAAAGCCAAGAATCATTTTCATCTTGCCGCAAGATAGTGTCGTGAATGAAATAGTCCTATTTTCTGGCTACGGGAGAAATGACCGACGGATCGTATCCTGCAGGTTATGGTACTGGCCAGCAGGGAACCACAATGCCCTGCAGGAATACCTATTTTCGTCCTCAAGGATGATGAATGGTGACTTCCAAGGATGGGAGGAGTTAGATCGCTTCACAGTAACCAGTACCGGAGTTGTTCCTCTTGCAAACACGTTCTTTGCGCGATCGCACAGGTATGTCTTCTCTGGCATGCCGGAGATCAGGCTACTCATCCACAAGATTGATCTAAGAGCCATTGCTCTGCAAGTTGATCTCGTCGACAACGATTCTCACAAGTTCATCCTAAACGAATTTGTGGTCCTGGGAAACAAGAAGTTGACTTTTTCTGAGCAACTGCAGCGGTCGAACCCATGGAAGGAGAGGGGCCAGCACCAGTCTTGCATCGATATGCGGAGTTTCTTCCACCTCGTTGAAGAGAGGAACATGAGTCTGAGAGAAACCCTGCGGTCAATGACGGAGGGGCGTTGGGTGAGAAGCAGGAGCTCCAATAGGTAGAGCATGTGAAGGGAAACAGAATGTGATGTGATGGCAATTTTGCAGCGTCGGAGAATATCGCTGCAAGATTAGGAGAAATGAGAACTGTGAACATCATCATCCGCTCTCTTGGGCTTCTGACATACAAGTTCCTTCCTTCCAACGGGTATGAATACCTTGAGTGGCTGCTCTCCTCTAACCTTTCACGCGTCTAAGGAGCAAGACTGCTCTAGCTTACGGAACACTACCATCTTGCTGATCGGAGACTCAAGAACGCGACAGCTGTACAATTGATGTGCCATGACTCTCACAATCTCACGATCTTCTGTTTTCAACCTCTCAGTGTAGTTGGGCTCCTCGTGTTGCTAACGGGTGAAACACCCCATCGCAACCTGTCGTCTACGACAGAAACGTCTGCGAGGTCGGGAAACATCAGCAGGATTGCATTTGTGGGTTGGTGACTTGTCGTCTTGTTCTACTTCCACGTGAGAAGGTGCAAACAGGAAGCGAGTGGAAGGATTTTGCTGTCCCTGAATCTTTCCTTCATCTCTGCGGCGGAAACTTGAGGTATGGCCGATGATCCCTTCCCCCTTTGCTCCTCACACCTCAAAGGTATCAAAATCCAGAAGCGTGCTCGGGCGCAATCGCGATGTCCAAGAGCGCGTGCGGAGGTTCTGTACAAGTGCACTTCGTGGAGGCCTGGCATCGTCAGGTTGGGATGTCTGCCGTTAGGTGCCTCTGACGTTGAAGTTTTAGCATATCACATCGGCCATGTCGGCAATCGCTGATGTCTCTCTGGTCATCGTCCGCTCCTTGCCTGCTCATCCTGTGACCTTCACCCAGGCCTCGTCTGAGCGAGCGCACGACTTGTTCGTCATCGACGGTTGTGGGCTTCACTTTATCCTTGGAGGGTCAGTCGCCTTGTTCTCTACCGACAGACTGTGACGTGCCGTGATCAGCGATGGCCTGCGCGCCGGTTTCGACGGGTACATTCCAGACTTACTGGATGCCTTCAAGTCGGCTAAGTCAGTACTCGACATTATTCAAGTTGTGCTGGTGCAGTGATGGGGAGGCGCAGGTCAGCAAGAGACCAGCATCTTGAAACAATCTTCATCAAGAGCCTCATCGAGCCTTATACGTGTTATGGCCCGCTCCCTCTCTCCCTCCTTGCTGATCGTCTCGGCCAGCACCAAACGCCCGGAAAATGTAATCAACAACTGGAACATCGCGTCCATGAACCAGGTGACAGCCACGACATGAATAGGGTCAAGGTGAGAATGGTAAGAAAATGTTTCACAGGCAGCGATAGAGTGCATACAGCATGTTTTGGTGCACGGAGCAGCGTCATGCCCAGGTCAGAAGGGAGGGAGGACGGGTGGGTCAGATGAAAGCTTTCTACCAGATGATACCAGCATGGAGGACTCCAACATCCCTGCAGCTGTGGGAGAAGGAGGGCGGCAAGTTCTGTCTGTTGAATTGTGCAGCAGGAGGAAAACGAGGGCATCTTGATCTTGGACTCCTGGCGCATGGCCGGCAGGGCTGCAGGCAGCGACAGGTAACCAAAGTCCGTCCTCCTCTCACTCCCCCGCGGCAGATTCTTGTACAGCAGACGGAGTGCATTACAATGAAGGCATCCATTTCTTCAAGGCAGAGGTGAAACGTGCTTCAGCTTTCGCTCGCCTCCTGACTCCTGCCTCTTTACGTCGCAGGTGATTCTCGCCACGGTAGCCCTCGCCAAGAGGAGACGAGACGCAGGACTGGGAAGGACCTGATGAGGTCGCACAAGGGTCGTCGTTGATCACCATCCTTCAATGTTATATGTTCAACCCCCGGCTACAACCTCACATGCTCCGGAGCAGGAGGGAAGTCAGTGAACAATCTGCGATTAAGAGGGTAGAGTTCCAAGTCCTCAGTCAAGGCCTCTTCCTGCAGCTCTTCTGCTCGAGCAGCTCATCAGCACAAGGAACGAGCATGAGCGTCAAGAATTGGGCTGACCTGGAAGTGCCTGTGTTGCCGCATCCCTCCACTTGATCTTCCATGTTAAATGTTTCATCCGAGCGTTGTGCTCTTTGAACAGGTTCCTGGTGTACTCCTTTGCGATCTCCGCGTCTTTCTTCATCTGCTCTTCACTGCGAATGTACTGCAGACAGAAGTTAATAAACAATCATCGACCCATGCCTGATCGAAGACCTTTTCTGGTCGACCTTCGGCGTCGTTGAGAATCTTGGCAAACAAATCCAAGGCCTTGTTTGGACCTGGTGGAAAAGTCAGGAGCCATCTCAAGGTATGCTTACACGGAAACGAGTGGCATCGTCTATGGACTCTTGAAGTCAGTTTGGACAAGATGAACACAACAAAGTGATCTTTCCTCGGCTTCTCACCCTCAATAACCCCAGTGACAGTAACATGCACTGGCAACCCGTGGTTTACCTTGATTCTTCTTCGACGCGTCGGCAGGGGCCTTGGGCTTCTTGGATGTCTTCTTCACGTCTGTCTTCTGTCCCTTCTGCTTGTCCTTCGCCTTGGCTCGCATGAACATGTCGCATGCTCGCGACGTTGTCCCTACCCGCGTGATGGCCCGCAGCGCGTTCATGCTGCGATCCAACCTGAGAGAACACCCCTCTATTCACAACGATTTAGGGGTAGTTAAAAGTACAACGGTAGGGTGGGGTGCTTGGTCCCTTTGGACCGGTCATTTCATCACTTGATAAACAGGGGGGGGTAAAGGAAAAGGCGGGTGGGGTTGTTTTTCCAACCAACGATCGGATAGCACATGGAGGAAACAGGTGGTGAGAGGGATAAGAAAACTAGGAGGAAGAGGATGGAGAGAGATTGTGAGAGGTTGAGATCGAGATGTACAGACTCCCATACCAGATCGAGCAGAACTAGTTATGTGTTGTTGATGTTCTCTCCCTCTCGTCAGTAGAACTCCTGGTTGAAACACTTACAAAGCGGGAAAACCGTCCACGTCAGGGGAGATTCTTTCTGAAATGCGTCCCTGGCTCAGCTTCTGGACGCTCCGAGCAGTCGCATTCATGGCGTTCTTGCAACAAGATTTCATGGCCAGAGCAGATTTCTACTATCCAGACTTCAGCCGAGTCTGCGACCCTTCGTTGACCTGTGTCGCCCAGTATGCTGGAACACTTTCCTGCTGTACCTCGTTCAACGCAGATGCCTCTTCCAGGCTGTACATAAACGACGCGTCCTACTTTCAAACTTGCTCACAGTTCAAAGCTCCGAATGGCATCGTGCCTGGCCTCAAAGGGATCGAGTCGGTGTTTGGCAAGGACACTGAAGCAAACCCGCAGATTCTCTTCCAGCAGGTGACTGCCTACGACTATGTCGTCTCTCCTCGACGGAGCGTCAACTACAACTGGACCCGATCACCTTTCGAGGAGGTTGTCCGAAGGAGGGACGAGCTACGGTACATGCTCAATACAGCCCTGACGAAGCTCCAGCAGAGCAGGGAGAATTTGACCATGGGTCTGGAGTCAGAGACGGAGGGGCAGATCTGGCTGGTGATCGCGATGTATCAGGCGGAAGTGACGAGGATCTCGAACTTGTACAACTTGACGCTTGAGAGGGACGAGAAGCTGTTTAAGGAGCACACGAAGGAGTACCAGGCGATCCATCCTCACAACGACTACAACAGCTCCTGCGACAACCGAATGCGCCTGACTCCTGCAGCTCCGTCGAGGAAGGGGTCGATCTGGTACCAGACTCCTCAGAACGTCACCAACGGCTTCATCACAAGCTTCAAGTTCCAGCTGACAGCTCGCAATCGCTTTTGCAGGCAGGTGGTGGACGCGCATGCCGACCAAATGAAGGGAACTGCGCTGACCTTCGAGCTGGATCAATGCTTGAGGATGGAATGGAACGCGTCTGAGTGGAACCAGAGGGTGTACGGGCTGGGAGGAGGAGATGGGTTTGCCTTTGTGCTGCAGAGCAACGGAAGCTCGTCGGTGGGAGAGAGTGGAGACCAGCTGGGCTACGGTGGGATCCCTGACTCTCTTGCCATCGAGTTCGACACGTTTGCCAACCGAGACATCGGGGACATCAACGACCTGCACGTGGCCGTTCACACGGGGGGATGTCGCACCCCAAACTCCGCATCACAACAGACCTGCCTCGCGTCCTACGGCTCTCTTCGTAATACAGGTCGCCTCCTCCAGGATGGGGAGGTACATCAGGTGATGATCGTCTACACCCCGGGGGTTCAGTTCAATCCCCAAAGCCAGCAGCAGTGGAGTTCCAAGCGCTACCTGAACCAGTTCATCAAGGCAGACGGTGCTGGGACGCTCCGGGTGTTCATCGACGACATGAGTAGCGCCATCCTCAACATGCCGCTGAGCTTGAAGTACGCGATGAAGTTGAACCAAGGAGCAGCGTTCGTCGGCTTCACCGCTGCGACTGGCAGCATGTGGCAGAGTCATGACATACTCGAGTGGGAGTTCCGACAGTATTCGGCTGACCCAAGTCTAGAGTGCAAGGCCTTGACATCCACCCTCATTACCAGCGCCTACGATCAGTGCGTGCAGGAGAAGAGCTGGGCAACTTTCAACGGCCAGCCACTGACCGGCTCCCCTTTCTTCGAGGCTGGCACGGGACCCTGGGTGCCGTCAAGGACCTCAGTATGCAAGACTTGCCCATAAGACGAGAAGTGACGGATGTTGCGCCTGTTGGCGAGGGGGAGGAGGGGGAAGGAGCCAAGATGAGGCTCAGTTTATGTTGAATTTCATTAAAATGTCTGTGTGGTCGTTGGAGAATTGAGAACTTGCTCTGCCAGGTGTCTCCAGGCCTTGGCGATGCTCACCTGCAGAGTGAAGGGAAAGCAGGAGACCGGTCAAGGAAGGCAGCGTCAGTCACAGCGAGGGAGAGGCAGTAAGGCAGGATCGGACTCTTACGTTCTTTCCTAGACGGGAGCCCAGCCCTCGCAGGAGGACGGAGGTTCGAGCGACCATGATGTAGTCGTTGGGAACTAGTGGTGGGTGCAACCACAGCCATTAGCGTCAGCTGCAGAAACTTTATCGCTCTCTTCTTACCGCTCTCAAAGTTGTCTCGCTGCTGGAGCTTCTCCACAAAACTTCTCGCGTCCATCCCTTGCGTCACGTCCTTGGAGTCGCGGTCAAAGTACAAGATCGCCATAGTCTGGATGACATAGGGGTCCATCCTGCGGAAAGGGCGTGAGAGAGGAAGAGGGTCAGGGAGGAAGAGGTCAAGAATAGGAAAGCCTGAACCCCGGCCACCGGAGAGGAGGAAAGCATATCAAGGAGAAGACAAAGAGGTTCTGGAGGAGGAGGAAGGCAAGCTACTTCTTGGTGCGGAATCCCATTCGCACAAAGAGATCCTGCGCGTCTTCAAGCTTTCCGTCGGCGAGGTAGACCAGCATGTTCGCCAGGTCTCGCCTCTGCTGCTCTGTGAGACGCTTCACTTGCCCAAAGTCGATGAGCTCAAGGGCCCCTGAAGGACTGATGAGGATGTTGCCGGGGTGAGGATCGCCGTTGAAAGCTCCATCAAGCAGGATCTGGACCAAGGGGGACGAGAGGCTCAGGAAGAGGAAGGGACGAGGAAATTGTAGCAGGAGGAAGCTGGAGGGATAGGTCTCAACGGGAGAAAGAAGATTCACCTGACTTCCATGGACTTCGAGCGCATTTTGAAAGATTTGATTCGAGAAATCGTAGAGGTATTTGAGGTCGTTGAGTAGTGGGAGGTTGAGAAGAGATGAGAAGAAAGAAGAGGGTTGAACAAATGAAGGAGAGGAGGAGGAGGAGGAGGAGGAGGAGTATCGCTGGCTTCTGAGAACTTCTGTTCGAACAAAGGCTGAATATGAAGTCAACAAGCTTCTTCCCATCAGTGACATCCCACCGGCATCCACAGTCGAGTTCTCATTGACAAACTCCTGGAGGCGCTTGTTGCCCTTGTGCTTGTCTGTGCGCAGTCTCAGGTCCCTTCAGCACAACGGAGGGTCACGTTACCCAGCAGCTGGCTCGTCAGATCGCGTACGAACGCTATGATCTTCTTTCCGGAGAAGTACTCCATCACAAGAATGCTCTTGGTGCACAGGTGGGGATAAACCCTAGGGATGCGGGCGATCGAGGGATGGAATCTGAGAGACCAGTCAGCTCTATCTTGAGATTGCAGAAAAATAGAGAACAAACACGTATCATCAAGATTACATGAAGGGTCTTTCGCAACCTCAACATGAGCTCTACAGAGCAGGACTCGCACAGTACCAATTCTTGCACTGCATGCAACGTGCCCTTACCTCTTCTCCAGATTTTCTCGCATCTCTGTTGATTTGTGCGAAGTTCAATTCAAGAAGCAACAACATGCTTCAGGGGATAGCAGCCGTAAAAGCAGCAGGGGCAGCACCTTGAAGGTTCCTCGCCTCTTTCGTGTAGTCAAACTCGCTGAGGAACTGCTTCTCGATCTCGTCTATGACTCCGTTCCATTCCTGCACGCTCCCCGTCATCCTCCCCGTTACTTTCTCCTCCGCCTTCCCTCCCTCCTGCCCTCTCTCAGCTCACTTCGTACACCCACCATCGCACCATCGTCACTCACCGGCATGGCAAAACGGCAGAACAACTTGGCGGAAAACAGATCGGACCTGAAGAAGCTTTCGGCATCTGGATTCATCACCTTCACACAGACTTGCTCCCCTGTCCTCAACTTCGCTGCATGACACTGTCCGATGCTCGCAGATCCTACCGGACGGAAGTCGAAGCTTTCAAACACATCCTCCAACCCCGTCCTGAGCTCTGACCGCAGCAGCCTCCTGACCTGCTCCTCTCCCATGCTGTGGACCTCGTCCTGCAGCGCGCTGCAGATCTCAACGAACTGGTGAGGAAGGTCACCCTTGGATGAGACAACTTGCCCGAGTTTGATGTAGTACCCTTTGAGGAACTGTACAGAGTTGAACGCTTTCGGGGCAAACTCGTCGTGGAGGTTGTTCCATCGCCTCTCCCTCTCCTCCTTGTCCTGGACAAATCGCATCCTCCACTCCTCGAAGCGATAGCGAAGTAGAAAAGGAATGGATTCCTTGAAGAAGTACAGCATCCTCGGAATGTTTTTCATGGACGAGATCACCCCTATTAGAGGACTTGCCGGGTCCGCGTGCTCAACAACGGGCGTCGTCATCTGCTGTGCCTTGTTTGGAGGGCTCAAAAAGTCGCTCATGCATTGCACAAAGTCCATTCTACCTTGAACACGATGCAAGAGGATCAGGAAGAGGATCGACTGTACTGAGAGCCTTGCGATCCTCGACCTGTGTGCCGATCGGGGGCCTTCGATCCTCCCGGTTTCCTTTCCTCCCAGCATTCTTCCTATCCCCGCTTCCCTCCCTCTGACAAGTCCGCCAACAGGTCACTACTACTGCACAGTCTCTCCCTTCTCCTTATCTCGGTCTTTCCCCTCTGCTATCTCCTTCCCCTTCTCCTCAGCTCTGCAAGTTGCTTCCTCACCATGTACAATCTGGGAAGGGGGCCGCCAATCCGGCCCGGGTCAGGGCCTTGAACCGAGACTGAGCGGCCCGGCCGGGCCTGTCGCACTGCACTGCAGTACGGTCACTGTGACTCAGTCCAACTGAGTCGGCTAGTCTCCGAGGCTCCGTCGGAGGCCCGGCCGCACTGCACTACTAAGCCTCTTGATAGTACGCACAGCGGTCCTGCGGCCCGTAACGGCTTTAGCCTTGAACGGCGCCGGGCATAGCGTTGCCAGCTCAAGCCCGGCCCCCGGCCCGGCGGCCGCGGCGGCGCGGCCGCCGACTCATTTCGCCGGATTCAAGGCGCTGTGGGTCTCTGCCGCCGTTGACCTACCTTCCTCGGGCGCCGGCGTCAAGATTCCAGACTACCCCTACCCTTCAGATCTTTATTCATCACTACCCCCCTTTCTGTTGATCACTACCCCCTTTTCTGTTCATTTCTACCCCTGGAGGGGGGGGGGGGGGGGGGGTGCTATGGTACTTTTGTACCAACCCTGATATTTCCCATGTTCTCACCCCCTCGCTCACTACTCTCTTCCTCCCCCTCTCCTTTCCTCCATTCCCTTATCCGTGCCCCTTTCTCTCTCGCCTCCTCCATCTAGTCCCTGCTAGTTCTCGTTTCCTTGCAGCTAGCTTCGCCTTTTTTCACCGCCCCCGCTGTCTCCCTGGTTTGGGTCCGCATCACAAAACAGTCCTGTTTGTGGAGACTTTGTGAACACCGAATCAATGCATTCGCTGTATGCGGTACGAAAGCATGAGATGGATGCAGCGACTCCATCGGTATGTATCATGACAGCTGTTCATCGTTCTCCTGAGCTGTCACTGCCATCGTCTTATTTTGTCTGTCAAGTTGCCATAAGCTCGTGTTCCTCAACTCGTGTCTCTGTGCCCTACGTCCCGTTAATAATGCATTCTTTGGACAGGAGGAAGATAGATTTGCAAGGACCAAGTTGAAGAATGACGTAAAAACTCTTATTGACGACAGCACAGACGATGATTGCTGATGATTCGTGAATCAGATTCTTGCCAAGAATTATCGCATACGGGAGCGGGACAGATCTCAAATGCAGGATTTCATGAGCCCTATTGATCGACTGGATGTAGATAGAGACATTATCGTCCATGAACCTTTAAAGCTTCATCCCAGTCAGCATAAATTCCGAAGCAGAGACAAGCGGTGAGTGTAATTGAAAGCGACTTCTACTCTTAAGTATATGTTACAGAAAGGAGTTGTCGCATTGCAATATATCGCCTGGAAAGTATATAGTGGAGCGAGAGCGCATCCGAATGAGCTCCGAATTCGAAAAATTCGACGGTGTATACTATGCCTCCGTGTGGGATGAACATAGGTTGGAAGAATTCTCCCTAACGTTCCTTTGTGTGACTTGCATCCAGAGGTGGAAAGGAAGTTTTGCTCGCAAATTCGGACAGAAAACCTCTTAAAGAGATTCAGGCAAGAATAATCTCCAACATCCAAACTCCCTAACTTTTTTTCCGAAGCCTCCCATGCGCTTCACACCAAGGACCCAAGCGGAAAGAATATATAATTCACTCATCTCAAACAGGTTAGTTTTCAAATAAGAGGCTTGTGAGCCTGTTCTGTTCTGCAGCTTATCCTTGTTCAGTCCTAGCACGCTAAAACTCTCCTTGTCTCCGCCTTCATCTCCTTTGGTACCGTAAGCTTGTCAATCACGAAGAAGGAACTGAACTTGTTGCAGCAAAATCTCCGGCCCTCGTCACAGCCCTCGTCACCGTCGCATATACTTTCTTTCTCGTCTACCTCTCCCAAGAGAATCTCTACGGGATCTATGTCTCCAACCCTTGTTCCACGTATGATCCCCTTGCCTACCAAGCCATGGCAGAAGGTAAGAAACAGATGTACCTCCTTTGAACCCTGTGATGCCCTTTCAGAGGTATGTGAATCAGGATCAAGATCTTTTCCGACGGAAGCTAGGGAGGTAATAGAATTCTTGGATCTTAAACTATTTACTGACTCTCGACAGCCCGGCTGCTAGTCGGCAGCCCAGAACTTCGTGATTTTCAGGACCCTTTGATCAGCAAGACCCTATAAAAGGGAGCTGCAATCGTTTCAGACGATGATTTCCCCGATTCCTTGAACTCACGTTAAAATGTATTTGGAATCTGTCCATATCCCTGTATAGTAAGTAGTTCCACTAGCCACTATTCCTCATTACAACTCGGTCAACATTCTGTTATCGATTGCGAAGGCTAGAAACACACAGCAATTAGCTATTGTTTCTTTGAGATGAGAACCTGCCAAGTCGCCAGAATAAATCAGAGAGCAGGTAAAGCAAGCAGCAAGCGATACCTCAAAAGTCAAAAGTACAATTTTTGTTAGCTCCACCAGTCCGCTGGGTAAGGAAGCATTGTCCCCTTCTTTGATCAAATCTTCTTCGAAAGACTGAGATACATCGACCATTAGCAGTCAAAGATGCTTCAAGACCACAGAAACCTGTAGAGTGCCACCGTTCTTCCTCAAGACCACAAGGTTGCGAACAAAATTGCTGTAGGATGAACGGAAGTCGTCAGGAATTCCAAGCTCTGCTTGTTGCTTCCTCGGATATCTGAAGACATGCAGGCTCATCATTGAAAGTCTCCGCAGCAAACCAGCAATACCCTGCTGTTTCCGAGGCAAGGTATATGATGCTTAGCAACCTGCTTCTCAACTCTTGCCGCTTACCCTTTCGAGCAAATCTCAACGTTGATGATGCCTGCTTGTTCACCCTACCTGCACTTCCTGATTTGACGCATGCTCTTGCAGATTGGTTTCAAGATTTGACAAACTGCCGAGCGATGGTTGTGAGATTCAGATTCTATCATTGCACTTCGGATACCTCGTCCCTATTTCGTACATGTCTGCCACGTTCGAAACGAAACCAGAGAGAGAATCCTGAGATGCATGCTGTCTTTGAGCATCTCGCCGCGCCCCTTGTCCTCACCTGAATCGACTTGCCATCCTCCAGCATCTTCAGGCCCTGCATGAACGAGAGGTTGATCTTCTCAACTTGCTCGTCCTTGATCGGCACAGCCTCTGCGGACATCACCATCGGAACGGGTCGAGCCCGGCAAGACCTCTGCAGGTGCACTGGAGAGACTGGGCATGTGGATGCAGAGGGTCGAGGTCGCGTCAGGTGCAGGTGAGGAGCAGCCATGAAGGCCTCGCTCGGGGACAGGTAAGCCATGCCGACCGCAATCGAGATGAGGCGCAAGACCTGCATTTTCAGGGTATTCAACTTTGCAAACCCGCCTCGGCGAATTGACACTTTGAGTAAAGAAGACACTAGTAAGTTTGATGGGCTGTGCGATGAGATCAGGGAGCGGTTGAAGGCGGCGAGGGATGGGCCATGGCGAGCGTGTTGTTGTTCCTTGCCGTCACGGCTGGGACAGTTCTCACATGTTGCAACGCGCTTGTCTGCTCGAACTTGACGTTGATCTCCTCGCAAGACCAGAGGGTTGTGGTTCAGTTCCAGAAGACCTCGGAGGAGGTTTTCATCCTCCAGACTCTACCAGAGATGGGGGACTTATACGAGCAAGTGTACATGCAGAGTAAGGGTTTGCTACAAGGCACCAAGGTTGCTTCCGTGCCTTACACAGTGAATGCGTATAACGCCCTCTACTACCGCCCATACCCGAAGCAGGCTTCTGCGGATGGGCCGCTATCAACCTTCTACTACAGGTCCTTTATTCTTCCTTCAAGCGGGCCTGCTCAAGTTTCAGACCCTTGCTGGGTGAAGGTAGTGGTCCAGGCAAGCAACAACTTGCCCTTCAGCGGTGGCGCCGGCCAATGTCTGAAGTTTGACGGCGCCGACGACCATGTTTATACTCCGATACAAGACTTCCCTGAGTCAGCCATAACAGTGAGCATGTGGATCAAGACGCTGGGAGCCCGCAAGGAGGGGGAGGTGCCGCTCTCTTTCATATCCTTCGCGGGCATTGAGTTTGAGATCCGCGATCTGAATGATGTGCGGGTTGTGCGCGGGAACAACGTGACGCAGGGAGCAGGCTTCAGCGTGAATGACGGTAAATGGCATCAGCTCGGGGTCACGTGGAACATCAGCGGGACTGTCCAGCTGTTCATCGATGGCAGGTTAGTACACAGGACGACGTTGCCAGTTGGCCCTCCAATCGCCTTTTCTGGCGACCTCATCCTTGGACAGAGCGGGTCGGTGAACTACACAAGCGCCAGGCAGCTCTGGAGGGCAAGCGCACAGTCCGCGTCCACCTTCTCCGCCTACTCGAGCAGCTATGAGCAACTGCTCATCGTCAACAGGATGGAAGCGCTCGAGGAGATCGTGACGTCCTCCGGCGAATACCGGCAGCGACAACCGACGTTCCTCCAAGGAATCCCCAAGGTAGGTGCAGGCTGGATGATAACGTCGCTCACGCGGGGTGGCAGGGATGCAGCTGCAGAGGAGGCGCGTTCGATCACACGAGATCCTTCGAGGGACTGATGGACGAACTCAGAATCTATAAGTCTGTGCGGTCAGAGATCGAGATGCAGCTTGACTCACACACGGTGCTGTCCTACCCCTCGATCCTTTCAGTGAGCAACCTCAGCCTCTGGCTCTACTACACCATGGACGACGTCGACCGCTGGTCTTCTCAGGTGCCGAACGACTTCAATCGCATCATGACTAGTGCGCTCCTTGGGGGCGGCTCGCAGGCTGCCTCTCCCATGCGAATCCCCAGCGACGCTCCCCTGGTGGGAGCCAAGGTGGAGGACGTGGTTGTCCCTCTGGGGTCCTGGCAGCTCATTGACCTGAAGATGATGGACTTCGAGACAAACAAGAGCAAGCTCTATGCTCGAGTTGAGACCCTCCCTACCCTTGGCAACCTCTGGCAGAGTGACGACTCTGAGAACCCCTCCACCATCATCGACAGGGGGGATGGCAGGACGAAGCCGCTCATCCTCAGCCCAAAGATGCAAGTGTGGTACGAGCCAGTGGACCTCGGGCAGCCCAACGTGATGCGATGGAACGACCAGGGAGAGCTCGTGAAGATCGACACAAGAGCAGACACCTTCATGATCCGCATCTCCGACGTTCAGTTCATCCCTGAAGCTATGATCGACCCCGACAACCCTCCTCCTTGGATCACTACACAGTATGTTGTCCGCCCTATGACACTCCCCATCCCGGTCAACCAGAGCATCTCCATCCAGCAGGGCATCGTTGCTCCCGTTCAGCTCTCCTGGATCGACTACGAACGAAAGGACCTGGACTTCCTCTTCCTCTCCATGCTCGAGTTCCCGAGCTACTTCCTCACCTGGGGCGCTTGTACGGATCCTCTTGCGTGCTGCTCTTCCAACTGTGCCGCGACGAATCTCTGCATCAACTGCACCGACACCTGCAGGAGGCAGGAGCTCGAGGACGCTCTCAAGTACTCGTCCTCAGCGAACTGTTCTCTTGGCTCTGTTTCCACAATACCCTCCCGCCTTGCCACGGCCATCGGAGACACAGGCACCACCTGCGCGTCCCTTCCACTCAACTCGGATGTGTTCTACTCCCTCCCCGGCCCGCCGGTCTGCTCCTTCAAGGGACCTCCACTCTCAGACGGACTGCAGGACGAGCTCTTCCTTGTCAAAGTCCAGTCGCAGGCCGCGTTCGTCCCCTTCACCTCCAACTTCTCCTTCAAGATCGAGAGGCCGGGGAGGGCCAAGAGCTCCGACCATTTCAACGTCTCTTCATTCTCCCGCAGCGCCTTCGTCTCTGTGCAAGGGACCCCGATCAATCGAGCTCCCTTCCCGTCACAGCTGGGGATGGAGCCGGGAGGCGGCGAGGACAGGACGATGACCATCTCTTACAGCTCCAGCGACCCCGACGGGGACGCGCTCTTCTTCCGCATCAGCGCATTTCCTCGTGGAGGGAAGGTTTTCAACCCCTCCAAGAGGAACAGCTCGAGGATGGGAGGCCTGGTAGAGGAAGTGGCGGGGCTCGAGCGGTCGATTCCCCTCACTCAGACCTACATGCTAGGAACAGCAGCTGTTCCTCAAGGAGCAAGGGTGATCAGGAGGAGGAACCGAGATCCAAGTGAGCTGTTCTACATTGAGGAGGGAAATATAGGAAAAGAGGAGGGAGGGCGAGGAGGGCAGGGGAATGGTTTCAGATGGGGGAGATAACCGTGAATAGAGGAGAAGAAGAGAGGAAAGAAGTGCTGATATGGTTTTACAGCTCTGTCGTTGGAGGAGCAATGCGGGACATCAGGAGTGGAAGGGCTGGTATATCACTCTTGCTCTCCTCCTCCTCCTCCTCCTCCTCCTCCTCCTCCTCCTCCTCCTGAAGTCCGTTTGCAGGAGATCAGGTTGCAGAGGGTCACCTACGTCTCTGAGCTCGAGCTTCATGCTCTGCTTCCGCTCTCCTCTCCCATCAGGCTCTTTGTGAGGAGCGAGGACGTGGACTGGGACGTCATCCACGACCTTCGGCATAAGGATCGCACCTCTGTGCTGTACAGCAGAGGCTCCTCCTCGCCCCCTACTCGCTTCGACCTCACTGCTTCCCACGAGAGGCAGAGAGAGATGGAGGAGACGTGGAGTGTCGTGCCCAACAGCAGCGAGTGGGTGCAAGTCTGGGTGGGGGTGGCAGAGGAGGTCATGCAGCTTCCCGAAGTGTTCCGCATCCTCCTCCCTCCACTCGAGCTGCCGGCTACCTCCCTGCGGCTCGTAACGTGCGGCGCGTGGTCGCTCAGTGCTGTCGGAGAGGTTCCATCCTACCTCAGGGCCTCATCGCAAGTCTTCGTCAGTGGCTTCCATGGCAGCATTCCGCAGCAGCTACGGGGAGGGAAGGTCTTTTATGTACCGGAGGAGAACTTTCAGGGAGGGGAAGGCCTGTCGATCATTGTGTCTGACGGGCAGCTCGATGCTGAGTCCTCCTCCTCCTCCTCCTTTCCAATCCCACCTTACGTACGCCAGGTGAAGCTGCCAGACCTTGTGGTGGATGTGGAGGAAGGAGGGAGGGTCTCTGTGGACCTTCGGGGACTGGCAGCACAGCTCAACAGTTCTTCTCTCCTCCTCCTCCAGAGCACCAGGGTTGGAGTCCTGACGGGCTCGGCTGGTGACCAGTTGACAGCCAACACACTTCTCCTTGATCCCCAGCTCTTTTTTTTCTCCTCCTACGGCCTTGCCGCTGGCCCCAACGTCGACAGCTTCCGCTATCGCTTCACCGACACGCAGCAAGATCGCTTCCTCGACGGCCTCGTCCTCTTCAACGTCTTCTGCCAACCGGGCAGGATGATTCCCCTCGGAGGCAGCGTCTGCCGGGACTGTGAGAGAGGAACGTACCAGGTAGGAAGTGGCTTGCAAGCTGTATGCGTTTCCTGCCCGCAAGGCACGTTTCAACCCTCAGCCAAGAGTGCATCCTGCGCCCCCTGCCCTCCAGGAATGTTCTCCTCTCGCCTCTCCTCCTCCTCCTGCTCTCCCTGCCCTCCTGGCACTTTCTCCGATCAACCGGGAGCCTGGAGGTGTAAGGAGTGCGGGTATGGGAGGATGATGCCAGTAGATCGCGCGACGTCCTGCTTCTCTTGTGGGTCAGTCTCCTTTAACCAGGCACAGGGCAGAACCTCCTGCTCTTCCTGCCCCGTCAGGACCAAGACGATGAGTCTCACCGCTGCAAATGCAACTGATTGTCAGTGTACCATTGGATCTTTCAACGTCGGAGGGTGTACAGGTGCTGCTCATTTCTCCACTGTCATCGAATTCATCCTGAATCTGCTACACACAACGTCTCCATCTTCAACATCCTCTTTCTTGTCCTCCTCTTCTTTAGCCTTTCAAAGTTTCTCTCCTCCTGACGCCTCCTCAGGTCAGCCTTGCCTTCCCTGTCCTCGCGGGATGTTCTGTGGAGGAGGAAGGAACGCTCCGCTAAGTCGCGCAGGCTTCTGGTCAGACACCAAGTTGTGGATCAACGGAACAGCAGCAGACATCACCGAGTGCAACTACAGGGCCTTGAGAGACAACTGCGCCGGTCTGGAACGATACGCTGACTCAGGTGGGAGGAGGGAGGAGGGTAAGTAGAGAACATCTGAGTCTGTTCCTTCACCAGACTTGGGCTACCGAACGTTGCCAGGGCTGATGCAGGGAGGAGACTGCAGACTCGCTTCGAGGAACTACTCGCACGTGATGATGGACAACTCGCAGTGCAAGGAAGGATACCAGGGAAGGTTCTGTACAGCCTGCGCCGATGGAGCTTTTAGAAGTTTCGATGAGAGCTGTGAAATATGCACGGGAGAGCCAGCGGCTCTCTTCTTCTTCGCCGTCATTTTTGTCTTCACTGTCTTTGCTCAGCTTGTCAAACTTTTCATCAAGAGACGAACTGAGCATCTCCTGGTACTCGAATGGGGACAGGTGAGTGCAGCCGATTCTTGTACCTGTTGCTTGCCGTCCCTCTGACGCACTTGGTGAACGTGTTGATGATTTCATGACTGAAAGCTTCCGTTGACTTGCTTGCAGTGTTTCAACATGCTCACCTACTTCGCTTGGCCGATGCCTGCCGTCACCAAGTTCCTGGCGAGCTCGCTCTCCCTCTTCAATCTCAACTTCAACTTCCTTCCGTGGGCATGTTACGGCTTGCAGCTGTCCTCTGTCGCACAGAGGTGCTTGCTTGCTCCGCTGCCTCCTATGCTCGTTACTCTCCTCCTCTTCTCCTTTGAGATCCAACGTCGGTGGGTACTGCGCAAGCTGCAGCAGGGAGCAGAGCTGGAGGGCATCTGGCCGATCTCCTGGCACTCGATCATGCTCATCAGCGCGTCCCGTGACGCGCGGGCCACGTACAAGGAAGGAGAGGAAGTGGAGGAGACAGCGAACGAAGGCGGAGCCCTTGGGAGCGAGAAGCCAGCAGGATCGAAGGAACACGACAAGACAGGGACAGGGGGGCAGCGGAAGGACTTGAACGTCACATACACCAAGTGGAGGAGCTCAGTCAGCGGGCAGCACCTCCGGCTTGGGCTCGTTCTCTACGACATGCTGCTCGTCGTCTCGCTCGCCAACAGCCTGCAGCTCTTCAGGTGCCGAAAGCTCACGGACCAGCGCTCGAGCCTGGAGGCCATCCCCGACGTGCAATGTTGGACGCCGCAGCACGTAGGCCTGCTCGCCATCGGCTCGCTCACAGCCCTGTGCCATGCCGTCCTCTTCCCATCCTTCATCATGCGCTCTCTCAGTTACTCCTTTCTCGAAGCTGAGCTCCAGGATCCAGACGTCTTGCTGCGGTTCTCCGATTTCTATCTCGCGTATGAGGACAAGTACTGGTGGTGGTACTTCACTGTCCTCCTCCGCCGCATCGGCTACGTCTCGGCAGCGGTCTTTCTGACTAGCTACGGATATCTGCAGGTGAATGATCGTCTTTCAGTGACTTTCTTCCTCCTATCCTTCTTGTTTGTTCACTCCTGTCTCTGCATTGGCGCAGGTCACGGTCGCCCTCGTGATCAGCGCAATCTCCATGTTTGCATCCAACTATTTCCGTCCCTTCAAGGACAACAGATACAACATCCTGGAGTCGTGCCTCCATGCCGTCACCGCTCTCTGCATTCTGACTTCTTCAGCGACTTCAATGCAGATGTCAACAGCTCGATCAGTCGATCACTCCCAACAAGGTACAGCCTTCACCGGTAAATCCCCTTGTGATTGCTTGCTCAGGCCCCGTTCTCCTCGTCGTAGCGAGCTTGTCCTCTGCTGCCTTCATAGCAGTGTCGTTTTCTCACAACAATCAGCTGTTTGTCCTCCCTCAGGAGGTTTACTCACTCTCTAACAAGATCAAGGAACTTGCGATGAAACGGCTTGACCCCAGGTTTGCAGCTTCCCGCCTCTCGATCCAACTGACTGCCTTCGGAAGATTCATCGCTGTCGTCATCGTCATGGTGCGATGGATTTCGAGACTGAGGCAGCGCGTGCAAGCCTCGGCTCTCTTCACGTACCATGAGTTCCCTTTTGAATCTGGCCACGTCGTCATGGGCGAAGAAATGCCGAGGGAGCGACGGGAAGCACTGGGAGCTGAAAACGTGATCCCCTGCTATTGTCGAATGTGTTTGTTCTGTTGATCAGGGTGAGCAGCAGATCAAAGGAGAGAAGGGGTTGATGGGGGATCAGCCTCAATCACAGCCCCTTGAACACGAATCGAGCATCCCAACTGAGCAAGACCTCAAGCTCTTCAAGCCGATTCGATCGGCCTGGGAGACTGACGGCGAGCAGAAGTCTTCCTTCCAAGCACTCCGAGCAGAGGAGAAGGATTTGCTCGCAGACATCCTTCACCATCGTGGCCTCCACAGTCTCCATCCTCACGCGCATCTGCTCGAGCGACGAGTGAATGTCAAACTGAAGCAGCAGGTCGCGTCCTTGAACGACTCCTTCCACGACCTGTTTGCTCAGGCCTATGACGCGTCTGGGAGGGTTGAGGTCACGCTGAACTATCTCAACTCGCTCAAGATGAAGATCCTCAATGCTCAAGTTGACATCCGAGCTGAGCGGCAGAAGAACGAGTACATGCGGCGTCGACTGGCGGTCGAGGACGAGTTGATCCCCAATGAGCCCATACTTGCCATGGAGCAAGAGAATCTTGCGATGAGAGCTGCGGCCATGACAGCTGAAAAGGAGGCTTGCCAGAAAGAGATTCAAAAGTTGGCAAAAGCCATAGAGGAAGAGTTGGAAGATTCAAGCTCGGACAGCGATTGAATGTAATCAATGTTTTCACTTGTTTTTAATGTAATCAATGTTGAAACGTGTTGGCAAAAGCATCGAGCATGCATCGTATCAGACCCTTATTAAGCTCACTTGGTATTCGAAGTAAGGTCGGGAATATCATTCTTTTTCTAGTGCCTTCACCGCTTCCTTCACTTGCTCTGAAACACAACAATGAGGACTCAAGGTACTTGAAACTGGTCCTCGCTTACCCGCCAGAGAAATGGCCAGTTTCCATTGTTCTTGACTCAATGCAATACCTTTGCTCGACTTCAGCGGATAGTCTCATACCATATTTGAACTCGTTCCCACCGGCTTTCCCAGGAAGAAAATCCCCGTCTTTCTCATAATATTCCCTCAGGTGGATATTTACATTCCCCTAAAAAGCAAAAATCATCATGATTGTGGTGAATTGATTCGAGGACCTTAAATTTGTTGACAGTTATCCTCTTTTGGGTCTTCCCTCCTCTCTTTTCTTTGGGGTCGGACAGCTAGATTCACAGGTTAACCGAAGGCTGATTCTTGTTGTGAAGTGCCATACCTCTGCCCAGAAATTTCCAGCTGAGTCCTTCCTCAACTTCAAACCTTCCGGATTCGCTTCCGTTTCATCTTCTCCGGCGACTTCCTCCTCAGTTTTCTTCCTCTTCTCCTGTGGCATTGCTTGCATGGGGTCAGTCAAATCGTCAACTTTCCTTGCTAAATTTGTTCCCACATTCGATATGACAATGATCAAATGGTTACAACCAAACCTAAAGACTTTCATGTCGTCTTGTTGTCCCTTTTCGACACTTTAACTCTCCTTTGCCACGTTCTCTCCTTCTTGCTCGTCTTCCCCGCTCTCTGTTCCCTTCCATGAACTACCACCACAAACTCACATTGGCGGGAAACCTTGCCCTACAAAGCAAGTGCGGTGCGCCTCAGGAACAAGCTAGAGATTGTGCGAAGGACAGCAGCGCAACAAACAACGAGACAACTTGCGTCATGGTGAAGGAGCTGCCTTTCTCTAATTTAACGCTCGGGCGGGCTTGTTTTCAGGCGTCGTAGATTTTTTTTTCAAGTAACCCCACCCCCACCTGTTAGAAACTCCATGGCCACCTACCCTACGATGAAAGTTTTGAAGCAAGATTTTTACCCCTCGATTTAAAACATTTGTGTGAAAAATCAAGGTAGGGGTAGTACCCTACCCACCAGATTTTTCAACCCTACCCTGCCATAGTCTCCGCGGCGCCTACAAGGTAATGTCCGAAATGGATGAAGACGCGACAGTGCTGCTTGTTGATGGCTTCTTGTGCTGTTCTTGCTGTGCATACAGTTGATAGCATAAAGTTCATGTTTAATTATCATCACTTAAAATTCAAGTAATGTGAACAATCGGTCACGGCACTTGTGCATTGCTGATTGCACGTTGCTCACATTCCCCAGCAATTAATCGTGACAAATAGTGATCCTTGCAACTTTTGTTGAAACTGATCGATCTTGCATTGTTTTCCTGTAGCAGATTTGATATAATGACTCTGTCATGGTGGTGGTTCATTTTCTTGTCTTCGACTTTAACTTACTGTTTGAGCCTAACACGCTTTTTTTCATAGAAAGGTTCATGGGGGACAAGAAAGCAGGTATTTGATCCAGTATTGTCTCTGAAGTCAGCATTATTGTGCCCATTCTTGTGCAGTTTTGTATCTTTCCGGATAGTTGCATCTCGAAGTGTTGTTGTAACCTTCCACCTAAATCCGATGTGGCAGCTTTTGCCCGCAAGAGGGAAGCATTGATTTGCGTGATTGGCGACGAGGATACTGTGACAGGTATTTTTCACGAAATGATTGTGTTGATTACGTCTTAAGACACTTGCTATCGTAGGATTCTTGCTTGCGGGAGTAGGGGAGGTCGGTAAATATGTCTTTTTGGCAAACCATCTGAATGGACGAACAGATTGATTCTAAGAAGAACTCGAACTTCCTCGTCGTGAACAACAGTAATATCTTTCATCTCTTTAGATTGGAATCTTGATGTCGCATCTGTCATGCGGAGTGTTGTTCACGATACATATTTTCTGATTGGGTGTCGGCACAGAAACTCCTGTCAATCAGATCGAGGAAGCTTTCAAGGCCTTCACTGCGCGTGATGATGTTGCCGTGATCCTCATCACCCAATCGGTATTCAATGGATACCTTCAGCTTCTGTAGCGCGTGTTCACATCGTTGCTGCTAGGCTGCCGACAGTATCCGCTACCTGCTGGACGATTATGAAAGCATGATACCGACGGTGATTTCTCAAGTTTCATTCGTGCTCTGATCTTTAGCTTCAAGGTCTTGGAGATCCCTTCGAAAGATAATCCCTACGATCCTTCAAAGGTAATCTGTGCTCAAGTTTTTCCATTCAACTTACAAAGAATGAAGGACTCAGTCATGCAGAGAATTATGAAGAAAATGTCCGTAGGAACAGATTAGTAACGGGATCAAATTTACGTTTCACAAAGACTTTATTATTGATACTTCCTGTAAAGATTTAGAATCTCGTTTAAACACAATCGATGGTTTTAACTGGTCCACCGGAACTCTCATCTACAGTTTTGCTCTTAGCATCTGCTAACCACTTGTAGGAGTTGAAGGCGGAGGTGTGTAAAAACTATCGAGAGATGGCCTGCGACCGCGCTTATAAAAATCTGCTGCAAGCAAGCAAAACTCACCCTGATCCTGATTGTGAAAGCAAATAGAACAACCAAATTCCAAGACCCACGGGTAGACAAATCGTGAAAGCCTATCACAAAAGCAATGCATTAGCAAATGGCTGTACAGTAACTCGTCCACCTGACAACAAATATTTCGAATGCGCTGTCGTATTCCGGCATCAGATGAGGCCACGTAAGACTCCTCATCCCATACGCATGACAGCATTCCGATGCTTATGAGTTGTACTGTAGAGGAAAATCAATTCGTTTTCGACCCGTTTTTGATCATCCCACATGCACATATGACGATTCGAACCTTATCAAACAGAGAGCATATGACGAAAAAGATCTGAAATGAAAGGTAAATGGGAAATTAAAAGCTTCAGAAATATACTAGAATAAAGACGATCACGACCCTGGCCCATTTCATAACACGCTTTTGCTCTTCAGTCCTAAAACGTTGATTAGAAGTCAACAAGGTTGAATCTGAGCCCAACATTTCAGCCCCTTGATTGAAGGAAGACTCACTTCCCTTGAATGAACCACTTCGCTGTATTCCAGTCCCATCAGCCGCTGCCCCAGTTGGATCTGCAGACATCTGAAAAATTCTAATCAAATCTCGAAAATGTCGATTGATTGCATTCTGCATTCAGTACAGGTTGAGCGTTTCAAGTGCCTCAACATCGAATGAATCTTTTGGTCAGTTTTGCCAGCCTGCCTTGTTGGTATGACTGGCAAAACTACAATGCAAAGCTCGGGCCAGTCTACCGGCAAAACGCAAAGAAGCCATGTTTTTTCTGTTTGCGAGAGTTCAACATACAGACAGCATGATGGATGCTAAGATGAACTTGTTCCAAAGGGCGATAAGGTGTGATTAGGTTCAACATCATCAACGTAGTACAAGGTGTTCTAGTATCCCTCCTTGCTTTGCTCTCAGTTTCCTGTTGCCCAAACCACCTCCATCTCGGTGGTCTATCACCCATCACCCCCTCATCCCCCCGTATCTTCACCCCTACGATTTGACCTGGGCCTCCTCACCGTGACCGTAAGGAAGCTCTCCCGGCGTAATGATACCATCGCCGGGACCCGGCGGCCCGGCCCGCCGGGCCCGCCAGTGACTCCCACTGAGCCGCCGGCGCCCGGCGGCGTGCCGCCACGTTGACACTGTGCCGGCCGGCTCGTCGGGAGTCCGCCCGGGCCACTGCTACCGGCGGCCGGGGGGGCGGGAACGGCCGCCCGGTCCGCCGGCAGCGGCCCCCCGGCCCTATCATATGACTCAGTGAGCTCGGAGCCTGGCACCGGAACTGAGCCAGGCGGCTGGCGCCACCGTGACTGAGCGGCCCGGCGCCGCACCCGTCCGGACCCCGGTGACCGTACCGTCGGACGCCGCGGTCGTGGCACCCCCTCTGACAACGGCTACCGCTGACTCACATCGGAGGCTCGGAAAGTTCGGCCGGGCCGACTCGGGGGTGACTTCGCCGGACTCGACTCCCGGCACAGCCGCCGCTGCCCGGCGGCGAATGAGAGTCATGACAAATGAAGTTCCCGGCAGCGGCGGCCCCATGATTCACTTAAGCTCAGTGATGCACAATTTGAGATTCTGTTTGATTGAGTACATCAACAAAATTACTTGGAGCTAACCCGAATCCTTTCTGGTGTTGGCTTGCCCTGTCTCTGTATGACAACCTGATAAAGAAGGGAAGAATTAATGTCACATAATTGAATTTAGCGTATCACAACTGACAGACCTCAGCAGACAGTTCGCCGGTCGAATGGATTTTCGACATGGCGGTCCTTCGGATTGATCAGAATCTAGACGGATCAGGTTGCAGAGCATTTACCTCAAATCGGCATAGCTTTGGACTTCAGCACCATTGACTTCCAAGAGGGCATCGCCAACTTGCACTCCTGCCATTCCCATGCTTCCAGGAGCGTCCACCTTACATCCGCATTAGCTTCAAGCATTGCTGCACGAGTAGAAATGTACAGAGGTAAACACAAGAACTCCCCGCTCGTTGCCGTTGGAATCGACCCCTTTCTCCTCGACCTATTCACCACCATCACCTTCTTTTTCGTATCACACAATGTCTTACGAGCATGCTATCAAGCGTGAACTTTCTTGCAGAAACGCTATCCAGCATTGCACTTGAACCTCCCTTCACCGAATTGAGTTGGTCAATGTAACGATCCGAGACAACGGCTCCTGCCAGCTCCCCTCTTTTTGAACGCTCTCTGAAAAAGCAACAGGTGATCTCTATGTCGATGCCAGCAACTCAAGCGCACTCACGCTTTCCACTCGAAGATCGCAGCGTTCAAAGCATCCATGTAGTCCTGAGGTGTCGGATAAGACTTGGCATTTGCTTGCACCAGTCTGATCTTTGCAAATCCATCAATTTCTCCTGCCCCTGCACAGGAGAACGTGAGCACAACGGAGCATAGTCAGGAGCGCAAGTACTTGGAGGTGGCCTTGGGGTCTCATCATCAATGAGGGGATCAAGATTTGGTTTGCTTCCGAAGGTCTTGACATACTCCTTTGTCCATTCATCATCATCGACAACTGACTCTGCAAGAAATAGTGCATGATCAGGTCATATGATAAATAAGATTCGGGCTCACTGACCGTCAGTTGCAGTCTTAACGTTGTCAATAGGCTTAATGTCAAGGTACTTAGACCTGCTTCCTGAAGTTGCTTCGGTGGACCCGGCGCGTTTGACAGGAGTAGGTGTTGAAGCTGCTGGTGCTGGTGGTGGTGATGGTGCTGCTTGAGTTTTCGGCAGACTAGCTTGCGTGGGCCTTGCGGCCCTTCTGATCGCAAAAATGAGGATGAGTTTCAAGTTCTGCTGCTCACAAGTGAATACCGTTGTTCCAAGGTTGGAAGACTATCTTCCAAATCCTTTGAAGAAGATTCTCCGATTCCATAGTACTTGTCACTATCTTCATCACTGTCGAAGATCTGCGTCTGGGTTGCTGCAGTAGCAGTTGCTGAAGACTTGGATCCTGTTCTCAATGTTGCCACTTTCGCAGCAACCTTTGCGCAAACTGTCTGCAACTACACGCAGAGTTAAATGTGCGGAGTGCCCAGTTTGACAAGAACCAAGACATACCCGAATGAGTTCGGTCTCTGGAAGCTCTCCCAAGGTCTTTTCGACACGCTTCAACATCTCAATGGTCATGTCGCTCATGTCGCTCATCCGAGGAGCACAGAATGTGCTTCTTCTCCCCACTGCCGTGACCATCGGAGATCTGAGCAGAGCGTTGGACTTGAGGGAGGATCCACTCAAAACCACTGGCGCATGGAAGCAAGAGGCTGCAGAGATCGCGCACGCCAGCACTGCCGCTCTCACCGCCATAATTGGAGGCCGTGTGGAAAACAATCGAAGGCAGGGGTGCAACACCCCCCTTTTTCTCGGGAGGAAGACGGGTACTGGTTCACGCGGGTCTTGTCCTCGTACTGATTTTTAACTTAACTTTGAGTAAACTTTTCTGGGACTCAGTTGGAAGCCGCATTGAACGCCGTCCGACGGTCGAGACCGGAGTACGGTCCACGTTTCACCACTCCGAGGTGGCAGGCTGCCGGTGCGGGCTAACCGTCCGGAAGTTGGGGCCGCGCTGAGTCACAGGGTCTCTCATTTACTCAAAGTTAAGTTAAAAATCAGTACGAGGACAATCAGGAGTACTGTCCGCTGCCGCTCAGAGGCCAGGGGCATTCAGGGGGGCTGCCTCGTGGGGGCCTCAGCCTCGGACTGCGGCCTGGCGCGGCCGTCGAGCGGCAGGCGGCCCGGGCCCGGCGGGCGCCGGACCTACGGATCACTGCACCGATAGTATTGCCTCGCCTTGAGACGGTGAGCAGGACCAGGTTGTCCCGCATCCCCTTCATTCTCCCACGCAGCCGTTAGACGTCGCCGCCTGACGCCCGACCGCATGGCAGGAGCTTGTAAGTCGCTGTGCCCTCGAAACCCGCGAGTGTAACAGAATCTCATCACCTCTAACTTGTTACTCTGCAAGCAAAGCTTCTATCACTGAAGAGACTCAAGCACTGAGATCCTTGCGAGGGCCTCCTCAACAGCCTGGTGAATCACCAGATTCGTAACTCCGACAAGCATGAGCAGCTCTCGAGGCCAAATTTCGAGTTCCTCACATGCAAACTTGAGCTTTATCGCGACCAATGCGCAAGTCCCATTCTTGCCAGGAAATACCTTGAACTTCAACTTGCCGGTGAGTGGGAATTGTCTTGATTGAAGTCTTTTTCTTTTGAATTGAGTTGTGTTTGATGTGTCAGAATCAGAGATTTTCAAGGGGGTCGACGCTCTCCTACACCAATGGCTTTTCCATCGATAGGAAGGACCCAGTCGTCGCGAACAAGAGAGACTCCGGAGCCACCAGACGTGGCCTCAAACCTGGTTGGTCTAGTTCATCTGGAATGCGAGCGTGGACAGCGCCATGCACCTTCATCGATTCTTCCATGAGCTCGAGGCTGACACACTCCCAACGAAACATGATATCTTACCTCAACAAACCTCCAAAGCTGCCAAACTATGTTGTCTTGGATAAAACCATACTGCGATTTCGAGCTTGGTTCAAGGATGAGATGTCCCTTTTGACAGGGCCGGATCGCTTGATAGTACACAAGTGTATTCTTCTTTATTATCTCATAGACGACTCGTTCATGATCATGGAGCCCAGACAAGAGAACAGCGGCTTGAATCAAGGCTGTATCATGCGAAGACAACAAGTCTCAAAGGAAGATGGATCAGAAAATTATTCTTGGAAAGATCTTTTCATTGGAGCTGAAATCACGATGAGAGCGAAGCATATCCATTTGATAGATTGCGATGAATTTACAAGGTCATGGTATATAGAGCAAGGAATTGAAATGGACCCTCCTCTTCAAGCTCCTGAGGACCCATATGAAATCCGGGAAATGGCCGAGATGAAAAAGCGAAGAGATTACGAGATGGCGAAACAGAGAAGAATTCAAAAGGATTTGATGCAAGTCGAAGAAGTGAAGCATAGATTCCTCACGTATGATCGACAAGTTTTGCGATTCTATGCAATTTGGGATGATCGCTACAACTTGTTTGGGTTGAGACACTTTCTCGCTGTGAGATTCTACTTGTCCGATTTTACCATCGACATTCAAGAGTTTGAGGGTTCAGCTAGCGGCAAAAAGTCCAGATTCCTTGCCCGACAGAGAGTTCCTAGAGAACCAACAAACCTCGATGCGATGAAGTCGCTGAAGATTGAAGATTGCCTTGCTGTAAACGACCTTTTTGTAGGCGCCAAAGTGAACATTCTTGGGAAAGACATTCTTATATACGATTGCGACAAGTTCACAAGGGACTTCTATCAAGAGCAGTTCGGGGAGGTCATGACCTCAATCGATATTTCTGAGCAGACTGTTCCCCTGCCTCGCCTCCCAACTCCTCCCTCCAACGGCATTGGAGCTGAGGAGGATTCCATGCAGAACTGCAGGATGCTGCGGCCTAAGCCGATCCACAAAGACATGGCCAAGTACAAGAAATATGCCGGAAAAGTTCTCCGGTTCGAAGCCAAGTGGGTATCGGACAGACCAGAGGAGAAGATAAGGACTTTCATCATTTCCTTCTACCTTGCCGACGACACCATCTCTATATGGGAGACGAGTGGGGATGGAAGAAATACAGGCATGTTCTCTGGAAAGTTCTTGGAAAGGATGAAGCTAAAGAAGCCAGGAACCTTTGGAACCAAGACCAAGTACTACTCCAAGTCAGACTTCTACGTTGGAGCTGTCGTTGAAGCACAGACGAGAAAGTTTGAACTCATCTCCATGGACAAATTCACAGAAAGGCTCATGGATACCGACGATCAGGCAACAGGTAAGCAGAAATGACTCGAGATGGTCTTGATCGTCTGAATGTTTCCGTGTAGCTGCCATGTTTCAGAAGGAGCCTGTCGCTGTGAGGTTCCTGAGAAGAGTCTCGGAGCATGAACTGCAGGAATACAGGGAGAAATGCGTAGAGGCAGACAAAGACAGCGAGGGAGTGATCAGTCTCGAGGAGTTCATGGAGATAATATCTCCCAAGCTCACTGGATTCTCGGAGAACGACATCATGGAGTTGGTCAAGCTCACAAAAGTACAAGACAGGTGCACCTTGCTTGGTACATTCATGCGTGACTGTATTGCCAGGGAATTCAGAGGGGGTGTGAACTACGTTAGGTTCTTTGACGCTTTAGTGCGCGAAGGTGGGCGTATCTATAGTTGTATTCTACTCAACTGATCGCATGCTTGCAGCTTCGAAACAGGGGAAGTCAAAGCATCCACAAGGAGAGCACCTTGCGTTTTCGAGTCAAAGTGCCTCCTTCAAAGCCCCTCACGAGAACTTCTCGCAAGACAAAGATGGAATTCAATGGGCTGATGGAGGAATCGAACTGTCCTCCGAGATTGAGGAAGGCAACTCCAGCTTAGAGGTATGTGAAAGATTTGGTGAAAAGAGCCCTTGTTTGATGATCTACTTACAGGACAGTCGTGAAGCATGAAAGTGGAATTGTCCTCTAGCTTATGTTTGTTACTAAATCACAAAGAAATGTACATGTCTTCACGTTCCTCCCCCTCAAGTTGCTTCTCCGTCATTTGCTTTTGGTGAATTTTCCTCACCCGCTGGTTCCACAGCAGGCGCGGCTCTGAATGGTGGCAACTTGGCGATCCTGACTTCATTCTCCGCCTTTATCGTTACCAAAAATTCTCCGACATAGCCGACTTCAAAGGTTGCCACGGCCAGGGTGTAGCTGCCCTCAGCAATCTGATACTCCCGCCATATGCACTCCGAGCGATACTGGGTCTCTCCATCGAGACTCGTCATCTCCTGAGCCTCACTCCGACGCACGCGGTCTCCAGATACAAACAAGTGCATCCCGACGTGCACCGATGAGTTTCCTGACGGGCGGATCTTGATGAAGATGCGCTGGGTGTGCTGACTGTCGATCCGAAACATGGGGTTCATGTCGAACTTGTCGGTGTTGATGCTGCCGCCTGCCGATTCCTCAGCCCAGTTATGTCTGAAGACCTTGGAGAAACTGCTTCTCTTGACTTCTATCTTAGGGCAGTCCAGCACCGGAGTGATGGCCGAGGGGTCTGCCGAGTATGACGTGAGCGTGAAATTCATCTTGGCCCCCTCGTCGTACATGGAGACCACAAGGACGAACGTGTTCTCTCCCTGGCGGCAGTTGAGCCGGATGAGGAAGTGTGGGTTGTTGTTGTACACGGAGTGAATGAGAGGATTGACAGGATAGTACACCCTCCTGTTTCCTTGATAGACGTGCAACGCGATGTGGGGCTCGTCGTTGGTGTCCAAGTAATGCCTGTCAAGCAGGACCCAGACCATGGTATCGGTGGACGCTCTGACATGCAGCAGGTATTGAGGATTGTCATCCAAACATCTCCGCTGATTCTTCACGTTCTGATAGCTTCCATGTACATTCCTTCGATACTTGAATCGAGCTGGACTCCAGCTGCAGTGAATTGAACTAAAGAAATTTTGGACCGCTTCCCACGAGATCCAGAAAACTCCGTTATCCTCAAGCAGTTCTGAGTCAAGATCGTATTTTAGTGCAGCTCGCAGTGCTGGCGTCCAGTTTGTTTCGTCGTGCGGCGAGAACTCTCCCCGCCATCTCATCCTCCTCCACGGGTTCATAAGCTTCACCAGTCTCCTTCCTCCGGCCATGACTACTTCCAGCACAGCATACGCATGCTGGCTTGCAAGTCCTGAACAAGGCAAAGGTAAGGAGAGCAAGAACTGCGTCGAGAAACTTGGATGTTGTGCAATACCTGATCGCTCCTCTTCGTCAGCCGAGAGTGACTTGGTCCCCATGGTGAAAAGTGCAGTCCCCTTCTTCTGCCCCTGCTCCAACCGCCGCCAGGCCTCTTCCGGATCGCTCCTGGACTTGCTGTCTTCTTTCAAATGGAATGTCTCAGGAATCCATCCGCAGAGGGCGTGCAGATCGATGCTGCTGGTCGAGCCTGGAAAGTCGTACCCTCCATGTAGTTTCATGTATGCCTTCTCGTATAAGGGTAGCCATGCTTCCTCGCCGATCCGTGAATAGCTGCACAATAGCTGAGGCGGCATGCTCTGAACCACTGGAAGATAATCGTCGATGACAATTTTCCTCACAGCTCCATTCAAATACATCTTGATCATGTACTTTCCTGAAGGGCTTATGACAGGGACGTTGTTCTTCTGCGGATAGATGTTTCTGCTGATCAAGGTTCTTCCATACCTCCTTTCCCAGCTAGCACATACGGCAAGAGAAGACACAAACGAACAATCTCCTACCAAAGTCTGCGTGATATTCTCGTACGTGAATTGCTTGATCACCACGGGATTCGAGTAGATTTGAGAAATTCTTGCCCAGACAGCACCTTCCTTCTTCTGCTTCTGTGAAAGAGGTGGCAAACCAGCTGGATCCTTAAAGATGTCACCTGAGAAGTTTGAGTAATCTGTATCATTCACGTACATCGGCTCATAAATTTTGCCATTTATCTTGCTCCCCTGCCGAATGACAAGCTCCTCCTCTTTGGTTTTGTTCGACCTTCCTTGAACGAAAGAAGAAGTAAGGCTCTCAGGCACACCAGCAGTGGCCGCCGGATTTTCATAGAGATTCGGTTGTTTTGCCTCTTCCGGAGTTGTATCAGCTTTCCCAGGTACGTGAGGTAATCCCAGGACACAATCATCTTCACTGGCCCGTCGGGGAACGTTTGACATGGCAGCCTTCGCATTCGTCGTGTACTTTTCGGCTTTTTCTATCATCGCAATGGCTTGTCGTCCTGCCCATTCTTTCAATTGTCCGCTGGACTTCAGTCGCAGCTGTTTAAATGCAGCTGCAGCATCGGCAAAGCACTTGGCTGCCTGCGAGAACCTCAAATTCTTCTCGGCTTCTTTGGCAGCATTCTCGAGCCTGACAGCTTCTTTCTTGGCATGAGCTGCGCGCTCACTCGGCAGCTCTTTGAGCTGCTGCGCCTTATCCATCAACCTGACAGGAAAATCATTCTCAACCAGATGGAACAAAACCCACCGCGAACAATGCTTCTTGATGAGGTTAGCTATATCGTCACTCCGTTCACTCTGAAGCAGCCTTAGCATGGCATCCACTGCCTGCAGATACTCTTGTGCTGCTTCCTCTGCCTTCCTCTCTTTCTCCAGGTCTTCAGCATGAGCGATCAACCGCAGCGCCCCATCGTATCGCTCCATTGCGCTGGGCTCGACCCCAGCGGAACAAAGCCCTCATCCCATCTCGTGAAACCCCCCTCATCCCCGACTTGATTCTCAGTTCGATGCGGCCGACGGGAACATGGTGTGAGGAGGGTTGAGGAGAAGACAAGAGACAGCAAGAAGGAGGCAGGCAGGCTGCTGATCATCAGGAAGACAAGGTAGAGAAAGACCAAGGACGGCGAAGAAACCTCGTCCCTTGCACGATGAGAACCTCTGGTGTATTCACGCCTTCACTGTCGCTCTTGATCCTGTGTTTCCTGCAGCAAAGTCAGCAGAACAGAGCTGGAGGATTCTTACTGACAGGGATGAGCCTCCCTTTGAGACTTCGAGGAGGATCTGAATCGTCATTCTCGATGGAGTACAGCTCCTCAGAAGGCAATCTGGATGACATGCTGTTCCAGAGGCGCTCCATGAATGAGACAGAGCTGGCAGAAATCGACAAGAAAGAGGAGTCCGAGCGGTTTTTCAATGATCTTGAGAAGAACATCTCGATGGCTGGAACGACAAGTGTCTTTAGCAACCCAATCCTGCAAGCAGAAGACACAAAGATGTCATTAGAGCACGACCGTCAAATTCAATTGTTTGAAGAATACATCAAGAAGGCTGGTGAAACGAACGACGAAGCTAAACGTTACAGACTATTCACTGATTACATGACAAGTAAGAATCGGGCTCCTACTTTGGATAAATTCGAGTTGTTTGGCCGTTTGATCAAATACCAGCAGCGTTTGGAGGATCCGACAGAGCATAAAGCAGAAAAATACAGGAAGATTGTCAACAAGTTGCACGAAGAATTCCTAGGATATCTTCCTGCAGATCCGCCTGAGGATCCTCCGGAGAAAGGCTTCAGGTTGAAGGTTCCATTCCTCATAGCAAATCACCTCTGGTATCACTGATCGAGTTGTTGTTCAGACCACGGACTCGACGGACAGCGACGACCTGAGCAACTACACAGTCAGCAAGCCTGAACCTGAAAGGTAGATCCCTTGACTGCTTGCTTGTTCGCTAATTGTTCTTATTTAGAGTCATTTACGAGAGGTGTGGTATTTTTGAAATACCCGTCCCAGAGCAGGCAGACTTTGACCGCTTCGGTAGCATCGAATGTTTCTGCGCAGTCGTCGTTTGAGCTGATTTGTTAGATGCCGACATGATGCAAGCGTCTGAGACTGCATTCGATTCTTGGGACATGTTTAAAGTCAGTTTGTCTCCCTAAAGATTACGAAATGATTGTTTTTAGGGGAAAAATCCTCTTGGATACGATACAATTTGTCTGCGCCACAGGAGGTTAGAGGCAGAAGAAGAGGAAACTACAGTTGAAAATGTGATGCTTGCGATAGGTGGGAGACAGAAATTGAAATATTTATTGGATCTTGTGGTCGTTACAATGTGCGACCTACGCCTCGACATCAGGTCCATGATCATCTTCTCAGTAGTTGTGATTGCATCTCAAATCCTCTCAGGTCACCGAGATCATGGAAGATGGAGGCTTGTTCGAGTAAGATCGCATGATTTTATCTGCTCCGACTTACACTTTGTCTTCGATACGCTTGGTCTAAATAGAACTGCTCCACTTATTGTTAGCATGGAATGTGAAGATATTTTCTCTTACATGAGGAACAACACAGGTGTAATGACAACTTTTGGTACCTTCCTAATCATCAGCGTTTAGGTTTGGGATGGATAGAGGCGATGGGTGGAGCAGATCACTATCTTCTTGGCGACGCGGTTTGGATCGATTCGTGTGGTCGTGTGCCTTGACCGAGATGTCCTCCGATAGAAGCCATGCGTGCCTACGGGAGCTGTTCCGTTGTCCAAAGAAATCTTCTATTCGGAGGTTGGTTTTGTCTTTCCTTGTTTGGATGTTGTTCACATTCCCTGGCTCAGGTTGGATGGATACCAAAGCAGGACCGCATGAATGACGGAGACCTCTTCAACACAACCTACATCAGGCCATCGTACATCACACTGTTCATGTGCAGCATTCTGACGAGGGTCAAGGCAATATGGCACGCCGATTTATTCTGACGAGATTCCTGATAAAGAAGGATACTGGAGAGTTCGGTGAATACAGCTGGAGATCTTGCTCAGACTCGAATAATCGTTTGAACGCTTCAGAGCGATGGGGCCTTACGTGGTATTCAGTAACATTTACAACCTTTGCGAGGTTTCTTTGATGATTCGGGCTTCGATTCAATCTTATGAAATGTTTTAGATCTTCCTCACGCCCCAAGGATTCTTCATGCTCGGTGGTTTGCTCCGGTGTAGCCTATGAGACTTTGATCCTTAACCTTCGCCTTCTGACGGGAAACGCAGATATTCAAGGGGCCCACAGGCACTCCGGGTTGAATATGGATTAGCTGGTGACCTTGAAGCTTGTATAATCTGAGTTTCATGTGTTCATTTTGTAGGCTGTGTGTCTGGGTACAACAAGTTCTTCTGTCTGTCAAACACAGAAGCAAGGAAGGTCGGCTGTGTTCATTCGAGACGAGCAGCGCTCATTGTTTGTTCCCAAGATACTCGGCCTACCTTGCCCGCAACAAGTGATCGGTGAAGCGTCCAGCATCCAAGCGCTACGAAAGGTTCTCCTCCTGCGAGCGAACCCTGGAGGCACTGAAACCCCCCTGTTCAGTGGACAGAGGTGTGCGGGTGGCACGACCTTGAACGGAGGCTCTTCAAACGTGGCAAGACGGAGCAGGATGTAACCCAGGCTGGTGGAAGCGAGTTCCAGAGGTTGAGACAGTGATGCCAGGCCCTCAACGAGATCATTCGGGAGATCAAATGGAGGGAAGAGATCCAGGCGTTCATTGACCCTGAGGCCCCAAGTAAGAGACGAGTGACACGATGGGAGGTGCTGACCAAACCTTGCAGTGCAGAGAGAGTTCTTCGAGGTGAAAGCTGTCCGTCTCCGCCATTGTTCGTTCACACCTGCTACCTGACAGTACAAGGATGGTTATGTACAATTGAAAGGGTTCGTTGATGTGAGTAGAAGTCTACCATCGCAAGGGCAGTGTTGACGTGTCGTAGGGTTGGCCAGAAGAGATCGTGGACACCAAGACCAAACAAGTTCCAACTGCTGCGTCCAGTTGACTTGGAGGCTGACGAGAGGCAGGTGCTCTGGCGGATGGGACAAGGATTCCAGCTCGACTACCCTTGGGCGAGGTGAGTAGACGATAGAAATCATCATGCTCTGAACTGTTGGTAGCGAAAACTTTGTGTTGAAATTCGTTGTCGCGGGAGGGAAAAAGCGTGTTATCATTACATCAAAGCAAGACGGCAAAGCGGTCGCCGAATATGATGGTATGACAAACTTTGTACTTCCCAACGATCTCATTTGATCGCAGATGAAATCAGTAAATGAAAATTTTTATCTGGTGGCATTCAAGACAAAAAAACGAGACCATGAGCAATAACAGCTACATCAGTAGACATTTATTCATCGAATTTGAACAATCATTTAGTTCTTGCCGGAGGCAAGATCCATTCCCTCATGGTCCACCGCCCAGTTGCCTGGTTTCTGCATTCTGGTAAGCGCCGCCGGAGGCCAAGTTGTCAGGTTACCGGTGCCTCCTTCTTCTCGCGAAGAGCAGCGTTCCACAAAAGCTCAAACATATCTGAGTTGGAAAAGTCAATGGAACAACGTTGTTAAAAATGTTAAGATGAAAACTGAGGCTTGAACAGCCAGGAACATAACATTGCGAGGTATACTAGGTACATGGCCTGACCATCACTCTCACAACATAAAAGGCCTGTCCATACCGTCTCATATCGAATTCATAGCACATCTGTTCTAGGTCAACCTCTCACTTAACTTCTATCACATCATCTCTTCTCTTTATGCTGTCGAGCCCCTCCTGCATTCTTCCTCGCTTGAACGCCATTTTCCTTCACCCGTTTTAGATCATCAGAGACGTCGTTCACAAGTATGGGGTGGGTGGGTCCACAAAGGTGGGGGTACTATAACATATTTACGGGGGTACCAAGAAGGTTCAGCAGGTCTCCATGAGGGTGGGGGTACAGTTCGGAATTTGCAATCGATCGCATAAGGTACCCCACCCCCGATTATCTCCAATTCCATTATGCCATGACCCCTGCTTGACCCAATCGGTACTAGTACCCACCCTTGAAGCAACAAAAAGCTAGATTATAGGGTGGTAGTCGAAAGCCATCTCTCATGTATCCTTCTGGATACGTACGCCTTTACTCAAAGTATGCCTGAGTGACATATAACGAGGGTTTCACCCTTTATATGGCAGTCACCGGTACCGGTGCGACTCTCGTCCTCCCAATGCAGTCTGCAGTCCTCCTGGCTCTGGCATGTGCCGGAACCGCCAGCGCTTTTGCTCCCAGCTCTTCCCTCCCCAACAGCATTGCCTCTGCACGACCCTCTTCTTTGTGCAGCTTGAGAATGCAGTCAAGGGAGGTAGATCTGCTTGAACGAGGTTGGATGCAACCTTCTCGTCGATCGCTGCGGTTCTAACGCAATCCTTCTGTACAGTTGAGACGCTGAAGGTGCTGAGTGCTGTGAGCAAAGCCGGGGTTCTCAGCAAGGTTGAAAAATCTGGACTCCTAAGCAAGTTGGAAAAATCTGTAATCTATAAGAACCGCATGTGCTTGCAATACATTAACTTCGTTCCGTACGCAGGGAGCGCTGTCGAAGGCCGAGGAATTGCTTCCGCTTTTGGATGATTATCGCGTGATCTCACTGACAAAGAAGATTGTCAGCGTGTCACCGGGAACGCTTTACTTCTATGCGGTACTCCAAGTCGTTCATGAGATTTGTCACTGACTCGATTGCTAGATGCTTGCCTTGGGCGCCGACGCTGCTGTAATCGCTGGCGTACCTGACAACAGTGGCGCGCTCATTGCTGCTCAAGTAGCAACGACCGTTGCAATCCTTCCCCTTGTTGGAGCTCTCATCGTCGGAGGAAAGATCAACTCAATCATCCAGGGGAATGAGCCACTCAAGCTTTGAAAGATTTCGTTGTTTCAATAGTAATACAGTAAAGAATCGTTTTCTCGACCTCGATGCCCCCTAGGACCGGAATTCGACAGGGCCCGTACATTTTACATCTTCGTGTGGTGGTACCATGTGCTTGTGTAATCGAGTGAAGGCACAACTCGGATCCTCTGCAAACAATTTCATGTTCAAGACAAGCAGAAGAAACCTCAGAACAGTACTCACTGTAATCAGGATTATCCTGCACCAATTCTGGATCCGCCCCGAAGCTCTTAAAATAGTCCAATCGATTCCTGAACAAGTACTTAATGGATTACAACTGTTGTTCCGTGCGGAATACCTGTTCAAATTCCTCATGTGGAAATTTTGTGGATCTTTGATTGTCGGTATCTTTGGGCGAACCTGGACAAATGCTCGTGTCAGAGTGACACAAAATCAACATATTCTTCACCAGCGAAGCATTTGCCGGAACCATGGGAACTGTGAAGCTGGATGAAAAATTCCTGAATGTTCCTGGATATTTCTCCCCGTCGAATGCTGGAGCATCAACCTGCGCGGCAGCTCAATAGAATGTCCCAGGGCACAACAAGCCTCATGATGCCTTGCAAGACTCTAGAGATAGTTTCGCGTTACGTCCATCATCTATGTCCTGATCTTTTGCCATACACTGCTCGACGGTTAAAAAGCTAAAGATGCATTTGTTATTCCATACCTTCGTTCCGTGGTCCCACATTGTCCTAAGACAAAACGCGGAAACCGTGTCCCAGATCTTGCATCGTTTCATTTTCACCTTGCGTAAAGGGTCAATCAAAAAGCCACGAGGAGTAAGAACATCCGAGTGAGATTACATCGCAGAAGTTGCCAAACCAAAGGGCGTTTCCGTTGTGACGCAGATCGCAATCCTGGAACACAAAAGAATTGATGGGGGTAAACAAGTATGTATAGAACAACCAGCACTTCTGCCTGGCACCAGTCCACAACACCAATAGCTTGATGACAAAATTCGATGACAGTCTTTGTTACCGATAGAAATGCTTTTTCGCACACAACAACTCCCCAACCCGTAGGAACTCCTTCCTTGACCCCTCCCAGGGCACACTGCTTCCATTTTAGATCCCCTTCACCCATCTTGACTACAAACCTGTACAACTTTAAGCTTGACACGTGGAAACTTGACAAAACGAGGAGGCAACACAGGGGTGCCAGGAACTTTGGGTCGTTTCCTTTGGAGCAATCAGCTAAGGGAAAGGGCTAACACTCATGATTAAACCTTGCCAGTGGGAGACGACTTACCCCCTTGCAGTAAATCGCATCACCCGCTGGATGATCGGAGCGGATGCTACATTCCTGCCAACAACAAGTTTTGAGTTGGATGCATTCGATTGTTGAGCGAAAGCTTACCTCTACCTCCCACTCTCCAGCAAAAATATACAAGCAAGATGCTCGATGGGCAAACCAATCTATGCCCCTGATTCGAATTCATTACTCACATCACAACTGGACTGTAATCTGAACCTGATTGCGCATGCACCGACTCTCTTCGTCGTACACAAAATACTCAGCGTTGCTTCCACCTTGGCTCCTGGTTCCCCAATAATGCTACAGGCATGCTGAAGCAAGACAGTAAGACACAGCTAGATTAAAATTTAATGCAGCACCTTCATGTGGATCAAATCTGGCCAGGTTCGGTTGTCGTCATCTTCTTCAGGGTAGTCATGGACAACCTGGACATACCAACATTGAATAGTGATTAAGTTGAAGCAAACAAAGTTATCACCATGTAAGGTCCATGAGAAACCGGCTTGCAAAAAGAATTCGTCAATCATACATTGGTCAACCACCTTTAGAAAGACCTCCAGTATGAAGTTGTAACCTTCATTAGGGATCTCCAAGATAGCTTCCTTGAGAGTCTTGAACCGCTCCCCTGGAATTTTGATGTTTGGGTCGGATGAAACATCAGTCATCATATCAGCTCTTTGAATATTTAACACGCCATCAATCAGGCGTGAATACTCTGACTGAAAATATGTCATTCTGTCGCACTGCATGGACAAATCACTGCATGCCTCATTCCCATCGCTGTCCGGCAACGCAGAATCTGTTATCAGAGCTCCGAGCTTTGACTCCGTTTCGTCGATATACCTGGTGGAGCTTTCAGGCTTTTGCATGAGATCAGAGAATAAAAACACTCGTACTTATCGCTGGAAAATTCTTTCTCACCAAATGCGGATTCTAATTCCCATTTCGTTCTTTCCTGTTCCTCCCTTAACAATCGCTCATCGATCTGCAATGAGCGATTCAGGGGCCTTGAAGGGTAGGTGCTCCTGTTTTCAATCTCATGGAGCATTTGGATTGGAATTTCGTCTAGAACACTTGAAAAATCCAGCTCATTCGTTACGGAACCACCTCTGATACGAAGTTGGTTCAAAGCACGGTCGGTGTGGTAGTGTTTGATGCAAGAAAGCGAATGAACGCGAGGAAACGAGCTCTGAGTGACCGTCACCCCACTTGATGAGATACAGCAGAAAAGGAACACGAATACAAGATTGAGCACATTAGCACCACTTGACCGAAGTACATCCATGGTGTGACGTTCCCAAATATTCTCGCTCATGCAAGTCATGGGGGTATCATTTGACATCTTGCTTTCTGCCCCACGTCTCTGGCGTTCCATTTATGGCGCTCGTCGCTCTTGTTGTTCCTTGCCATACCAACCTGATTTACACTGCCATCAGCGGGCCATCAGCGGGCCATCAGCGGGCCATCAGCCGCATTTTCTAGCCAAGTCTTCAAGTTTTACTCAATGTTTTTGAGAAGGCAAACTAGTACCGCGTACTGAATTTTACTCGGCGGCCGGGCCCCGGGCCCGGCGCCGCTTCAATGTCGGACTCGAGTCGCTCCGAGTCGGAAGGTCCATCAACCCGGCGTGGCTCAGTGGCCCCCGGTGGCAGTGCTGGACTACTGCTGGAGTCACGGAGACGGTCCGGCGGCCGGGCCCGGCCGCCGGGGCCGCGGCGACTCGAAACTTGCTTCCGGGAAATCCGGGAAACACAGTCCTTTCTTTACTCAAAGTTAAGTTAAAAATCAGTACGAGGACAACAGTCCGGTCATGAGTCAAGTTGAATGATGCTGACAATCAGGCTCAGTACAAATATTTTAAACAAATAATAAAGATCGTGCTAATTACTCAGTGACTCTAGTAGTACTAGTGGCTGCCCGAAATAAAAATAAACTTTATTTTTTGTGCCCATGGCTGGAGGACGCTGGTGGCATGGCTGCAGCCCGGACGAATCCAAACTTTAGTCAACAATATCCGAAGGAACCAGTGATGCTGGTGGACCCGAGTACTGTCAGCAACCCATTTTACCGGTCTGATTAGAGCCGTTAGCACGGTGGGTGGTCAACAAAAATCAAAACGTCGGGGTCATTTGAAGTGGAAAGGAGGGGTGGTGATGGTTGTCGTGAGTGGGATTTGCCCACCAGAGGTGGTCAGAATATGCCGCAGAGCGCTGTTGTGCAAAGGCAGGCTAAGGTAGATCATTTCATGAGTAAGTCAATAGTAAATATTGCAATACCACGAGGCAGTGAGCTTTTCCCTGGCGAGTCGAAAGGCAGTGGTCTCACGACAAGGCTTGCTGACTCGGCCACCCCACCCCGAGATGTTGTTAAGATACCATAGCCTTGAAGAATGAATATTCTATAGGTGAAGCAATAGGTTACCAAGGCTAAGTGCATAGCATTTGCCACCCTACCCCCCTTGTATCGGCCTTCTGCGGTACTGCTGATGATGAGACAGAACATTGTAAGGTAGTATTTTACCACTTCAAAAATACCGTCAGCATATCTGAAAATAAGTGAGATAAAACATTGTTAAGCAAATCTGAGCCTTCGAGATGTCGGATGTGGGTTGTATGTTTGACGAAAAAGCATCTTTTTGAATCTTAAAGGGTGCCAACAGTCAGCAAATCTCGTTCCCCCTCCTGTGACTCCTAGTCACAGCGTACTTCTTTGTCGAGCCGAGTAAGCAAACAAAGCAACAGCAAACAAAGCAACAGCAACCAAAACCAACAACCCTTCCAAAATCCCGCTGCTTCCCTCTCCCAAACTCTTTCACTCTCGTCCCTCCTTTGCTTTCGTCCCATATCTCTGTCTCTCCCTCAAACTTCCTTTCTATCCTAACCGACAAGAGCTGTCAGAAAGGTTCCTCATTTCCTGTGCAGCACAGCAAACTCTATCTCAGAAACGTCATGGTGGACTCCATCAGAGTTGCTCCTTGGCAAATGCCAGTGATGCCATCTTCCAAGAAATCCTACCAATTCGAAGCAGACACAACCAGTGACGACGGCGATTTCATGGAACAGATCAAGGATCTGATGTTTGAAGAAGAATGCCAAGTAGCAATTTCTCTGGAATCGCCTTTGAAGATCTTGCGGACTAACGACGAATGGCTCAAGAAATTTGGATACTCCCGATCAACCATTACCAGCCGAACACTGCGAATTGTGCAAGGACCATACACGCATACAGCTAATTTGCATCAATTGTTAATGAAGGCCTCGACGGAGAAATCAGCCGAAGCTCACTTGACGCTGTATTCCAGCGATGGAACACCAATGCTGTTGAGGACAGTGGCACGGGTTCATAATTTTCGGTCGCAACAAGTGTGCGTTCTCGAGATGTTTAACTCGGAGGCCATGACGATATCAGAAGCGATGAAAGATGAAAACGTTGCGAAAGGGCTGATGTGCACATCAAGACCAAGGAGGTTCACTTTTGCAAGCTCACAATTCTCGAGGCTGTTTGGCTTCACGGAGCAGCAGTCACAGAACTGTGCCCCAAGAATGATTGAAGGACCGCAAACGGATGTCCACACGTTCCAGTCGATGATTACCAACTGCAAGAGAGGAGTCGTACAAGACGGCCACATCGTCTTTTACTCTAGTCAGTGTGTGCCGATTTCTTGCAATCTGACCATGTTTCCCATCTCTGATTGCGGTGGAAACATTTCGCATGTTCTCGTCAAGTACTACCCTGAAGCCCTTCAAACCCTACCTATGGAAGCCTGTGCAATGGCTACCAGCACCGACATGTGTATGCCTGCTCCAGTGAAGTTTCCAATCAAGAGAAACAAGCACTGGATGCTGACTTCGCAGGACAATGGGCGTGCAAGAACAAATCGCGCCATCGGTTTGGATCTCCAAACAGAAGTGGAAGACATGAAAAGGATGAATGAGCATGGACCGTATCAGCAGCCTCAAGCGCCTGGTCGACCCTCACATACTTTCCGTGCCGAGAGCGTTGCAACCACCGAAGCCGAAGCAGAGATCGAAGAAGATGTCGCGATGGGTGCATACGATACCAAGTCACGATCTCTGAGCGAATCGCCACGTTGTCGGCGAAATTCACTGGATGCAACTCTGTACAAGAACATCTCCCACCTATGGTCCTTTGTCATGGTCTTTTGCTGTTACTTTGCTGCATTGCCATTGGCGGCGAAGAAGGCCTATTCTAATAACACACTTGAGCACAAGCTCAGAGGGCGCAACTGTATGATCAGCTCCGATTTTTCAAAATCGTTCAAAATGAGTGGAAAGGAAAGGAGGGTAATGGACTCCTGGATTCATCTCGACTGAATCTTGGATCAATGTAATCGTTTTTCATGTTTTCGATGTTTATAGTTTTCTTCAATAAATGTGAATTTGCAGTTCAAGAAAGCCTGAGTCAGATCGCCATGTTGTTGCAGGCCTGATTAAGCTGTTGCAAGTTTATGATTCAGCATGAGATCTCAAATTGGTTTCACCTTGCCAATGGAAGAAAGAAGCAATTCAAATTCTGTCTCATCCAGCTCCATCACGACTTCCTCTAATTGCCCGGCTCCATCGCTAAGGAATAAAATGACCTGTGCATTCGATTAAGGCTATAATCTTCCCCCTTTCATGCCTCGAAACAACCTGAAGATGAGGGATCCGCAATCCAGAAAAGCAGCTGAAAGAAAAATCAGTGACTACAGACGCAACACTAATATCCTTCTTACTTGCTTTCAAGGGAAAGGTTTAATCTCCAGTCAAAGTCAACCAAGTATTTTCCTGTAAAGCGAAGTCTTCAGCAGGACCTGGGGTTTTACTTTCGAACAAAGGAGGTGCCTGAAAGCTGACTTGATTGCAAAATGCAAGCTTTTCTGAAACATCGAGATAAACGACAAATTCAAAAAACATCTACATTCAAACCTTAGCTCAGGAAGCCTCTTGCTAAAAGCAGACGATGCTGCCTGAGCCTAAGCGCACATCAGTTTCGAAACATCTTGCCCGTTGAGATACAATGATACCCGAGAATCTTGTACGCCTGCATCTTTCAACTGAAATAACATCAACTTAAATCATGAAAGACGTACGGTTACCAGAGCGACAATTTCTTTTTCCGGATTGCCGGTTTGCATCGCCCTCCGAACGAACATGCCGTACGCCTAGGAAACCATCATACAAGTAGTTGAATGTCATGCCAAACCTCTACAGCTGCAAGTTCTCCATTAACAGCAACTTCATCTCTCCTGCCTTTTCTGGACTCAGCGAGAAAGGTCTGAAACGCACATGATCTCACTCGTGTTTTGGCAGAAAAGATCAATAGCACTGTTCATCAAAATTTCATGATGATTCCCACTGGCATCCGAAAGAGAAAGCACGTCTTGAATCATGACAGTATGTCAGAACGTGTCGAACAGGTCCGGATCTGAGCTTTCCATCCAATATTTCCTCAGTCCTAAACCAAAATGTCGAATTTCTTTCGACCTCCATCATTCAACGGTCTCAAGGTGTATACCTGCGTTCGTTTCTACACTGTTTATCCCCATTCCAACTTCTCTTCTCCTTCCCATGCCTCTACCCATGCTTCTGTCCCTTCCCTGCACCCCTGTGTACCTGCCATCGACGAGCTGTTGTGACACGAACACAATCCTGAGCTTGACCCTTTACTCAAAGTTAAGTTAAAATCAGTACGAGGACAATCAGGAGAGTCGAGGAGGCTTGACCCTGACACTGTCGCACAGGCCAAACGGCGAGAAGAGAAAGACAGCGAGAACCAAACCTAAACCTGCCGACTGCTGTCCCCCAAACTTAACTGATACCTTCACTTAACGGCGCGCAGGACAAGTCCCCCGCGCGGCCATGCCAGCGATGTCGCGGTGGCCGCCGCCGAAGGAATGAGACGCATACCGGGATGCACCCGCGATGATGGCAGCGTAGGACAGGGAGGCCTTGAGCTGACGGAAGATCCTGGACCGAATGCGTTTGCAAGTCGGATCACCTGAGACGTCTTGCGAGGCCGAGAGACCATCCAGCGCTGCCGTTTCCTTGTTCGCCGAGCGATCCGCCAGCCACCACAGAAAGCGCAACGCATCGTCCTGCAAGAGGCCATCAGTGCTGGCGATGATGGGAAGAAAGGCCTTTGGCGGGACGTGCTGAGCATATGCATTACGATGCCCTCGGATCTTCCGCTGTGCTGCCGCTTGCAGTTTGCTCCGAGCGAGGTCCGGTATTCCATCATTGTCAAAAACATGTGACATGCTGAAGTCCAGGATTAACCCATGCCATCCGCCGCCAGTAGCCATCAGTTGTGGAAGTTCAAAGTCCCCTACATGATGATCTTCAGGGCCATGTTGGGAAACGTTCTGCCTGGTGCCGGGTACGCCTTGCACGTGGACGCGGCATCTCACTCCGGAATCTTTGATGAGGGTACTGAGGACGGCATTGCACTTCTCATGCGCATCAGTCCATAACTGGCTGCGGTGCCTGCAGGTTGCCATGTGTGTGGTCCCCCCAGGATGACGAAGAAGATGATGGCATCGATCGCAGTGCGGCGGGAGGTCAACCGGCAATCCATGAAGAAACTTGTCAGCGGCAGCCACCAAGCTGATGGGCTGCTGCTCAAAGATCCCAAGGTTTGTACTTTCCATAGTCGAGTGCCAAATCGTGCGCTGAGGGGTAAACTGAGACAGAAGTTCATCAACCGGGTGGCCTGGTACTCGAAGGGGAGTAGAGAAGCTGGAGTGGTGTGCCAACAAAGATCTCTGGCGCTCTGAAAGGTGAGCCCGAATACTGCGGAACCGGGGAAACTCCGAGAGGAACTGAGCCGTGAGCTCCCGCTGGGCGGGGATGAAAAGCGCACTGCCCGACGTCCCAAATAATTCAGGCGAGGGGATCCAGCCATTGTCGCACGCCTGAGGAAGCTCCGCCAAGGAGGTGTACGCCGAGATGCCCTGCTCCATCAAGTGCCTGTGAGTGTCCAAGAAGGCAGCAAGCATGGGGACAACATCCCCAGCGTCCGCTTGCTGCGGTTGGCGGATTCGAAGCTCAGTGTCAGAAATGATCCGGTGGAAGAGTGGCGGTGTAGGGAAAGTCCAATGCTGGAAGATGGCAATTTCACCCGCCCATTTGAGAAACTTGGCAGTCGCCGACCAGAATGCGGTGTAGGCCACGCCCTCCTGCGGGGTGAACCCATCTCCTCCAGCACTATAAGGCAACTGACGTTTGAAGTAGGCGAACTGAAGGTCAGATGGAGGGGTGCCAGGGGCAGGTTGCAGGACACTGAGATGAACCCTCCTGTGCCTGGTTCTGTGGCCACTGAAACACCTTCGCCAGGAGACGGAGATTCGCGACGTCAAAGCACTTGCACTGGGCAGCGGTCAAGGCCGGGGAGATTCCACGCAAGAAATATTGGAGGGTGGGAACGTGGGTCGTTTTCAAGAGCTGCTTGAGACCCAACGCAATGGGAAATTGTTCCAACTGGGTCAATTCAGCATTGAGGGCATTCACCTTGGCAGTGATAAACTCTGAGCAGTCCGGCAGTCCGGACTACCGGACCCCGGGCCCGGGGCCCTCGACCTCACAGAGTCACCTAATGAACCGTTTTACTCAAAGTTAAGTGAACCGTTCAGATTCGTCACGGCGCCAACCGTTGAATTGGTCCACCGTCAAGTCAACAGTTCGAAGTCATCAGAGTGGTGCGTGCCTTTTGCCGCCTGGCCGTGATGATTCTACACCGGCCGCAACATCAACGTCAGGCTGGCGCCAAACTTCAACCTTGAGCAAAATCACTTAAGGTCTCGCTATCAGAATCACTGACCTGCATGGTTGCCACTCCACCCTTTAGTAGGCTTCCGGCGTAGGAGATAGGTACTATAGTTTTAAACGACGTTTCGAAGCAACGGCCGTCCTTGTTCACAAGACCCGGTCATGTATTCCACCCCACCCCCTCCTGGGCCGGGAGCAAAGTGGTGCCGGAACTCCGAACTCAGGGGCTATTGCAAGCGTCTACAGACAGCTTTTAGCCCTATCTCAACGTACGTTGGAGGATGATGTTCGAAATAAAAGGTTTTCGGAATCTGGAAGGAGCTCCGATATTGCTAAAAATAATCTTTTCAAAGAATGAGGGAAAACTGCTGACATCCGAATCCCATAAAAAACAGAGGAAGCATTTGTGCACATCCCAGTCCACGAAACCGAAAGGCAAAAAGTACACAAAGAAGGACAAGAGCAGAGGAAAGGAGACTCGTCAAGAACAATCTGAAAGCAAAGACTCATTCTCAAGCAGGAATACAAATCAATCTCTACTGTACATTACAGCTTCAATCTCAAATTCATACTACTAAAAAACTCTCATTCGTAATCGAAATGCAAGCCATCACAGACCCGAGCCAACTTTTCGAATGGGTCGGGAATTTGTTCCAGCAAAATCAAAATGGAGGCACTGCTCAACAAGCTAACGCTCTTCAGACATCACAACAGCGAGTATGTGCTCCCCGCTCTGTACTAAGACGAAACCGTGCTCGGAATGTCCCCAAAAGAGTAACGTTTTCTGTGGAAATCGCAAATAGTGTTACGATTCCGGTCAGCTGCATCTCTCCCAGCTTCAAATCAAGCAGAAATGTAAGATTGTCAAGACCCTGCCACCATCCGACATCACCGTCAGCATCTACCTCTCACAAACAAACTTTCTTGATGATGTAGTCGGCTATAAGTCACTCTAAGAATGTTAAATTCCTTCATAGATTGTACATATCAATAAATTGCAGTTTGGCTCTATGCTTCTTGATATGAAATGAAATGCAAGTTTGGCATTGATCTGCATGATAAAACTCATCTGTGGCTGGGAGAACCGATCGCTACAGATTAATTGCTTTTGATGCACCTTGTTGTTTTGAGAGAGTGCTCGTGCATTTGTGAAAGTGGATCTTAGTTCAATTTACAAATCATACATGAATCTTGTAAACAACTTCGTGCAAACATTTGAGACAGGTAAGACACAGAGTATAATGTTCATAGCGATGTAGAAACAAGGTGGTCTGTTTGAAAACATTGGAAAGATCTGGGCAATTGGATTCGTCGATTTGTGGCATATGCCATTTATGCGTCTTGATTTGAGAAAATGATTGAGTTTATCAGAACCAATGAGTTTGAACGATTGGGAGACTTACTCAAATTTACCACTTTACTTCAATTCATTGAATATTACTCTACAGTTCAATTATTTAGGTTATTGAGTTTCAAGATTATAGTTATTGATCACAAAACAATTGCCTTGAATGAGCATACGATCATCCTTATCAAGGCAAAATCGAACGTTCGATTGATGCACAAGCAGCTGATCGCCGTCTGGTGCAAGCTGACAACTTCACACTCTTTCTCCTTCTTCCGTCAGAGCATGTCCTTGTGCCATTTGTAATTTCGACGCAGAATGTCACCCTCTTCTCTTGTTTACATTTGGAATATCCTCGACGAAGTGCCGATCTCAACTCCTTCAAAGGTTCGCTGGGCTCATCTTTCACGATAAACTGATGTTCTGGTCCAAACAGTTGTTCGACCCATGCTAAAAGGGCGTTCGAATCTGCAATTGCTTGCATGTGCAATATCGATTAATGCTTGGAAGCTTGTATGTTACTTGTCTGCAAAAGAGTATATCTAAACGATCTTCTCTGCACAAAGGCGATTGTTTGTTGAAATCGAAGGGGATTGCAAAGTTTTCCCCTCGCTTCTTCCCATTTACCTTGCTTCACTCACCCACAGGGACGACCCGGTAGGGGGTCGGAATCTATACAGGGAATAATCAAGGTATGGTCATGGGATATGGGTGGGTAGGGGTAGTTTCAAGGGGAAAGATCCGTATGGTCCTGACTGTGAGTTTTTAACCTGACACGAATTGGGAGTTGCTGACTCCGATCGGCGTCTGGTCAGAACAGAACGTCAGCCGGAGCTCCGATTTATTTAACTCCAGCGGCCAGCCGGGGAACTTTCCGTGACCGTCTGACGGACGTGACCGGTACCGAACTTCGAGTTGAACTCGCCGACTTGTACTGACGGTCCTACTGATCTTTAACTTTTTTAACTTTGAGTGAAGATCCGGACGGAGGCTCAGAGCCGGCGGAGTCCCGGAGTCCGGGACCACGGGTCGGCGCCGGACCGGCGGCAGCGGCCGCTCGCCGGGCCGGGCCGGGCCGGTCCGTTGCCGCGGCCAGACGCCGCGGCGTGACGCCTGGCTAGTACCGGGACGGCCCGTGACGGTCCGATCGGGCCCCGGTCCGAGCGCCGCGGGCGGCGGCCGCCGCTCAGTCCGGCCGCCCGATGATCATTGAATGGGGCCGCCGCTAGTACCGGGGCCCGGACCACGTCTCAGGCCAGAGTCACTGGCGGCCGGGCCGGGCCGGGCCCGGGGGGCAGGGGCGGCCGCCGCGTGACGGACAGTGACGGTCCGAGTCAGGCCGGGCCGCGGCCGGGCCCGTTGGCCAGTGGGCCGCCCGGGCCCCCGGGGCCGGAAGGTGGGGGGTCATAGCGTTGTCACTCCAATTTCGGAATGGTTTCAAGTTGCCTGTCTCTCTCATTGTTGAACTTGAACAACGATATTTACACCAAACATTTGGAAAATCTGTTCGCACGCCATGAAAATTGAACACCCTACCCCCTTCCACGGATCCCTACCGGCTTCCATGTCCCTGAATCGTTGAATTCAATTCAATTTTCAGACCTACTGATTTAAGGGAACCCCACCCTTCCCCCATCATGCAAGTCTCCGAGACAGCAACCTGTCGAGGAGGAAGGCTCCCCTTCGAGCCGCCCTTTTCCTTGGGTCTGCTCCTATTCAAACTCGGTCGGGCTCTGCATGGCACGGGGCTCAAGTCAAGGGGTTCCCAGCACTCCCTTTTAAAACACATGTTACACGTTGGTATTGAAGTTTCCGCACCCCCTTGGGACGGTACCCCTGCGACTGTTATTATTATTATGCTCCTGCTGCCTACACCCCTCCCGAGTCAAGGGGCACGACCCCTACCCCCGTCACGTCCTCCAACGTATTATTGGCCCACCAGACCCAGAAGGACACACCGGTGCGAATTTTTCCCGTTCCGCCACACAATCTAAACCCACACCCACCCTTCGAAGCTATACCATTTCTGTCGTACCCCCACCCCTTCTCATGAAGTTTACCCCTATTTTATGTCATCCAACGTTTCTACCCCTACCCCGCAATTTTAGGACCCCCTACAGATAAGGCCACCCCATGTCTATAGCTCCATATCTCAATACGGGCCCAGACCATCCCTCCTCCACGTTTCCTCCATTGTACAACAATCCCTTGCTCTCCCTTCCCCGCTCCCTTGCCCTTCTCTTCTAGTTGATCTGAAGTTTTCTATCCGCAACCCCGTTACCTTTCTTTTGCTGCCTTCGATCTTTTGCTCCATATTTCCAAAATTCCATGTTCTTATCGACTTGCAGGCAATGTACCGTTTCTGTCTGAGACTGCAATGTCCTGAAAGCTACTCTCCGGCACCTTTTCTACCCGCTTTGTTTCAGTTACTCGCCTCTGTTGTGCTGAAACACAATATTGTGTTTGTGCTTCAAGCGTAAAACATGATATTTGTTTGTGTTGCAAAACATTGTTGAGAAATTTGTTGGGGGGACGTCTCAGGAAATGTTGTAGATTGCAGAGATGTCTAAAACAGCTTCTGATCACCTGTCCCACACACTTCAGATTTCAAAAAACATTCCCTATATCTCGCATGAGATCATGAGAATATGGAACTCAAAATCGATTATATGATTCTCGAAGCCTGTAGTCGTGTGATGTCGAAACTTGTGTTAAAATTGGGACATGTTTTCCTGTGGATTGTTTTTGTGTCAGGGATTGACCTTTGTTCTTGTCAGATCCCCAACGTGCTACTGCTTGCGGTAGGCAACCATGGCAGCAGAGTCCGACCACAAATCAGAGAACAAATCACCCGGTCCGAACACAGTCAATGCGGGAAAGATCTTCGAATGGGTTGGGTCCTTATTTTTCAATCAGACAGAAATAGGACCTGCTGGGACGACCTTTGAACATGATCCAGCTGCTCCTGCGATACACCATGGCCCAGGATCAACTTGCAACGTTGATTTGCATCAAGTTCAAGCTCATCAGAAGACCATGAGCGTTTCTGCAGTCGACATGGTGAAACCCCGTTCTGCCATGCGAACTACATTTCGATCTCGCAAACAGCAAAAACGAGTTCGTTTCTGTACAGCAATTGAAAACCTGCAAACTTCAGGATCGAAGGAAAAACTTAGTGAGCAACACCACCATTACACAAGGTCTAGGAGTTGCTATCCAGAAACTCTTGCTCACGACAGTGAACAACTCATGTCAAGCATCAAGTCGAATCGTTGCCGATCAATGAGTGTGAGAGAATTCGTGATATTCTGAATGCTTGTATATTGATTAAACTTCAATTTAAACGTGAATATGTGTTTCAGATGATTGTCAGACGTTTTATTGAATAGGTCTATTTCCAAATGGAGTCTTCTGATAATTGGATCTGTTTTTGGTAGGTGAAAATTTCTCGGGATAGAAACAAACTTTGCATCTTAATGCTATCCATCTTTTTCTATTGGGAGGGATGTAAAGAAGGCTGAAAGAATAAGGCTGGGTTCAAGTTCTGCTTTAGTCCTCAGAGAACGTTGACTTGAAGAGCTCGAAAAGCATTAAGCTTATCGCCATCTGCTCATTACATCAGAACATCACGTACATTGAGAATCAAAACGAGATGATACCTGCGGGGCAAGACGTCCTACACGTCCTTGTACACCCTAGGCGATAGGAAATAATGAGAGAACGTACACGTGAATTGGAGGAAATTTACCCTGTAGAATGCAGCTAAACGATCTTCTCTCCAAAGCTCGATGGCTGCTTGTCTGATTCCAACTATTCCAGATCAGGAACATCTACTAAACGTTTTTAAAGATGCAACCTGAAATTCGTCGTGACTGTATTCTTGTCTTGATTGTATCCAATGGCGTCGTGATACTGGAGGCAGCAACACCCTAAAAGCATGAACGTCGAAAGAAAGAAAAATGGGGAAACAAATCATTTTACAGCAAAGAGTCCAGCCAACAAGTCATCAAGTGGAGAAAGCTTCAAACTTGCATCTTTGTTTGCTTTGGCCCGAAACTGTACGACTGATTTTCTAATCTATTAGAGACGGACTGTGTCAACACCTAAGCCTAGTGAATAAGATTACCTGTGAATATGTTGTGAAATAAATTGCTCCAAAGGGAATATCCCTCATCCAACAAGCGCGCGAACCCTTTGATTGGCAAAAGAACCCATTTCAAAAACAAGACCTTGATCATCAGATGAAATGGACCTGATATAAACCTCCGAATCCTATCTGGCTCACCAGTTTCCTAACTGAGCCAGCATTGCTGCCCTCGATCTGCAACGGGACATTTTTTAGAATCCGAATATGTTGCCTTGCTTTCTCTGAGTCACCTGTTGCAAAATCTTGACTCTTTCCATGGGATTGGTCACTATGATCTGGGTGAACCCTGCAAACGCTCCTGCAAAGATCTCTGCTGGGAGTGGGAGGTCCTACACCCTCAAGGTGTCACTTTCGATCAACCGGGCGTAAATGTGCAATAGAGTACCTTCTGCGGGCATTTCAAAACCTTGCTCAAAATGTTTTTTGAAGCATCATTCATACCAATGCAAAATGCACCTGAACAAACATTACAAGGTGCTTTGTTGAGGAAACGGCAAAACCTTCAGGGACGGAGCCGAGAAGAACTGGAGTACAACCGTTGAAGAGAGACAAAAGTCCTTCCTCTCGAGCAACCTTGGTGATTGTTCTGAAAATTCCAGTGTATTGCTTGCCATTGATGTTTGCGAGACTTCCTTGAATTCTCGTTTTTGCCAGGTCAATAGGGAACACGGCTGTCGAAGCTATTCCACTTGCTATGCCACTCATCATGAAATCCTTCCACCTCGCACCTGCCGCAGGCATTTCGAAAGAGAGCTTTGCCTTCATAAGCATTTCGGCAGGTTTTGAGAAATCTAAGAGAGTAGATGGAGGGGTGGCAAACCAGGGAATGTTGTTTTTCCGTGCATTCATCGAATTAACGTCAAGCATCGCTGTGGATGATGCCGAAATTTCCAAGACGAGAAGGAAAATGAATGCGCCGAGCGCAGATTGAGATGTAGTTCCTAGCATTTTCTTGGAAAGAAATAATTGTCAGCAATCCAAGTTTTGCTTGAAATGTCTACGTAATCCCGACCTTATATACCCTGCAAATTGTTTCGTAATCTCTACGTTCGAGATATTCTAAGCCATTGTTGACTTTGATGTTTTCTGGAAACAGCTACAAGAACAGAGGAAAAATTGAAACCCATTGTAAATTGCGAGATTACTCCTGTAAAGGTTTTTTCTTCCTTAGGTCCAGCATATTTCAAAGATTCCTCAATTCAAACAGCCCTTCTGTTGTACTGCCTAAATTTCGAAAGACATGATAACCAAGCGTCTTACATTCTCAACGGATATTTCTTATCCTACTTTGAGCTACCTCTTTGCTGCTTGTTTCTCCCAACCCCTCTCTCATCCTGTGACTTCCTCGCCCTTCCCGTCCCCTTCCGTCCTACGCATGCCACCAAGTTTGTGGGGGAAACTCTATTCCCCAACTTCATGTCCCCTACCCCCGCTGGCTATGGCGAAAAGAACCCGTACCGTAAAGGTGGTCACGATCCCTGGCACACTTTCAAGGCAGAACTAAACTGAGACTTGACTAAACCTAAACCGACCCTCCCTAAAGCGATGCCGTACTGTTGTCACAGTTGAGTAAACTTGTTGAGCTCATACCGGATCTGCCGCGAACGATTGAGCAACAATGACCAAGCGGCGAAACAGCGACCGCGAAGAGGGGGAGGAGGGGGAAGAAGGAGGAAGCAGCAGCGCCTCACACTCAGCTGTACATCTTCCTCGAAAACGTCACGCTGCTCTCAATAGAGTGGACTGTGACAAAGGGATGGATCGAGCAGATGCTGGCCCACAGCACGAGCCTCCGCATCCACAACCTGACGCAGGCGTGACACGGGAAGGATGCGAAAGGAATTCAGATTCATGCACATACTGTCATCAATCACCTCAGAATTCTATTGCTCACACTTTCAATGATGAAGGACAAGAAATAACTGAAATTCGAAGCCCAATTTTGACACATACATTTAACACTCGACAGAACGACTGTCCTGAGCGTTTAGACAGGACATGCTCCTCGTCAAGAAGTACGGACCTTGAGTTTTCACAAGAAGAGATTTCAAACCATGACAGCTTGCGCACAGAGCCTCCGGCTCGCCTTAGACGGAGGCGCAGAGCAGGTGCGGGGTCATCCAGGTCTCCGACGAACAGGACGAGAAGCAGAAATCAACCAATTTATGCCACAAACCTGTTTAGTGATATCACAGGAGATACGTGGGAAGATGATGCATGGCTACAAGAGAGCCTTCGATTGACGAATGGCCCTATCGGCGCCTGGCTGGACAATTTGATGATATTTTTCGTTTTGCTGCTATTTGCATTTATTTGCAAGTTTTTGATTTCGTTCCTTTTCTTTGTCTTCCTGTATTATCGTCTTGTTCAAGTCAACCGATCTTTGACAATGTCAGTGGATACAAAAAGTAGAATCTGGAGTGGATTGCAAGCTGTTCTCAACATTCTGTGTATTCTTGCCGTTCTCATAGTTGCGAGCCAGGAGAACGAGGTTGGAAAGCAATTTGGTCTGTCTAAGCTTACCATCTCAAGAAACGTACGCAAAGTGGAGCTCTCTAAATATCTATCATTTGAACCAATCAACCAAGACCTGAATTTTATAGAAATGATCAGCATGATTGCGATTTGTGATATCTTGTTATGTAACATTGGAATTTGTTTCAAGTCTTTATCACTACAAGCAGCGAGCTGTTTCTTGCACAAAAAGAGGCAGGGTATATCATCATGCTGGAAGATACGATAATTGCAATGTAGATTTAATCCTGTTGTTTGTTTTTGTCTAACCGCTTCACTCAGATATCGACAAATGTTGCCTGCCATTCCATGGCTCACTGCGATCAAGTCTTGGTCTCAATTTCCTGCCCTTTCTTTGTTTTTTGCCAGCGTGTATCTCTTCATCAAAGTCAAGGTTGCGCTTTATACTGCACGATTTGCACCTTTTAATGTTTGCTTTCAGGGTGGTATAATGACTGCCCAATTCGCCAACACAGCTTGCAATGCCTTGTTCCGCAACAAGCTTCCTTATGGCCAGCTCCTGAAAGATGATGAGGTACATGCGGCCGAGCATTTCTTCTCAAGGGTTTATGTCTGGTTGACGTCATCGAACCAGGCAAACAATTCACCTGGAGATGGTGAGTGTGCCATTTGTCAGAGTGATCTGCACGCGCCGGTCAAGCTTGTTTGCGGGCACATCTTCTGCGATGATTGCGTCATGCAGTGGCTTGAGGTGATGAGACTCCGGCATCAGCGCATGTTTGATTTCTCACTCCCTGTCTTCCTGCAGCGCTCTCTCATTGATGGTACCTGCCCGCTCTGCCGCCAGGTGGTTCAACCGGCCGCCTATGTACATATCTCGATGAAGTCCGGTGAAGTTGGACTCCTTCCCCATCTGTTCTAAAGCAGTGATATGTTTACAATTGTCTGATTACATTCTTCCAAATGGTAGTAAAACTGAAGTTCAACTCGGAGCTTGCCACTGGCGACTACCAGTGCTTGAGTGTCAGCCACGGTGAAAAAGCGGCCGGGCGCGGCCCGTGCAGAAGCGGACTCGGCTCGGCATCGCCCGGCGCCCGGCGGGCCCTGGCCGCGGCCGGGTAGTGACTAGGAGTCCGGCGGACCGTCGTGACTCAGACGCGGCCCGGCCCGGGCGGCTGTGACCGGCGGTGCGGGCCCGTTTGGAGTTTGCCGTGCTCGCCGGGACAATGGAGGGAGAAGACGTGGGGGAGCCGACGACATGGGCGGCACCAGAGAGCGACAGTGAGGGAGAGTATGGCATGGAGGCAGCGAGAAGGACACTAAGATCAGACGTCCTAGCGCAAGTGAGTCCTGCGCTGCTGTTCTTTATCACCAGTCGATGAAAGGAGGTCAGGACGAGCTTGAAGATCCGTTACTTGGGCCAGTCAAGAAGAACAGCGACATCAGCAGGTAGCCCGTTGCTTCCTCGTTCATACAGCCAAGCCCATTCCATTCATTCGAAGCCCACCAGGACGCTGGGACAGGCCCGTCGAGAAAATGAGAGCCTTGTAAATATCCGGAGGTGGTTTCCACAAACAGTTCCTGATGCCAAATGACTCGTGCCATGGCAGCGAGTCCTTTAATGCGATACACTATCTTTCTACAGTGCATGAGCATACAGATTTGAGCAGGATAGAGCAAGGTAAAGCGTCAGCATCGGACACATGGCAGCTCTGACAGGTAAACAGGGTTGAAGAGGCTGAAAGGAAGGCAAAAGGTACGCGGGGCAACATTCCCTCCCCGTCGGACCTCGTGAGTTCTGATATCATGATCGCATTCTGCTTGGAACCAGCTGGAGAAAGTCGGGCAGGACTCGAAGCAGCTCATCCATGCCAATTTCAGCAGATTCGTAGCAGCCCAGGTCGAGAGAAGGGTTGTTGTGCTTCAAACTCGCCATGACACACTCTCAGGATAAGATCTTAGAGCTACAGGAGATTCTTAAGTCTGAAAATGGCCCTGAGGAACTGCCTCTACCATCTTCGACGCGTGACTGAAGTCTTCTCGCAGGACCAACTCCTTGCCCTCAAGGAGCTGCTCTCCGAGCTGGATGAGCAGGCAGGGGTGGACTTGATCGCAACACGCTTCTGACAGATGCACAGGCAAAGAGTGTCTTCCAACCGATCTTAGAGTTGTCTCTTGCCATGGTGTGCGCGTATCATGACTCCCTTCATCTCTCCCAGTATGCAAGAAAGAAGCACCAGGATCAGGAACTCTCTGGCGATTATAGGTGACCTTCCTTCCTCTCCCTTTCTGAATCTTCTGATGCTGCTTGTAAAATGTCAGATCGTCATCAAATGCTCCTTTTGTTACCCAAGAAGATCAAAGTGGATGCAGCAGAGTCGAACTACGATGAGGTCGCCCTGCTTTTTTCGACTCCATTCGCCAACCTTTTTCCTGAAGGTTGTCTCCGCATATTCAAGAGCGAAAGTTCAACTTGCAGGCTTCACCAGTGGGCTCTTTCGACAATTGGCAGATGAAATAGAAGCGCAGATAGATATTGTCAAGAGAGCTCTCACTAAGAAACTGGGAGACTTGTATTGTACAGTCAACGAGCTTCCAAGAGTTATCATGCACTTGAGCAAGCTCGACACGATTTCTCGAACGAATGGCAAGAGGCTCGAAGACTTTTCAGAAATTCGCAGCAATGCAAAGTGACGTGCTGCTAATCCTGTGCTTTAGCGCTGACGACTTTCCTTCAGAAAGTGCATCCGAATGCAGACAGAAGCGATTCTATCCGTGATGTCAAAAGCTGTCTCAAGCTTTCTGGACCAGGTAAGACACTTGCAAAACATCATAGCCTACAGGTGCCTGACATCATGTTGTAGGGTTTTGAATTTGATAAATTGTCTTCCAACTTGAAAGTAATTCACGAGTTGTTTTCTTTCTCATCCCAGGATCACACGTCGCAGGATGAGGACTGGGAGTTTGGATTCAGTCTGTCAGACTCTGACGGTCGAAAGTGCTTTTTTTATCTTGCAGTCGTTGATCCTTCTCACTCAGCTCTGAATGAAACCAAACGAGCATCCGATGGTGACATCTCGGACAATCAGATTCGGCAAAGGATTCAGCACACGTTTGACGGCCTGGTCACTGCTCTTGTGTAGGGATATGACACAAAATTTAGACATGCACTGATGATTATCTTGCAGAAATACGCTCACGAGTACTCTCGAGATCAACACCAAACGGCTGATCAATCTCGATGACATGTGCTTGTCTTTGTTTCGCAATTACGACAAGTCCTCGACCCCTTCAAACGGTCTAGACCCCTTGTGACAGCAGCGACTGCTCACTGATCCCGTCAGATTCCTCTGGGCCGCCAGTGCAGCCAAGAAAGCTCGCAAGACAAGGAACCTTCGACACTCACGGGAAAGGGAAGAACACAAACATCCTGATGAGCTCCCTTCATGATATCGTCGAGTTCTACGACTCCTCCTTGAAGCCAATCTTCCAGCGGTCCTCCCTGCCTCCTGTCACCTTCTTCTGTTCTAAACAGGTTATCAGAGGCTGTCTGGTCAACGGAACAAGAATCTGGACCTCGCAGTTTGTGACCTTGCAATGCCTGGACACTGTCTGCGCATGTCGGAGCTCTATCTCGAAGGTGATTGTTGGCAAGGGGATGCAGCCAGGAAACTCTGACCCTCATGCAGGTTCAGAATTGTCCACAGGAGCTGCTGGTCAAGGTTGGAGCGGTCATTGAAGGGTTCAGCGGGTCGACAATGAGAGATGTACCGATCACACTCGTATGCTGCGGCCTGAGATGCTCGTGGTGATCTTGTAGATGTTCGCGCACCTGAAGATGCTGTTGCAAAACGAAGTCATCCAGCGTGAAAAATTCAGCCCAGACATCATGTTTGCAGTTCTGAACCCTCCTGCATCGGACCTCACTTGCCCGCAGAGACATCGAGACCGGGAACTCCTCCATCCCCATCATCTTCCGGTGAACTTGAACTTGACAGCAAGGATGAGGCTGACTTGTCAATTCAAACCAGAAAATCGATAGCCGATGCCCTCGAGCAGGTCAAGTCGCATCCGATCCGCCTTGCGGTGTGACGTCAGGCAGGTCCGAGGCATCGTGCTGGTCTCCGAGGGCCTCCGATCCTTGGCTGTCAAACTTTGCGTGCAGGTGCGGTGAGACCTCCGGTGCTTGCATGCGGGTAACGTCACCACCCAGTCCATCGAGCTCTTATTGGATGCTCTTCATCGAATCGCCTTCGGGGATTCATCAACAGAGGTGAGAGGGAAACAGCTTGCGCTCGTTCGGAATCACATCATGACGCAGGATGCTTTCCTCAAGTACTGGTCTTATCAGGACTTCAAGAAGATCGAGGGAAATGTGGAGGTGGCAGAGAAGAATCAGAATGGAACTCCGTCGAAACCTTCCTCGAGCTTGAACGGGGAGATGTTCAGTCACTTCCAGCTGTACGAAGTAGATTGGAATTCCGTGGAGTTTCGACAGAACAGCATGAGGGTGATAGCGCAATCTCTGACGAGAAGGAGAAGGAACACAAACTCTAAGGTGAAACGCAAAGTTCTGTCTGTCCCGAGTTGAAGTGTTGGGTATTTCAGCACATGAGTGACGACACCCTTGCGTCAAGAGCCACTCAATACAATCTAGTTCAGAACCTCCTTTCCGTCTTAGCAGATGTAGAATACGTCAGGAAGAACGTCAGAGACATTCTGCAGGTGAGCTCTTTGCAGGATCTTGTCGCAAATGACACGAAACAGGAATGTGGGGAGATTCTTTTCGAGGATGAAAAGGTTGCTTCTCTCTTGCTAGCTGAATGCGACAATCATGGCCACGTGAAGTTTCAGGACGATGAGATCGAGCATGAAGTCAGCGACGTGGAGAACTTGTGTGAAATGCTGCAAGAACTCCTCGGTGCTCAAATTTGAAAGCTCAAGGGTGCACGGGAGAGAGATCGCTGTGTGCACGATGGGAGGAGGGAGCCGAGGGAAGGGGGAAGAGGGGGAGCGGAGGGAGTGATGGGAGATGCTGACAGAGTCGCAGAGGAGAAGTACATCCGAGGGATGTCGGTCGCGCTCAAGGATGTGACTGCTGCAGGCATCAAGGATTGGGACACGACAAAAGCTAGTGACGTCGGGGAGAGCGAGGCAGGGAGCAACGCCGCCCTCGAGCCTGACAGTGAGGGACGAGGGGAGGAAAGGGATCTGAACTCAAACACCTCGACCAGGAGTGCGCGAGTACGCCGACGAGACCCTGGCGATCGTGTGCCGTGCCATGGATCACTTCCGGTGGTGGCAGAGGCCTTGGTGGCGGGCAAGTGACATTGCGGGGTGAAGGTGCCTCGGAAGTAGAATCCAGGAGAAGGTGCTGGTCTATGTCGTCGACGCCCTATGGGTCAACATGTTTGAAGTGATTCGGTAGCTCTTGCGTGCTCCAGGCTGCGGCCGGTCGCCTGAGGGATGAGAATCAGATCTGAGAGGGAAAGATTCGAAATCCAGCAAGGTGGAAAGAAGTCAGCAGCGGCCGCGCTTCAAGTATCTGCAAGTCTGTTTGCCGAATGCCCTGGATTTGATGCTTTCTGCGTGCAGTTGGACTCCGAGGTGCAGTTCCTGAAGCTAGCCCTGATGAAATATTCTGAACAAGACAGCCGGTGATCCATCTCCTCGTCCTGCTGGCCTGAGTCTCTCTCAGCGGGCGGGTTGAGAGGAGAGTCGCGCTGCTGTCCGAGTTCATGGAGGCCTGGCTCCGCTCCTGCGATGTCTCCATGGAGGAGGCCAAGGTCAAGCCGATCGAAACCGATGAAGTAACCTCAAAATTTCCTGCAGGTCATTCGCAAGGCGGCGATTCGTGAAGCCATGTTTCGATCGCGCATCCTTGTGTCTTGTTTCTCTTAGTGGCAGATGATGAGGGGAGGGGGAGAGCAGGATTCATTCAATGTAAGATGTTTGTGTACACCAACTCACTTGCCGGTGAGCGCGGCTTCAAGTGTGCTTGAACTCACTTGCTGGGGGTCTTGTGCTTGCCAGCCGGCTCCGAGCGCCGGCGGATAAATAATTGAACTCACTAGGAGTGATCGGACTGAACGGACTAGTAAGAATGACGGATTGCATGCCAGCCGTGCCAGAACCAAAAGAAGACCCTGACGTGTTGCAGAGGCGGCAGCAATATGTAACATAGGGACGAAGAGGAGGGACCTAAGGCTCCTCTCATGTCTGGATGCTTGGGGATCACATACTAGCATACTGCCACGGTCTATCTCTCATGTGCTCCTCCGACAACCCCTGTTTCGTGTGCATCAGACTCAGTCTTGAGCAAAACCTGTTACGCCAAGTTGCCTCCAGCACTGAGTCTGAGTCAGAGAGCTTGGCATCTGACGCCGTGACCCCCGGGCCCTACTCAGTTCACTCTAACTCAGTTGGCCCGGCGACTCAGTGAGCCTGACGGGGCCCGGCCCCGGGCCGCTGGCCGCAGTCCAATCTAACATTTTCGACCGTTACAGATGTGTAACCATCAACGGAAGGGCAAGATGGGCGGTGATCGAAACAGCTCGACCACCCCCACTACATAGGTTTGAATTGGCACGACCCAGACGTCTGCATGTACCCCTGAAGTAGAAGGATCTCTCAATTGCCTTTCGACTTAAAACTTCAGAGCTCGTACCCTGTCACGTTCCATCACCCTAATTTCGGTTTATTCACCACCCCCACCGGTTTTGAAGGAGCACCCGGACCTCCTGGCGATCGTTGCCGCTCATGCTGGTGTCTGCTCAACGTTTCGGAGCAGTGAGGAGGGACGACGACGAGGATGAGGAGGAGGACGAGAACGTCGGGCTCGATGAAAGTGGAGACGATGGACCGCATCTTCCTGGGAGGATGGGATATTCTGGAGTGCATGCAAGGGCAAGTGCTGGTCTGATGCAGGTGAAAGAGGAGGAGCAGCCGGAGATCGAAAGCAAAGTAGGGAAGTACGTCAGATCGGAAAGGGGAAGTATTGTACAGCAGGGAAGCGTGGAAGATGATTGGCAGGAATTTGATGATATCAGATGGAGTGAAAACCATGCAAAACTGCTCTATATGGTATCTAAGTACGCATATCCAGCAAAGACAGGCAATGAGAAGGAAACATGGATCCGAGAGATTCCTCTTCTTGTCATGATATATGAGGGAATCATAGCAGGTGTCCTCGACTTTGACTACGCTCCTGTCTCAGTGTTAGTATCTCAGAACGGAGTATCAAAGAGATGCTTCATGAATGTCACGCAGGAGGGTAAAAGTGCGATCGATGATTTGCGTGAGAGAAGGCTGATGAACGGCCTCAAGCTCTCATCTGAAGATTTTCAGCCCGTGTCTTGCTATCAAGTTTCGTTCCATGGCCTAGATTTTCTCGAACGAATCCCGCAGAAACTCAGATCCGATGTCGACGCATTCATTTATGCGCCGAAACCTTACCAGAACAAATTGTTGAATGTTATCATGAAACGAGAGATTCTCGATGAGGAAATCGAAGAAGTTCAAAACTTCTACCTAATTGCAGAAGGAGGATATGAAAGAATATCCGGAGTCACAGAAATCGAGGACGTATCGTATGTATCTAGCCCATATCTTCCGCTGATTGTGCGCACCGGGGAAAAGGCATTGAAAAACAATTCTCACCGTGCATCGGAGGCGGCGTCAGGGGAGAGCAACATCAAAGATGAGCTTTCAGAGGCGATTCACTTAGCAAACGTCAAGATCCTCGTCGGAGAGTGGATACCCTTCGGCCCCAATCAAATCGTCGCTCTGAATGAAAGGCTGGGGGCAATGGACAGATGTCAAGGGGGATTGTTCACCTCCAAAATAGACAAAGATCCCACCTCAACTCAGTTTCAAGTTCCTACTGGGCTGACGCAAGTCCGAATCTTAGATTATGATCTTACACATTGCATCAACTTTGAAGCCGAAATCAACTATCCTGAAGCAGAAGGAATAGTACAGATTGAGAATTTCGGGATGCACTTGAATGTAGATGGAACTATTATTTATGGTATGGGCATCGAAGCGATCATGGAGAGAAAGGCTGATGACATATCTTTAGACATGCTTAGCAGACTGCTGGTGGACGTGCAAAAAGATTCGTCAACTATCATCAATGATTTGCTCTCAGCTTACCAACGATCACTGCTATCCATGGTATTCTGCAATGATGAAATGAATCGTTGCAAATACAACCTGGTGCTCTGCGAGTCGATCGACCCCAAATTGCAGTGCGAGGAATACATAGATCGCGGTGACAACGAGAACGAGCTCAAGCAAGTGATTGGAGACATTCAAAGCGCTCACAACGTGGGGGCTGATGATATTTTGATTCTGGGTCGAGATGGGCTGATTCTTGCTGGACCCAACGGAAGGCGATATGAGAAGCTGATACTGCTGCACCTGTCGCTGCTTGTCAGGGAGATGTTTGTGAGAGTCTTCTTCATTCGCACCTACGTGCTGGATGACAGCCTGAAACGAATCAGAAAGATGATCCTAGAGCATGAGAAAGACCCCAACAACGTCCCCAAGCTGAGGATCCAGCTGAACGACACTTCTCGAGATATCATCTTGCTGGAAGAAATCATCTCCTACCTCCTTGAATCCTTGAATAGCATGGAGGTTCCTGCGATGCCAGAGGACGAGGCGAGCGCCACTCTGTACAAAGCTCTCAATCTTGCGAGTATGAAGAGAGATGTAACGCATCGAGTGGAGGACTTGAGAAAGTTGGTCCATGGTGCGCAAAACGAATTGCAGAACCTCTCGTCAATGACAGAAATGATCAACACGAAACAACTGGAAGAAATCTTCAGGAACGTCGAATCGAACACAAAGTATTTGGTTGATGGCTCTGGAACAAACGAAAGGGCGAGTGCAAGTCTTGAAGTCATGCAGATGATGCTGGCAGGAATATTTGCCTTCGACGTGATTGATCACATCTCGGGGGGGACTTTAGGTCTCTCGACTCCCTGGTGGGTTGAGCAATGGATCAATCAGCCTATCGTCGCAAGATTTCCTTTCCTCTGGTTCGCTCTCAACCTGCTCTGGATGGTTATCTTTGTGTATGGCGTGACCAGGTTCATGCGCTATCTTTCTGACCTTTCCAGCGGGTTTCTCACCCTACACGTTCGCATTAATGCAAAGATAAATGTGGAGAAGATGGAGATGTTCTTGTCGGACAAGCGCATCGACGTCACTGATACCATTGAAGAACCAGCAATGTCGATCAAGAAAGTTTCATGGCAGGAAAGCGACAGGATTCTTTGGGCTGGCGGATCACCCCCGAAGATTGAAGTAGCTTATGACGCTCAGAATGGATTCCTGCTGACGGTTCTCTTCAACCTCGACAAGAAGAAGTCATCTCTCGACGAGGACGGGCTAATGAGAATCTTCACTGCGGTATTGGCCGAGTACGGAGTGTTAGAAGATTATGAGCCTCCAAGAACAGCTCTGTACGATATGGAGGACCGGGATGACGACAAGGAGGATTAGAGGAGGAGGGAGTCCCGTCTCAATCAAGTAGCTTTAATTGTCTAGGATAATATTACAAGGTGAAAGTCTCCTCAAGTCTGTTACTGAAGGGCCTGGTTGAAGGGAGCGAGCGCGGATCTCTTCAAAGGTTTCTGAGCTTGAGATTTCCCTGAACTTTTAGACTCCTGGAGGTTTTCCTTATCAACTGGGAGGGACAACTGGCCCTCAAGCTCCTTGATCCTGTCCTGCAGGTCCTCTATTTTCTTGTCCCTCCTCTGAACCCTTCCTGTGTACTCTGCCTTCATCACAGTCATCTTGTGAAAGGCCTCGTTCCTCACTTTCTCGGCCACTCTGAGCTGCTGCTCGAAGGAGTCTCTTTCCTCACACGAGAGCCCTCCACCATTCTTGCTCAACTCTTCCTCTTTGTGCTCTAGCTCGAACTTCAGCTCTTGGATCAGCCTCTCCGCCTCTGCCAGCTTCTCCTCCAGTCCTCTTCTCAGGTTTCTCTCCCGATCCGAGTCTTCCTCAAGCTGCAGCAGTTTCTCGTACTGCTCGTTGATCTGCCTCTCCGCCTCCATCCGCATGTCTTCCTCCGCCTGCTGCTTCTGCCCTTCCAAACTCTCCAGCTCCTCTTCCAGCCTGCTGATCCTTCCCAGGGCCTCCTCCAGCTCCCCAAGTTTGGCATCGAGCTGACCTTGCAGGGTCAAGTTCTGCTGCTTGAGCTCCTGGCTGCTCACTCGTGCCTCCTGAAGCTCGTCCGACAACTTGCTCACTGTCGACATCACCTGCGCCCCCGAGCTGTCTTTCGCTTCCAACATGCGCTGCAGGGTCTCGCGCTCCTGGCAAACAACCGCGAGGTTTGCTTTCCCAGTGCTCACCTCCAACTCCAGCTTCTGGCCCCTCAGTTCCAGCTCGTTGACCTTCTCCTGCAGCCTCGGGATCTCCTTGACGCGCTCAGCCTCGCTCTCCATCCTTTCAACCTTCGCCCGGAGGCTGTCCAGCTGCTTCTCGAGGTTCAAGCATTCTTCTCTAGAGCGCTCCAGATCATTCTTCACCCTCGACATGCTGCTCAAATATTCTGCGGCCTCCTCGGATTTGCCACTGATCGAGGACTCCAGCTGCCACATCCTCTTCTCAGCTGCCGCGAGCTTCTCAGCAAGTTCATTCTTCTCCAACTTGAGGTCTCTGCAGGAGTCTGACAACTTGGTGGCCTCGTGCTCGGCTTTCTCGCACTTCTCGCTGATGTCTCTGATCCTCTCTCTCATCTGCTCCTCGGCCATGTCTCGATCAGCCACCAGCCTGTCCAGCTCCTTCTGAGTCGCGTTGGATCCTACCTTGAGCTGAGAAATCTCTTGGAAGAGGATCTTCGCCTCCTCCTGGTACCGCACTAGCTCAGCCTTGAGGAAGTTGGTCTCCTCGTTGCTCTTGGTAGTCGAAGCTTCAAGATTGCAAGAGAGCCGGATGATCTCAGCCTCTTTGCTCTTCACGCTCTCTGTCATCTCAGCGTTGGCATGCTTCAACCCGTGCAAGTCTTTCTTCAGAGCCTCCAACTCCTGCGCCCTCTCCATGTAGGTCATCAGGTCATCCGACACCCTGTGGTACTCCTCCTCCACTTGTCGCTTCTCCTCAAGGAGCGAACTCATCTCAGCTTGCAGCTTCTCCATCTTCTTCGCCATCTCCTCCGAGGCGGCAAGGATATCTTTGGTATCCGAGAACTCAGCGAACTGAATTCTCAGCTTGCTCTTTTCCTCCTCGGCAGCGGCAAGAGTAGCCTTCACCTCCTCCAGTTCCCCGAGCAGCTGGGCTCTGTTCGAGCTGCTGTCCTCCGCAAGGGCTTGATTCTCAGCTCGGAGCTGCTGGATCTCAAAGTTGGCATCAGTGAGGCTGCTCAATGTCTCGTTGTGCTCAGCTCGCATGGACTTGATCTGCTCCTGGAGGTCGGTCGACATCTCCTCGAATCTGCTCAGTCGCGTCAAGTCGGACTTCTGTGTCTCGACTCTCTTGCTCAAGGTATCGATCTGCTTCTCAGCTTCATCGAGATCGTTCTGCAGGATGTCGGAAGCCTTCTTGTTCTGCGACAGCAGCTCCTCTTTCGCTTTCACCTGCGCTCTTTCTCACAAACAACTCTCAAGGTTGGCAGCTCAAACCTGCTCTCGTAGTTTTTCTGCTTCATGCTGGAGAGATTCTAGCTCCTCTGACATCATCTTTTCTCGCAAGTCAACTCCTCCACCTTGCCTTCCAGCCTCTTCCGCTGACTGTCAATGTCTTCGCACAATTTTTCTAGTTCGCTCTGTTGATATTGCAGGTCCTGCAACTCGATCGACGTCTGGGCATGTGCGGCTACGAGACTTTCGTGCTGTTGCTTCAAGGAGTCTCGCTCGTCAGCAAGTGAGAGAACATCCTGCTGCAGGACTTGCAGCTCCTCCTCCTGTGACTATGCTCAATCTTTGTTTCTTCGCTGAGCTGCTTTCTCACCTTCTCACGCATCTCGGCTGTAACCTTCTCGAGCTCGCTAGATGCCCATGCAGCTTTCTTCTCTGCTAAGTTGAGCGCGTTGGTTGTCTCTTTCATCTTGAGATTGGCTGTTTTGAGCTTCTCGTTTTCTTTTTCGATCATCTCGAGTTTGCTTGAGTTGATTCGATTTTCCTGCAGTCGACTATCATGACAGCTGAGGGGATTGCCAAATCACCTTCTCAGCATTCCCTTTGTCTGCGAGGACCTGCGATTTCTCCGTGTGCAAGGATTTCACCTTGCAACTCCTTCAGTCATGTCTCTACAGCAGGATTCATCACCTTCTCTTCCGATGTGCTCAGCTTGTTCTTGATCTTCTCCAGCTCTTTCTCCAGCTCTTCCTTGCTCCTCTCGAGAGATGCACTCTTCTGCGCTTTGGATCTGTTCGCATGCTCAGCTGCCTCGGGTCATCGATGACTTTCTCACCTCAGCTCCTTCTTCGTCACCGAGACCTCCTCCTTGAGAGCTGCAATCTCCGACTTGAGCTGCTCGCACTGCCTCTCGCTCTTCTCCTTTGCTTTCTCAAGGTCTTGGCATCGCTGCTCCTTACCGCCCAGCTCCCTTCTCAGCGCTGCTGCGTCCGAAGAGCTGCCAGACGTGTACACACTCTCCCTGCAGACAGTCAGCTGGGAAATTTCGCAAGCAACGGCAGAACCTCCTGGAGCCAAATGAAGATTCCTGCTGGACCCCTGCTCGATGATAAACGGACATCCTCTTCCCTGAAGCACTCGACGCTTTTGAGCTGGTACATCTCGCCTGCTCTTGAAGCTCTTCGTTGGCATCTCGAAGTTCTTGCACTGTCAACTGCAGATCCTGTGCAAAATTTGAGGCTGGGAAAAACCACCCGACCATGTAGGGGGAATAGGAGGTAGTTGGGGAAAGGGAGGAATACCTGTCTTTCGTTCTTGACCGAGTCCAAGCTCTCTTCCAAATCAACGATTCTACAGAACAGGTCAAGATTTTGCATCGAGGAAGACGGATATGCTGACCTTGACATGAGTTCTTCTTGTTCGGCCTGCAGTCGCTTGATGCTTCCAGTAGCACTCTCCATGTCTTCCTCCCACTTGACCTTCTCTCTCTCCCTCTGAAACTCTGACTCTTGGCTGTAACATTGAAATTTGAGCATAATGCAATTGAACAATTTCAAATCAACCTCGCATCTTTCGCTTCCTGCAGCTGAAGCTGAATGCCGGCCATCTCCTCCATCTTCTTGTTCAGCTCCTCTTGCAAGCTATGGTAGTCGACTTCATTCTGAGCAATCATAGCATGGGATGCCTCAGCCTCAGCCTATCATTTGCATTAGAAAGCAAAGATTGCTTGATCGAGGAACATTGACCTTATAGCTCATGACACGGTCGACAGCAACATCATGGCCTTCCTTCAACTTCTCTGCAAGAGATGTACTTGTGCCCTCAAGACTGAGCAGCGAGCTGGTAAGCGACTGCAAGAACTGATCTAGTTCGCCAAGTTGTTTGTGCAATTTTCCACGCTCAGCCGCTTCAAGCTTTTGATGTTGAACAAGCTGATCGTGAAGGTCTTGAACCTTTAGCTTGTTTTCATCGAGCTGCTGCTGCAAACGATCGCATTCTGCCTTCCAGTAAGCACAATCTTGAACAAGGGTCTCCATTTTTCGCTCGAGGTCTTCCTTCTTCACGCCTTCAGATTGAATGGTGTCACGAAGCTCAATAAGCATCTGATCCTTCTTCTCAGCTTCTGACTTCAATTGCTCCACTTCTTCTCTGTAGACTTTGCATTGATTCTCAACCTCAGAAAGATCGGCCTGCAATTGTGACACGATGGAACCTCCTTGCTCTTTCTCCTCCAACTTCACCATAAGCTTCTCTGCCTCACCCTTCCACTTCTCAACTTCCTGGCTTAGGGTCTCGATGGCAGCTTCTCCTACTTGCTGCAGCTCATCCTGCCGCTGAGTCGCAATCTGCTGGATATGATTCTTCTCGTTCTTCACCTCCTCCAACTGGATGCGGAGACTGTCTACAAGTGAAGAGAGCTCCTGGAATCTGTGACCCTCTCCCTCTTCCGAAGGAGAGGGACTCAACATGCGATTAACACTAGTAGAGCTCTTGGCATCAAAGTCAAGGTCTGACTCGTCGTTGCACAATGACATGTCATCATCCTGGCGAGTTGAACCATTCTTAGCGACAGTTCCTTCCCATTCCGCACTTTCATCTTCTTCTTCGATGGCACCAGGTCTGATAGTCGATTTGTTGAACCCGAAGGAGTGCTCAGAGCTAGAAAATGAAGGGCACCAAGACTGCCTGTGGTTCGGCTTCGACTTCTTGCTTGTATCAGATGACATGCTGGCACCGCTGAGAATGACCAAGTCTTGCAACTTGGCGATCTTTTTTTCCTTCTCTTGCTGCGCTGCAATGAGCTCTTGCTTCTCTGACTCCAACGCAGCATTCTCATCCTGCAAGCTCTGGAGCTGATTGATCATCTGGCAGATCTCCATGTCTTTCTCCCCGCCAGCACTTGTGTACCTCAGCTTCTTTTTCAAGCTTTCGATCTCCTTCTTGTATCTTCGGAGCAGCGCCTGATCATCGAGGACCTCGTTCACAGTCACTGTGTTCTTGATGGTCTTGGCTCTGGTGGCAAACTTGAGGGTGCTCAGCGTCTCCTCGGTGTGGACTGCTGCTGGTGTGATGGTACAGATAATCGACGTGCGTGAATTTCCTCCAAGAGCTCTTTCAAGGATTCGGGTCAACTTGCTATCGCGGTATGGTACGTGAGACTGTTCGCCTTCTGACAATTTGGCGATAACATTTCCAAGAGTCAACAAGCTCTTGTTGATGTTTGCTCCCTCCTTGAGCCTCGCTCCAGTAGCCTGTGTCTGAGATTGACGCTCGGAGCCTGCCAGATCGACCATGTTCAATTCTCCAACCATAACAGCGCCTGAGGAATCAGATTTGTTCCTGCATTCGATCACCATACGGAAAATGGAATGTGATCTGCTCGATGCTTCGTTCATTTTGGTTTCGCCAACCTGTCTGTTCGCTGCTCCCTTGCTGATCAGCTCCATAGCTTGTTGTGCGTTTGCAATAACAGGCTCAGTGACATTGCCGACATAAACTCCTCCTTTCGGATTTGTGTGAAGTTTCAGATTTGAATTCTTAGGATTCAGCAAATCCGTGATGTTTTCATTGTAAATCTCAATGTATGAACACCGAACCAAAAATTCTTGGGAGTTGGCTCTCTGTAGCAAAAGTTGTAAGAGAGGAAAATAAGGAGAGGGTGACTTACATGCTTGATTTCATTGAAAATAAAAGATATGCCATGAGGCACGATTCCGGGTTGCGACTCAGATCCTTGCATGGTATGTGTCTTACCACTGCTTGTTTGACCATAAACAAAGATGGTTCCTGTTTCCCTGAATCAGAGCACGTCGTTGATCTTCAAACTTACCATTCTGGCCTTCGAGAGCTGAGAGTATGATTCCCCTCGCACACTTGTCATAAACATCCTCAGAGGTTGAGACATTGTCGAACACATTATCTGTTATTTTTTGCTGAGATCAGACACGAGGGTTTTAAGTTTTTGTGTCATACCGAAAGCAAATGAATATCCTTGGCCGTTTCGTGGATTGTGTTCTGTTGGAACGACACTTTTGCCGTCTACCACTCGCCACGCTTCTCTCTGAGAACACTCCTCTTCCCTCTTATTCAAGGGTCGGACACGTACGGAGACACAGATATTTTCAGCCATCCGATCTGTATACGTGCCTGATCAAACCAAATTAAGTGAGCCATTCTCTGAGATCTTGATTTATGTACAACTGCTTGCTGTCCTGTCCGTCGATCTCCTCTCTTCCCTCACTGTCTCTCTCTGTGACTCTGTCTCTGTGCTTGTGTCTCTGTCTATCTCTGTTCTCCTGTTTGTTTGCATAGTGTCCTCCCTCCCTCCCTCCCTCCCTCCCTCCCTCCCTCCCTCCCTCCTATCTCTTCCCCCTTGCTTGCCATGCCCAACTTTGAAACGATCCCACATTTCCCCGCCGATTCAAACTCTCTGTCCGTTGACCCCCTCTACTGTACTACCCCACCCTGTAAAAAGTCTGGAGTTTGCCTATCGAAGGACCCCTTCCCAGGGCCTATCGGCGGCGACATCGTCCACCCCACCGAGTCGACGGTTGAACACTCCGCCTCAGAACTATTGAGCCTTGAGCCGGGTCCGGCGGCGGGTGCCGCCGGGGGCCCGGGGCGCCGGATCGGTGACCGTCGGACGGTGGCATGATCACTACAGTACGGTACTGACTCAGTCTCGGTCAAGTTCGCGAGCCCCGGTCCGGCCTCGGAGCTGCTCAGTCATGATGCCGGACGGCACTCCGCGACCTGGGGCCGCCGGCATAGCCTGGCGGCGGAACAGTTCAACGGTTGAGTACTGCAGACATCAAGTCGACGCCTCAGGCTTGCGGCCTAGTTGTAACAAGCGTGACAATTTTTACTCGGTTGAAGACTGAGTTTAATGCGGCACACAGCATCATGATCCGACCAGACAGTCACGGTGACTGCTGAGAGGACCTTGGCAAGACGGCGCGGCCGCGTACGGTACTAGGCTACATGGCCGCCTTGAAGCGCGAAAGAGTTGTCTTGGTTTACGGGAGAAGTTTGTTAACTCGGAGGTATCATTGACTGGCCGCACTGCGCAGTGCGCCACTGCCGCGGCATCATCTGTAGTACGGCGGTAGGCGCGGCCCCCGGGGCCCGGCCCGCGGGCCCGCCCGAACGATCCGACGGATACCGAGTGACTCACAGAGTCACCGTACGTTGAGTCGCCAAGTGTGGCCGGCCGCCGGGCCGCGCTCCGAGGCTCTGAGTCTGCCCGGCCCGGGGCCGGGCCCGGGCAGCGGCGGGCGGCCGGGCGGGCGGCCCTCAGGCCGGAGTCCGACGGTCCAGATTGCCAAGTTGACTCGATCCGCCCAGTCATCTTCCTCAGCCTCCATGAAGCTCCTGCTACTCTGATACGGAGACTTGCAGCCTGTTGTCTTGTCTTGCTTGTCCCTACTTCATCCTCATCCTCATCCTCATCCTCATCCTCATCCTCATCCTCAGCATCCCGTCGCTCTCATTCTGTCCTCCTTCCCATGTGTTCTTCGCTGAATTAGAGCTTGTTCCTGTCTCTATCATCTTCTCATCTTTACTTGGGGACTACGTATGGAATGCGTCCCATCACTCTCTTGCCAACGAGAGCACTTTCAACCCTCGGAGCACATGCTGCCGTCATTATTCCTGCTAGAATGGCGTCTAAACGGTATCATGCTATCAATTTCTTTCATTTTTCGTGGGATTTTGTTCCCATCCATCAATTCGAAATGATGCTACCCTGCTAAGGTTTCCCGGCAAACCGCTTGCGTTGATAGGAGGGAAACCGCTTGTTCAGAGGACACTGGAGTACAGCAACACCTGTGGGGTTTTGAGCTTGTGATGAACACTGCAGGAGAGTGAAGAGGGCTAGACATGTTGATGAAGTGTTTGTTGCCACCGACGATCAGCGGATTGCAAATTTGATTGAAGGGATAGGTGCAAAATGTGTAACCAAGTGATGAAGTATGCAAGTTCACAGGCTGAATGATTCAACGCCAGGTATCATGACAAGCCATGAGTGTGAGTCGGGGACTGAGAGAGTCAGGGAAGCTTCGCAGCAGCTGAGGTAAGAACCCGATGCTTTCTCGATCTGATTGACAAGGTTTGTTGGAATTCAGCGCGGAGTTTGACATCATCGTGAATGTTCAGGGAGATGAACCTCTGATCGACCCCGTTTGAACTTCTTTTCTGCTCGTGTTGCTCCCTCACCGCTTTTTGCAGGCTCATGTAGACAAACTAATCACGCACATGAAGAAAAACCAAGCAGACCTAGGTCTTTCTTCCTTCGGTTGAACAGAGATTGATCAACGGCTTCAGTCTCCACGTTGGCTTGTCCCATACGCAGCATGAAAGATTTCAAGAGTCCAAATGTTGTAAGTTCTGTGACCGATGACGAAAAGGAGTTGAGTTTGACACACAAGGTGAAAGTGGTGTTCGGGTTGCAAAATCAAGCTCTGTACTTCAGCCGATCCCCCATCCCTTACTTGCCTTCAGATTTCAAAGGGCCCGACGAGGAAAAGAGTTGGTGTCGATATTCCCAGTGAAGTCTCGTCATGCTTGATCAGGTCAAGAAAATGCAAGCGATCAGCATCGCCCGTTCAAGCACCTAGGCATCTATGCATTCAGGTTTGCAAGTGCCACCCGATGGATGCTTCTTAATCCCTTGCTAGGAGGAACTTTCTCGAGCTTTCCTCGCAACTTTCTCCTTCAACATTGCAGGTCAGAACCGCCTGCCTTGTCTCTTTGATTCAATCCGCAGGCCTTGGAAGACCTCGAGCAGCTGAAGGTGAGCTGAAAGACTGGTAGAGGGCAACTGAGCTCGCGGCAGATTCTTGCGAGCGGATACACTATACGGGTTGAGAGGGAGAGGGGGTGACTCATCTTACACTGACTGCAGGTGCTCACTGTTCCTTCCTCTGCCCCCGACGTGAATGTGCCAGAGGACGTGGAGGTTATAGAGAGCTACCTTGTCGCAAATAGTGGGGATGTGTGATATCACATATGATGAGTTTGTGAGTCGTGATATTTCCCGCGTTTCCTCAATCCCCCACAAAAGAAATTCACTGCTACCACTCACAAGCCATAGGACCTCAGGCACTGCTTGAACGCTGCTGGCGTGATGTTCCCTTTGCTCACACTCCTCGCCATCTCAGTGACCTGCTCACATGAAAGTCAGGGAGAAACTTTCAGGTCATCGGGCAAAGTCGACCATGTGCAGAGTCTTGATGCCGATCCCTCCGTCCCCAATCTCAGCCGCGCACTGACTGATCCCATCTATCAAGCAATGTTACAAGGCAGCAAGATGACCCAGCGAGAGCGAAAGAGTAAAGGGTGGGAGAGCGAGAGAAAACGGATTGAATCAGCGGCATGGAGCGGGAGCATAGCAGCTGGGAAAAGAAGAAAGGAGAGAGATCAACGGCTCACCGGGTTCAAAACATCCCTGCTGAGTCATGACAGTCTCGACCTCAGGCTGGCTCAGGTAAGGGACGTGCATGCTCGTGGTGAACACGCCACTCTCCCCCGCAAGCTCGAGCTGCTCGAGAACAGCCAAACTCGATGTGGTGCCGACAACGAGGAGGCGATGACCCTTGGGGGGCCTCTTGGAGATCAGGACGAGAAGGATTTGGAGAATCTCGTTGGAGAAGCGAGGACCGATCTTAACATAGGAGACAAGACGCTCGATGTTGTCCAGCACGATCACCGAGAGAGGCGAACGGTACGCGTCCTCGAATGCTTGCGTGATCTTGTGTGCCCTAGCGACTTCGGTCTGGTTGACAAGAGACTCGGCGGAGATGAACTTGATGTAAGGATAGTCAGCCTGTGACGCCAGTTTCGCAGCCAATGCAGTCTTGCCAGACCCCGCGTTTCCTTCAAGAAGGATGGATAGAAGAGGAGTTCGCTCGCTCTCGTGGACCTGTGCAAGGAACTTGAGACCAGTCTCATAGAGGCGGTCGAATCTGGGGCCGAAGTTGATGATCCCGTTGGGCATGCACATGTCAAGTTGGTCCATGCTCACACCGAAAGCAGGTTTGACTTCATTGATCGCCCGGGTGAAGTCTTCCATCATCACTCTGATGTTATCAATGTTGGCGTGCGGATGATCAAGATTCGACTTGTCAATATTCCGCTCAAATGCATAGGAGGCAGCGGCCTTGCAGACACCTTCAAGCTCTGCTCCGGTGTAGTTCTTGGTCATGGTTGCAAGCTCCTCGACGTTCACTTGAGAGTCTAGGAAGCCGTTTGCCTTCATGCTGTTCGTGTGGATGCTGATGATCTGCACGCGACCCCTCTCGTCCGGCAACCCGATCTCGACATGCACTTCAAGACGCCCGGGCCTCAGCAGCGCCTCATCCAACATGTCTTTGCGGTTCGTCATGCCAATCAAGAGGATGTTGTTAAGTGAGTCTACACCATCGATGTAGGAGAGAAGCTGATTCACCACTGAGTCTCCCACTCCCGTGTCTCCTCTCGTTGTCCCACGCTGACGACAGATCGCGTCCAACTCATCGAGGATGATGACGTGAAGTTCACTTTCATCGCCTTTCTCCGCCTGCTCTGCCTTCGCCTCCGCAAACAGATTTCTGATGTTTTCTTCACTCCCACCGACATATTTGCTGAAGATCTCAGGACCGTTCACAACCTTAGGCTCTCTGTCCACAAGCATCTTTCCGATCTTCCTCGCGATCAAAGTCTTTCCGCAGCCTGGAGCACCATACAACAACACTCCTCGCACATGCATCAGCCCCATCTTAGCAAGAACCGACGCCGGATATACACGAGATGCGAACGCACGTCTGAGTTATCGATCAGCAATCAAATGCAATCGACGGTGCAGCTACCGGAAGATGTCTCCGAGCTCTGAGTCCAAACCACCGATACCCATCTTGGAGAAGGAGAAATCCGGCCTGCGGGGACATTCATTGTTGAGGAGAACAAGCGGCGGTCGTTCACCTGAAAATCTTTGACGAAGTGGTGGCTTTCTGCACGTTCACGAGGTTGATGGTAGACCCCTAGATCCACGTCAACCCAACTCCGTTGCGTCATTGCAGCTCGCTACACAACAGGACAGAACAAGTGTACCTGGAACTTCCCGACTGTAACTCGCGACAACTTGTTGAGAATTCCCATCGGAGAAGGGACGATGTCATCCTCCTTGATCTGCTGCATCTTCTCCTCTGTCGGCTGGGCATCGCCTTTCAAGATCTTCCAACCTCAAAGTCAAGATCACGCGCCCCCCTGTATCTCTATCTACGACCTCCAGCTCAGTCACACGCAGCGTCAGACTGTTCCCTTGAAAATCTATCAAAAAATCCTGCACAGCGAATGTTATCTGAAACGCAAAACTTTCTTTGCAGACCTGTCCAACGGAAAAGCACTGGCCAGAGAACGATGACGCTATGAACCGACCCAACATTTCCGCATCAATGGGATCATTCGTGGCTCGACCTCTGAGAATAAGTTTCAGCAAGCTTTTGCACGATAATCACCAAACTTACTTGTTGGGAAAATCTGCTTCTACCGAGATTCTAAACATGTGAATGTTTTCCTTGGGAGCAAACCTGAATCAAACTCAACAACACCGAAAACTACAACAATCTCCACCAGGCCTGGACGGCAAGAGGCTCGTTCAAGGATATCTGAAGGGTCTTTCTTTGAACAAGATTAAAAGCAATGTTTCCCGCTCCCACAGCTGCCACGACACTGCTTTCAGTTCCCCTGCGGTTGGGCACAACAGCCCATCCCCTTACCTTCATCTGCACGAGCCACGAAGATCATCGACTTAACCGAGACAAAGTCGCCATCTTTGATGCCCAGCTGCCTCAGGTCTAAAACCCCAATGAGTTAACTCAAGTGCCATGGCCTCAAAACTCTCATACCATCTGCGCTCGTGTAGACGCAATTCGACCCAATGAACGACTGATAGTTTCTTAGACACGATCAGCTGAAAGTTGACCTCACCTTGTTTGGTGTCGCTACCGCCGCCAGCTGAACGGATCGCCTGTCCATCTTCGAGCACCTGGGGCACAAGTCAGTTTTAGACTGCCCTTGTTTTTCCACTGAATTCCCCTGATGTAACTGAAATCTGCATTCTGCTAGTGTCCTTCGAAACCATGCCCCTCCCTCACGGCATGATTCTCTTCTCCTCGTACTCTTGTCATTCATCAGGACTCCTCGCTCGAACCCGGATACTGTCGCTTCCATCCGGTGCTCTCTTTCCTCAACCTCGCTGCCTTCGCATCCCATTTGCCCAGCACATCTCATGTATCTTTCTCTTGGCGTTTCATGTCTTTGCTGAATTCATTGATGTATCCCTCCCGCTCACTCCATGAAAAGTAATGCTTCCCAGCTTACCCGTACCAAGACCCATTCTTGTCATGACTGACTACATGTCTTATCCCTACATCCCTCGAGCGGACCTTCTCGTCTACAAGTAAGATGTGCTTTCTCTTTCGTCGTCTATTCCATTCTCTTGACGTCTCTTGACTCCGCGTCTCTCCTCTTGTCCTCTCTTCACTTCGGGCATGCGAGTGTCATTTGCATGGCCTGTGAACGGGGGAAAAATCTCTAGTGTCATCCGTCCACAAGGGTGGGGGTAGTTTATTCAATTGGGGTACCCGTTTCACACCGGTGTAATTTACCAGACAAAGATGGAACAAAGTGGGTACGAAATTACTTCATGTTCAAACTTTTAGGGTAGGGGTACTCCAAAATTTTCCTGGGTGGGTGGTAGGAGGTGTAGTCTACATACTACCGGTTCTTTTCTACTATCAAAGGGGGGTTTAAAAAGTTACAAAACGTTACAATTTGCTCGAACCGTTATCAAATCGTTACTGGTGAGGTGGTGGAGCAGCTGGCGCAAGACATGCGTGGCACGCGGATGGCGGAACCGGCGAGGGATGGCGGGGAGAGGAGAAAGAGGGAGAGGACGAGCACGAGGATCTTGTCTCAGACTGCCAGCTTCTCCTTCCTCCTCGTCGCAAGCTTGCTTGTGGTGGGTTGTGATGGTTTCTACCTGCCCGGAGTGGCTCCCACAGACTATATGCCAGGGGAGAAGCTGAATGCTAAGGTAAAGAGATGTCCGGGCATGGGCAACGCAGAAGAACCTCGGAGATTGCGAACTCTGTTTGCTTGCATCGAGTTGACGTGGCTCTTTGTGATTGTTTGCTTCCTGGCTCATCATCCTCTGCCTGCCTCGTATGAACGGATATACTCATCATGACGTTCCTGAAGATCGTGTACGTGATGATGAGACTTGATAGACCGTCAGAATCTGATCGGGTTGACTGTAAAATCCGTTCAATCGTTTCCTTGGTCAAAATCGCTTCCCTCTTCTGATATGAGGGTCGTTCAGGTGGAGGCCCTCACGTCAACGAGGACTCAGCTCCCGTATGAGTATTACGTTCTGCCGTTCTGCCGTAATGGTGTCAACATGGATCAGCAGGAAGGTTGTCTTGTTTATGCGATGATTGTGATAGTGTGCCTGAAATGTTGGGTTTCAAGCTCTCAATCTTGGAGAAGTTCTCAGAGGATCCAGAATCTACAACACACCATATTCCTTCAACATGGGTGTGAACCAGGTATAGCTCCACGAACAGCTGCGATGTGGTTGACAGGCTGCTGCAGAACTGCAAGATTCTTTGCCATAAGGAATACACCCAAGAGGAAGTGCAGGTATTGTTGAACGGAGAGGGGTGGAAGCAGTGAACAAGAATGCCCTACAGGAATTTGCTCTCATGATTGAAGAGGAGTATCGTGCACACTTCTTGTTGGATAACCTCCCAGTTGCAATGACTGTCTTTCATGAAAACGGTCCAGAACTTGTCCTTTATTCCGAGGGCCAGCAATAACACCCATGTTGCAAAACAGATACTGGAGAAACTACCAAGACATATGAGACTGGGTATCCCATCGGTAGCGAAATTGATTCTTCACCTTTGTACACGATCCAACTATGTAATCAGGTCATGTCATCACTGAGAATTCTTCAGAAGGAGAGGAAGGAGAAGAGTGTAAGTGAATGACTTTCTTCGGAGGGTGTCCTTTCCCTGCTGTAACCAATTGTTTCAGCCACCAAGCATTCGTCGGAAAGCCGCAAGAACTCCAAGCCGCAGATTGCTCTCTTCAATCATTTGCGTTTCACAATCTTGTATCACGAGGACCCAAAGAAGCATGCACAGCGAATCGTTGGATTTGAAGTTGAACCGCTTAGCGTGAAACATACGTACCTCAACAAAGTTGACTTTGAGGAATGCCTCGGGCGACAGTCTGGGGAGAATGGCCTCTGCAACCTGAACACATGCTCTGCCAAGAAACAAGTCAGCCTCAATGAACAACCGTTGATTCTGGATCCTACTCGCAAGAGGAGGACAGAAGTACTTTGGACCTATGACGTCATTTTTCAGCCATCCAAGATCAAATGGTCTACTCGGTGGGACACCTATCTCCAGTCAGCAGATGATGCTCAAGTACACTGGTTCTCCATTTTGAACTCATTCATGATTGTTCTTTTCCTTTCTGGTCTGATTGCTATGATTATGATCCGGACACTGCGCAAGGATTTTGATCGTTACCAGAGGAAGGATGTGATTGAGGAAGGTCAGGAGGAGACAGGTTGGAAGCTTGTGCATGGTGATGTGTTCAGACCCCCAATCATGAGTGGCTGGCTTTCTGTCATGATTGGAACGGGAGTGCAGTTATCGGTTTCCGCCTGTTTCCTGATGATTTTTGCATGCTTTGGGTTTCTTTCCCCAGCAAACCGAGGAGCTCTTATGCAAGCCATGCTGTTTCTTTTCGTTTTTATGGGAATGGTTGGCGGCTACACTTCTGCTAGATTCTTCAGGATGTTCAAAGGAAACAGGTGGAAGAGCAACAGTTTGTGGACGGCAATGCTATTCCCTGGCTTCGTCTTCGCCCTGTTCTTTGTTTTGAATCTCATGATCTGGGGTCAGAAATCATCTGGGGCAGTTCCTTTTGGTACCTTGTTTGCTCTTCTATCCATGTGGCTGTTTATCTCCACACCCTTGGTTATCGGTGATCTATTTTTTTTGTGCCTTCTTGCTCTAATTCTTGTTTTTCAGTTGGATCGTACTTTGGCTTCCGCAAACAGCCCATCGAATTTCCAGTGAGGACGAATCAGATTCCTCGACAGGTAAATTCTTAGATGTCTTGGCGATGGCCCTCACCTGTCTCCCAGGTGCCCATCCAGCCATGGTTTGTGAATGGGCCATTAAACATCCTCGTGGGTGGAGTCCTACCCTTTGGAGCTGTCTTTGTCGAAGTGTTCTACGTGCTTTCCTCGATCTGGCTTCATCAGTTCTATTACTTGTTCGGCTTCTTGTTTCTCGTCCTCCTCATCCTCCTGATGACGTAAGAATTGACATCTGTGCTTGCCAATTTGTGATCACGATTTCGCATTGCAGTTGTGCTGAGGTGACGATAGTATTGTGCTACTTTCAGTTGTGCAGTGAAAATTATCACTGGTTATTGCTGTTCTCGATGATCTGGTTTGTAAGCTTAGCATCAGGTGGTGGAGAGCATATTTCACAGCTGGGTGTTCCTCTCTCTATCTTTTTCTGTACTCAATGTATTACGCCTACACCAAACTTCAGGTCCTGTTTGCCTATGACAATGATTTCACATGACGTTCTTGAAGATGGCAAGAGCAGTCGCAGGCCTTCTGTATGTGGGCTACATGCTGGTGATTTCTTGCTGCAACTTCATTCCACGTCAAGAGGCTAACTTTGATTCAGATCGTGTCGGTCTCGTTCTTTCTTATCACTGGTTCTTTTGGCTTCATTGCTTGGTACATTACTTGCTATCTTGTCAAATTTCTCAAATTTCTGAGTCGTGAACAGCTTCATCTTTGTGAGACACATCTACTCGTCAATCAAGATCGATTAGGCAGTAGACAAGAAAGGGCAGGCAATAGTCCTCGGCTATCAAAAGCAGTTCTTTGCTCTTATAAGAAATTACTCGTTATAAACAATAATTATATCGAATTTCGCTATTCACAATTGTTTCTGATCTTGGTGTTCCAAAGTTGTAGGTAGAAATACACATCGACGAGAGTAACGAAGTCGCACGAAGTCGCGAATGCCTAAAATACATATCAACCATAACAAAATGACGTCAAAACCACATACATCGCTCTCGGTTATCGACGAACTGAAACTCTGTCGAACAGAAGATTACATTTCGCTTATTTCGCACAATGTTGGGCCATGTGTTTCTTGTCGCGCCCATTGGAAGTTGATCGAGCTCAGGGGAAGGAGAGTCCAAACTGTCCACATCCCCTGTCCCCAGACACTTAAAACATTCACAAGGCAAGAAATTCAATCGAACCTCCAGAGCTCGCCATCATGGTTTGAATTCTGCAGAAACATCAGTTCATGTTTAGAATGTAATCCTCCACATGCTATGCTATGCTGGCAACGTGAAAAAAAGATTTGCTTGTTTGACTAATAGCTATCTCGGGCACGCGAAGAAACCAAGTATTTTCTAGTTACTTTCACGATAAGAGCATACAGCTCCGCATTTTCCTCTCATCTCCGCCTCTTCGAGTGATCGCTACTACTACTTCAATCTCATTTCTTCACTCTAGAATCATCCTCAAACTTGATTCTCCTTCATGATCTTTCAACGATATGATTTCTCAGCCCGCACAACCCATCCCCTCCGTCATCGCGGCATCCGTCCTCCCGACTCTTCAACAAGAAATGTCATTTTACTCACGCCATGGCGAACATCGCTGCTGGTTCTATTTCCGTCCCACAAGTCCTTCAAAACTCTTGCCAGCCGAAAGTTTCAAACTTTCAAAACCTGTTTAACTACAGGCCCGCCTCGTCAATATTCACCTCTGCCTGTGACCGTGTACTAAAAAATATTTTAAAATAATAATAGCCATGACCAGTGGTAAACTGTCACACCTATGCCGGAGCTCCGTCGACGTGAGGGGAAAAGGAAAAACCGCAACACAAACAGTCTTAGCAGTAAAGTGGTGTAAACATTCCCACAAACCAGGTAGTAATGTGGGTATGGTTTGCATGCATGGCTCACAGATGGAAGATCCTTTGTTGTATGACAAGACGGTGGCAAAAGGTTCTCAGAGGTGATACTTTCTGCGGAATTTCAGAGAGAATGGATTGAACCTGATTGGATAACTTAAACCCATAGTTTTTGAACAGGAAGAGGAAAAAAATATTCCACGCCTATCTTAATCGTTCGACAACAACATCACAACAGCCCAACAAAGCAACAAACAGAAACATTTTTGATTTGCTTTTACTTTATTTATCTCCTCTAATAAAATCAGGAGGGTTATACAATCGGTTTCGCTTTGATTAGGCATTCATTTGAATAAATATGACCGTTCATTGAGTACTCAAGCACCGGATTCCCAAAGTGACTGGAGATGAATCAGCCTAGACTATTTGTTGCCGTATTTGTATAAAAGGATCTTTGTGCTTGTGTTGAACTCTTGCCACTGATGTGGTTTTTCCTTGCCTTGTTGTGTCACGGTTCCATGAAACTATTTTGTGTCACAGTGTTTGTGTTCAGTATTCCAACTGAGTTCGCTGTCAGTCTGAGTCAGACGGCGTCAGCAACTCGTGAGGCGGTGCTACTTGGCCTGTAGGCTGTACGGTTACTGCGGCGTAGACAGCCTGCCAGGCTCAGTCGGCGTCAGAGTCGGAGCAGGAGCAGAGCAGGAGTCGGAGTGCAGTCCGTTGGTCACGGCGGGACTGAGGGGCAAAACCTCAGTCAAGTCACGGAGGCGCCTGGACAATCAGCTGATAAGCGAATAATTAATATATATCCTCCGTTGCCGTGACGTGTGGTAATGCATGAACAAAAAAACAAGGGGTCAGCCTGAGCAAGATCATCAGTCAATAGAGAGGCTTCGTTCGAGTCTCGGAGGTGGTTCAGGGGGTGGTCGAAGGTTGATAGGGTCATTGTCAGCCATGTTCACGGGCACGAACATGGGGGTGGACGTCACACTGGGTTTGGGGGGGCTAGTTAAGGGGGTGGGGGCCCCCTGTAGGACGGTACGGCAATTGACTTTGAGAACCATGGCAACTCATGCCACAGCACAAACAGAGAGGGGGGTGGGTAAGCGGGGGAGTCAAGGGGTACTTGCGGGAGATCTCGAGGTTTCGTTCGACGCTGTTCCACCCCCCACCCCCCGGGCGATGTTCCTCAACAGATCACGGCTCTTGCAGCCACTGCTCATCACTTCGTGGGTAGAGATGAGGTTTAGCTAAGGTGGGGGTAGTCGAGCTTGTTTTATCACCCCTCCTTGCCCCAAGGCCAGGGGGTCTCATCCCCCTAAGATGTCCATGTCAAGAACATTTTTCAGGATATTTTACCACAGACCAAATGCCCTCTTCACCCCATATGATCCCATAAAATGAAGGGGTGCTGCTCAACAAAAAATAAAGTCTTTACAACATGCAGAGGTATTTTAAAATTATGCCTACCCCACAAGCTTCCTGACACCCAACACCAGTCGACTTGTACCCCAGTTCTGAACAACAACTACCCTACCCTAGGTAAAACTCTGATATAAAAGTAAAGAAATAAAAACGCAGTTTTCTACCCACCCGTGACTGATTATGATACCCCTACCCACCTTTTTAAAACGAGATGCACATTACCCACCCTTTCGCTCCATCGCCCTTAAATTAACCCTACCCCATGAACTCTTGCCACCATTTTTCACCCCTAGGCACGAGGTCAATGTCACCACCACTCTGGAACCCTGGAGCACTCCACCAACCACCCTGACCACCCCCAAGGACCCCTGCCTCCATCTGCTGGGTGTTCACAGGAAACCCCGAGGAATCCTCAAACTCACCACCCCCTACACAACGTGACCCTGCTGTTCGCCGTTTTGATTACCTCCACCCCCTCTGACCGTGGGTTCATCGAGATCCTCGCTCGGCATAATTTTATTATTTTTGTCCTCCCTCTTGGTGTGCCCCCGATCGTCTCCTCCCCCCGTTGTTCGTGCCTTGAGGGTTCAGGAGGACCTCGCCGCAACCATCCTCCATTGTCTACCCCAGTCCTCCCATCTCTTGTAGCCTGCATCCTCTCTCAATCACATGGAGAAGAGATCAGCCAAGCGTCCTTGCCATCCTCTGCGGATTGCTACTTCCAAATCCAGCGTGCCAGATGTAGACTTGAGCGATCTGATCGAGCATGATAGTCTGGTCAAATTGATAACACCCTCTGACAGGATCTTGTTGTTCCTTCGGGTAAGGAGCCAGAATGTACCTCATCGCTATGTTCTGAAGTTCTCTCTACAGGTATCCAGGAGGACTCGTCAAGCTTTTCTTGGATACTTACAATCCTCGTGCATTCCCTTCGAGATACGTTTAGTACTTACTTCAAACAAGTCTCGTTTCAATGCTGCATCCATTAATCTTTCGTTGTTCAAAGCTTCGAACTTGTACATTCACGTGTCCAGACTCTTTCAATGCCAGCCTCTTCTCCGTGCTATCTCTCAACTGCCAGATGGATACTTCAACTCAGAGAACAGAATCATTCTCTCGCAAAATATGTCGGAAGTGCATGTCAATCAGAACGATTATCAGATAATCTCAAATGTTTTGTTCCTTGAAAGCAGCAAATCGGATATTTCGCATCGATATTGTTTGGATGTCTTAAATCAGCTCATCTGCCTGAATCCTTCCTTCAGACGTTTGTATTGTGAATGTGGAGGCCTGGATCAGATCATTCATTTCGTTCACCACATGAATTATCTTCCCAAAGTCCGAGAGCAGTTTATACAAAACATTACTATTATACACAAAACGACAAGAAAATCACGAGTATCTACACTGCCCTGGTTGAGTGTGGTTTTTTACTTGACCAATTTGATGCACATGCATATTGATTCCTCCCTGGTTGTACAGAGCTTGGAAGTGATCTGTGAAATATTGAACGATCAGGCCATTCAGATTCCACAGTTCAGAGACATGATTTCGAAAATGACGATATATTGTATGCACGAATTTGCTGAAGACCCTCAAGTTCAATTTTATTCTTTCAAGTTAATTGGAATTATGGTAGGTAACCTCGCCCTTTGCGGTGTTGCAGACGTTTCAAAATCGCTACGCTCGGACAAGGCGGTTGCAGTATTGATTGATTCTTTATTATTTGTACAGAACGATAATGTCACGCTTCGACATGCATTCGACGCAATATGGGAATTGGTGAAGGACAATCGCTTCAAAGAAAAGTTGGTCGCATCAGACTCGTTGCTGCGGGCAAGGAGGGTCATTTCAACTCCCTCCTGCGTTTCATCGATAGAAAAAGTAAGAAAGCTTTTGCTCTACTCACTGGGACCCTTGATTTCTTAAAGCTGATGTAACATACTGAATATTCGCGACATTGAATCAGATACAACGATGCGATATACATTTGATTTGTACTTTATCTATTTTAATTCAACAAATGAGCAGTTTTTTCAATATCATTAGCCTGTACATTGAATACCTGGAAAAACCCAAGTATTTTAGTATGATTCTTGTTGGATAGTAATGCTTCCTTAACCGTCTTGAATGGTAGAACGAAGTCGTCATTCCTCACGCGCCTCCTGAATGTAGCGTTCATTGATGGTAACTGCAGTAGATAGCATGGGGTACCTTTTACGCTTAGTTAGCTTCTTTCTTTCTTGACGAGCCTGTACGCATAGTCGACATGCAAGAAACATGACATGGTTGTAATGATACTCTTGAAATCTTTGCGATCGTCGAATTGCTCCTAGCGAACAAGACCAGCTGTTCTCGGAATAGCTGATCGACCGTAAAATTTAGAGAAATACCCAGAGCAAGTGAGCAAGAGTATAAGTAGACCGAGTAGTGATAATGGTGTGACGTTTCTGTCCTCATGATCTCCCGGAGGGCCATGGTTGCGTAGCATCCCGCAGGAAGCGTGAAGCTCAAGACCAATGCAGTAAAATCTCCTTCGCCGCCATTCCTGCAGTTCCATGGGTCATTCATGAATGCGCGTAAGCAGAGGATTAACAGACATCAAGTCTTCACTCAAACCCCGAAACACAGCATCGTCAACGCTATTGAAAGAGAATCAGATGAGGCTGGAAAACGATCCGATCGTTGCTCACCTCGAGTAGCGCCTGACTGAGGACCTCATACGCTGAGGACGAACCACGACGTGTCTGAACTTACAGACCTCAGTGAATGTCTTGCTGCGAGTTGCTTTGCTGGGCCTTGTTTGCATCTCATCTTCACAGTCTTCTTGATCTACAGACACGCAACAGCCGTCCACATCCTCTATCTCGACCACTTTCATGGTATGCATTATATTCTCGACCTTATCTCTGTATCAATCATATCTGAGGCAAGCTCATGCATATATTACCTTCATACGCTTCTTCAGCCACTTTCCCATGCGGTTTCTAGGCAATACAACTCGTCTGCCCTCTGCAAACATTGGCAAGACGACATCCAAGATGGAATAAGTTCTATTTTTAGCATCTTGCTCGGACACTATCTTGATCTTCTGCATCTTTTTCCCTTTTTGTCCTCCGCCGATAGTTTCCAAGAGGATTATGTCACCTTCCACTGCTTGTTTGCTTCCATAACGCTTGATCCTTTTGAATTACAATTTACCATCAAGATAGCTTCGAATTCCTCTTCTCACCGATATGAGCATGCTTCATTCCATAACCCAGAAAGGTATGACTGTACGAACAGACTTTTGAAAGGAATAGCAGAAACAGCAGCCCTGCAAAAGATGTGTAAATTCCTTCCAACACACATCAGAACATCAAAAGGTACTGAAGAGGATTCCCCTGCAACCTTGCCTCCAAAAATTGCTTCTCCGCTTGATTCATGCTCTCAGATACAAGATGCCATAGAAAACCAGCACCTATGCAGTATGATGGCAGCAAATGCATGACTTCCTCTAGAGAACCATTTTTCTCGTAGAGTTCTTTTGCTTCTATCTGCCCTCAACTTCAGTACCATCCAGCGTTCACACTTGAGGCACACTTCTTGCTTGTTTGTGGACAAACGCGTACTCATAATACTCTGAACGAACGCTGAGTGGTTCATCAACAATAGGTGTCGTCCGGCCTCAAGAGACGGAATAGATCCCCCCCCAAATCTCTGGTTTGATTACGAGTAATGAGCAATGAACTCAACTAGACATTTCAGACCTGCATACCGAAGTAGTTCAGAAAGCCTCCCTTTCTGAGCCTTCGGACTGATCGATGCATCGTCTTGTGGTCCAGAGTGACATTTCGTAAGACGACTACAAATCTGTTTCCGTAAAGTTCTCCACTGTGCAACGGTCGGCTGCAATTTTCGACCTCGCTGATCCAAATCTTGCCATTCTTCACCTTGTATTCGGAAGACACAAGATCTCGGAAACGATGGGAGTAATGGGACATCAAAGTAACTTCTTGCAAGGTGATGCCATACTTGTCTTTGATGCCTGCAAATCTGAATGAAGTGTATGGGATGTTTGCCATCCTTGCAATTATCCTGATAGCACTGATGGTGTCCAGCCCCATCTTGCACAGCGTGAACTTCAGCCATTTCTGCCTTGCTGCTGCTTTTCCCTCTTTCATGTCCTCTGCCTTGACCTGATCGTCTGCAGGAAGGTTGACGACCCTCTGATCATCTATTCGCACCTCCTGCACCACAAAGTCTGACCAGGTTCCCTTGAGAACGCCATGAATGCCCTGCGTCCTCTTCTTCATATACTGTGATATACCGACATCCTCTTCGGAATACTTGGGTGTCCAAGACAACTGTCCTGTCGCTGCGAATCCAATCTTGTCGTTCCAGGTCGAGTGCGCTTCTCGCAGAACATACGCCATGGTCGCATTGCAGGTCCGCTTTCCGCTCTTGGCCAAGAGGATCCGGCGACCATCGACGTCGATGGTCCTCTGCAATGCCTGAGGCTTCTGATGTGAGGCCCCGCCATTGCCTGTAACGCTAGAGCAGCAGAGCAGCAGCAGCAGCAGCAGCGTCCGCCTCCCCCCGCTCATTGGCATTGCCAACGAGGAGCAGAACGAGGAGGCGCAACTCAAAGGAAATGTTCCATGTTGGCCGCTAGGGTTGGCGGGGCTTGGGCGGGGGCTATGACGGGAGCGATCAAGCTGGGGGCAGCATGGCTGAGCGATGGAGGTCGAGGGAGGTGGCAAGGTAGCCGAGCCTGCAGCAGTGCTGGGGATGAGGCCAGAAGCTTCAAGAGCGGCATTGTCTTGACCTCAGATCGACGCGTTCGCTTAGACGCTTTCCTCCTTGAGAAGGTGCGTTGAGCCTTGACCGACTTGAGCGCGTGTGTCCTTGATGTCTGATCTTCATTTCGTTCTGGTGCTGCTCGTGGTCTGTTGTCTTACCTCTGTGAGGTGGACATGCTCGTAGCCGTGTTGCATGCTTCATGGTTGACCTCTGCTCGCAGTGTCCCGCGATATCCAAGTCGCTAGTGCACAAGCTGGTTCGGACGAGAAAGATTCGAGTGCACAGAGAGGGCGAGTGGAAGCGAACGTCAGATCCAGCGTTAAGGCTCGAAGAAGGACAGCAAATTCATGTCTACAGTCAATCGTATGCGGATAGCATTGCACTATCGAAGGATGAGAATGATAACAAGAACCTTATTATGACTGAAGCAGAGATGCAAAGGCTAAGGAGCTGCGTCATCTATCAAGACGATCGCTGCATCATCGTCAACAAACCAGCAGGATTATCTGTGCAGGGGGGGACGGGAACGCGACGGCACTTAGATGGCTTGCTGCACTGCCTGGTTGATGATGATGCCGAGAGGTGAAACCTCATCGGACGTCTCTGTGGAGTGAGAGTCCTTGCCAGACCGAAACTTGTCCATCGGCTTGACCGGGATACCAGTGGATGTCTCGCCCTCGGCCGCAGCAAGAAGTGAGCCATGCTCGTGTGCTTGGTTCCGCTGACCGTGCTGTCAGAGACGCCTCTGTTCTTGCGACAATGTTTCGGCAAGGGGATGTTGACAAGTCGTACATAGCTCTCATTGGGGGGATCCCTGAGAAGGTTGTCTTGGAAGCATTGCTCGCACTCAAGTATTTCTGATCCGCGATCTCATGAGCAGAGGGAGGGCAAGCTTTACTCTCATCTCAGGAAGTTTGGAAACGCACAAGGTACTTGCACGTGTCTCTCTTCACCAACATGGCGGCTAAAGTACCTCTCTGAAAGGACTGGATATAAAGATGAGATGCGTCTCTGAGGATGATGAAGGGGGGAAGGAGTCTACAACCATTTATCAAGTTTTGGCAACCAAGCAAACAGGAACAGGATCTGCGGCATCGCTTGTGATGCTCAAGCCTCTGCAAGGGCGGACACATCAGGTACGAGAAGTCTCTTTAGCTTCACTTCCTTGTCAAATCTGTTGTTCTTGACAGCTGCGCGTGCATTGTGCTGAGATTCTCGGCCTTCACATCATTGGTGACAAGAAATATGGCATTTCCCCAGCCGAGGAGGTAAACCGCTCGTGTACGTGCGCGTCTTACCCCTACCAAGGAAAAAGGCCTGCAATTATGCTTGCATGCTCTGCACCTTCGCCTCCGATGGACAGACAGGGAGGTCAGATGTGTCGCTCCAATCCCCCAGCACTTCCAAACTGCTGCGCTAAAGTTTGGCTTTGCACAAGAGACTTTGACGGACATCGAGATGCAGCTGATGAAGAATGCGAGCTGCTCGTCTACATCAGTGTGGCGATCGGACCTTTGAGTGCAGGCGCGGTCCGGCGTTGATCACCTGGCCCAGTGGCGATACTATGTTATTCGCCGGCCCAGCCGCCTCGGTGACCGTGACCTTTTGTCACGATGACCGATCTTGGAAACTCAGTGACTCCCGGTGAACTTGCCTTCGGCCCTTCACTCAGTGAACTTCGGAAGTAAAGGATTCTGAAGAATTCTAGTGACTGCGGCATGCAAATCACCGTACCGTCGGTCGGGCCGGACTCCCGGCGACTGTACCGGCATAGTACTCGGTCCGACGGTCACCGGGTCAGGTCACAGACTCACCCCGACAGTGCGGCGCCCGGGCCTCAGGGTTCTATACGTTACGAACGTTACGACGGCTCTTCGTTAGCATGGAAGCTTGCATGGACAGAGAAGGTGGAGAGTAGTGCGTAGGGAAATGAGAAGAGAAATGTGAGAAGAAGGGATGAATCAATGAGCTTGGGTGTTGTAATAGAAGTCCGTGTAGCCCGAATTTGAGCAATACAAGAAAGATTCAGGATCAATATGAAGGAGAAGAGTGAGGGAGAACAGAAATTTAAGATACAACGAGGATGTAAATCGTTGCATTCTTCGTGTTTAGTTTTTTATGTTGACGGTTTGATGGTGATGTCTGACTATCAAATCTTTAGGTATCATCGGCCATTGCCTTCAGTTGTTCCAATGGAGGCAAGCAGCCAGAATTACGGTTCATTACCCCGAGGTAGTGAATCAGAGTTCAGAGGAAGAAATGAGAAAAGAGCCAAGGTGCTGCCTGCCCTCATCTTGACTTGCTCACTGGCTGTTTGCGTCTTAATTTATATCTCATACACTCAACCGCCGAGTACTCGAAGCGATGCGCTGGTGTCATCGACTAAGCGTGGCAAGAATCAGCTTTCAGCAATTTCCGGATTGAAATTGGGCAGCCAAGCGCTGGCTCAGAAATTCGCAAGGCAGTGTCCTTGCGCTATTGCTGGCGATACCTTTTTATCTTCCCAGATCCTTGCAGAATGCCCTTGCGCATCAGCAATCGCAGCAGCAGTGTCAAGAGCTTTGGACAACGCCCTCAGCAAAAGCAGCGCCAACAACTATGCTTATGCTAGGTCATCTCCTGGTGTCATTCCTCAGCCACTGGAGGTGGATGTTGCAAACCCAGCATACCCACCGAATCCCTCTCCTATCCCTATTCCTCAACAGCCCGCAGAAGAGCCTGAGGAGAGGGAGGACCCAACCCCCGCTGAAGCAGCTGCGGGCAAGGATGCGACCTATCAGAGCGTGATGGCAACTCTTACCCGGGACGTGGTGGCGGATTCGAACATGATTCGCGATTTGCAGTCTGAACAACAAATCCTCTTGTCACAGCAGAACTCTCTTGCCAACCAAGTTGACACCTTCCAAGCCATTCCAGGCCCCGTTGGCCCTCCGGGTCCTCAAGGACCGATGGGGCCTGCAGGTCCTGTTGGTCCGATCGGTTTCACAGGGCCACGAGGGTTTCGCGGTCCACCAGGAATACCCGCTGTGGGTAGACCTGGACCTCCTGGACCACCAGGCTCATCAGGTGTGCAGCCTTGCTTGTGTAGTCAGCGAGTTCACTCCATGATGCCAGCAGAAGGAGGCAATGAGGAGGAATCGAAGAGCGAAGGGGGAGACGAAGAAAAAGCTGTGGAGGGGGAGAAAGGTGATCCGTGTGTTTCTGTTACCTTTTGTTCTGATGTTCACTTTTGAATTGCAGGCTCCCCAGAGACTCAATCATCAAGCTCAGACTCATCATCCCCTCCCCCTCCCCCTCCCCCCTCCTCCTCCCCCTCCCCCTCCCCCTTCGTCACCTTTAACATCTCAGTCACTAGAGCAGCCCCCTTCAGGTTTGTCGGCTTTCCTCCGTGGGAAAACAACAGCTATTTTGACACTTTATTCGTAGATGCAAACATTTTGGGCAGTGACGGCAAGAGTTTGCTAAATATTCGTTGCGCGGACTGGAGAAACCAACGTGGAAGTTTTGCTCCCGGCAAACAAAAGGAATACTATGCCAAGTGCATGAGTCAAGTAAGCATTCGAACTTTGTGGTTGCTAATAATCTGATGCACAATTATAGGATTGTGTACAAAGTTTGGAATCCGGTCAAGAAACACCTGGATGCAGATTTCTTGATGCAAACGGTTTTTGCTATGCATACAGCTCTGCACAGGTAGCCACTTTGTTTTTTCCTTCTCGAGTTTGAGACATGCCTTATCTCGAAGATGTGGTGCTCTAAGAATGTTGGAAACTCCTACTGCAATGATGGAGGTGAAAATTGGGCACAAAAGCCCTTGGGTAGCGTGGACTCAGTGGCAGAGGTAGATGTCTTGATAACAGTCTGTCGATGGGTTGAATTACTTGTAGACAAACTGGACGCCACATTCCAATGTCAAGGTATATGACGGAGATACACCGACGGGGGAGACATACAACTGTCAATGCATGAAGCGTTGTTCGTGCACTTCAAGCAAGGTAGACCTCGTTTTACTTTGCATCGCGGCTGACTAGATTTCAGTGCTATTGTGTGGATCCCAATCAAGCTCCGGTTGGCAAAGGATCGGAATACGACAAGCTAATTGCAAAGAAGGTATCAAATCGTTTTTTAATCCTCGAAATTATCTGATCTTGGCTATCTCCAGATTGCTGAGGACTCCGAGAAGGGGTCATTTTGCTCTTGTTCTTGCGGAGGGACTCTGTCTTAAATTGCACTAGCTTCAAACATTGTGGTTTAATCATACAAAAATGAGTGTACACGGACAATGCGATGTTGACACTTCTAATTCCGGCATTTGTCATTCTTTCAAGGATTCGAACCTCGATTGGGCCCAACCCAAGAATAAAAAGGAAACAGTAGCACTTCCTTCAAACCTGCATGAGAAGCTCTTAGCGGGGTTGCACATGTTGTCAATCCACCAATTAATCATGTAACATGAGCTCAGAATTGCAGGACATCTTTCATCAAGGATATTCAGGCGAAAGATGGTGTGATATTTGTATCTTCACAGCTCTGGAAGGTATGGAAGGCACGGATGAAGATAGAGGATATTCAGAGTAGGGGTTGTGATATCTGGGCTCAGAAGCAGGAAGGATGGGGTATGGTGAGGCTCAAGTGAAGTAAATAGAGCTAAGGAGGAGCAAGGAATCCAGCCATGTCTCACCTCGCAATGTTTGCTTCCTCAATCGTCGCATGTACCGTGGTACATCACTGACGGCAAGACGGCACGTGCGAGTGTGCTTCTAAGAAAAAAAGTTCCTGTCGACTCCCTACCTAAACCCTCCCGGCCCGGAGCCGGCGCCGCGGCCCGGTACTTTGAGTGAAAACTGATCCGGCGTGTAGGCATGATTTGTAACTCAATTGTTTTTTGTTATTTTTTCAAATTTACTCCTACGAAATCAAACTCAATGATTTCAGTGCCAAAGTGTGCCGTTGCGTCCTCCTGAAAACTGTGTCATCAGCGAAGAAATGAAATTGTCCTCTCATATTCCAAATTGAACAAAGAGATTTGATGAATCCCTTCCTGTCCAGCAAAGGAGAGGGGGTGGCTCCCCCCCACAAAATTGGATTAATTGGTCATTAAAATTTAGTTAGTTTACTTGAGTAATATAAATGTGATCTTCAGAAGTGAGGGGATGAGGGGAGCCCGACGCACGCGCTTTCCTCCATGCGGCGGCCAAAATGGGCGGCCGCAGGATATGAGTAGGATAGGAGACGGAGGGAGAGAAAATTGATAGGAAAAATGGATTTTGTCAAGCAAGTCATTCTCAGTTACGATGTTAATGTCTAAACGAATAGAAACTTCATTTGCATTGGCAGCAGTTGAACATTCCTGGAAAGTAGTGGATGCTAGGATCATTGAAATGATTGGTCTTGACTCTTGGGTGAATGCCCTTTTACTCATTTTTTTTTATTGATTCGCGATGGTGGCCCATTTTGATTTCTTAACTTACTGCTTTTTTGCAAAGAATCATATCTTTGAAGGATCCAGACTGGCTCGAGGACGCTTGAAGTAGTGCAGTGAGCTTGGAAATGTACCGCTTTGGGAGTGCAACTCTCCTTTTTTTGCTTGGCATCTCTCAGACAGATGCTTATTCAAGTTTCTTCGGAGTTCTGAACGCAGGTTGCTCGATAGACACTATTTCTTTGTCACGCACTGAGGAAGTATTAGGTGGAAAGAAATGTGGGGCTATTTCCAGCATTCCCTCAAGATTTCCCTTGCGTTCTGCAGCCAAGATTCAGAACAGATGGACCTCCTCAACACAGATGCAGTCGAATGTTGCTGGAAGTGAAACAGGGGAAGTTTTGTCTTTCATCACAAGGTGCTTTGCAGCTTGCAAGGCTTACTCGTTCTGAACTGAGCTTCAGACCAAGGACTACCAATGCGAATTGGGGAGTATTTTTCGAGATCGCCACCAAGGACAGTCCTGTGTGGATCACAGGTCTCCATGCAGGCGGTCACTCCTTCGCTTCCTTCGACGACCTAACACGCCTGGACATCGGGGTCTACACCAAACAGGGAACTTGCGTTGGCTCGGAGACAGACAAAGCTCCTTGGAAAAGGATTGCGGAGGTTTGATTCTTGAAATTTTCCACGCGGTACCTGATTGTGTACAATCCAGCACAAAGATTTTACCTTGCCCAGAGTGGAAGTTGGTGATAGCCGAGCCCAGTACACAAAGATTCCTCTCAACTCTGTGGTTCATATCCCAGCAAACACTGTACAGGTTTCAGCTCATCGCAGTCTGCTTTCCTTCATTAATAGTATGTTTCTCCAGGGATTCTGCTTGCACACGAATAAGAAGACTGGATTGGCTGTAAGGAGAAAGTTAAATGTTGACACTGAGGACTCGAAAGGGGATCCATATTTCGGCGAGTGGATCGATGGTGTCACTGATGAGAACGATCACTTCAAGATGATTGCTGGTCTGTGCCCCGGTGAGAAGCTGTTCGAGGACGTTTCTACTGCCAACAACGCACGTGCTTTCGTTGGTGTGATAGAGTACTCTCTTTCTGAACCAAAGTAATTCTGATGAGGGAATGATACACGAGTTGATTACATTTCTCATAAGCTTCAAACACCATCAGAACTGGTGCACTTGGCTTGATTACATCTCTCGCGAACGACGTTGGATAGCTTGTGTTGACGATGAAGGTAGTATTTATCTTCATCGATGACTCAAGTATCTCCGATTTACACCACGATGGCATCCAGATCTTCTTCAACCTCTGCATCTGCCTCGTGAAGGATCTGAGATGACAGTCAACTTCGAAACTTCCGATCTGAGCTCTTACTGAGGCCACGAAGTCGCTCCACATAACACCTTCTTCGCCTGGGGTCGCCATCTTCCTGAGACGAATGCTCATCTGTTTGGGCGTGACTTTGTCCTTGTTCGCAGAGATTTTAGCCCAAAACAAATCTAAAGCTTCCTGTATCCCAAATATCATCGAAAACATTAAGAAGTTCAAGATGTCAGCTCTCAACACTCACATCCTTCAGCTCAGCTTGACTTGCTGTCATGTAACCGGATGGACCCAAGGGCATTTCAAACTTCATCTCTCTGAGTCTTTCGTACAAAGTGTCTCTGGTGATCGTGTTCTCGTCATTGAAGAGCTTGGACCACTTGGCAATATGCTCTCTTCCGTCTTCGAATCTGTTCTCGCTGCAAACAAATCACAGGTTTACGGAATTTTCTGCCATGAAGCAAACCTGTAACATGGAATCCACTTGGGCCTCGCCGCTTGCATGATGTCAAAAGAATATCGCCACTCACAGTCATCACATCCACTATGGCAGCATGCTCCTGCACTTCCATCCCCAAAAATCATCTTTTCTGCCAACCTTCCAAAAATCTTGACAAGCTCTACTTCTTCGACTTGACCTGTGGAACTGGACATGCGTACATTGCTTGTACTTTTCCCGAGCGAGAGGCACCGCAGCTGCGATCTGAAATAAGGGGTGGATGCTTTGGGCAACTGATTGCGGATTGCTGGTGACGGCGATAAGAAGGACTCGGAAAGTCTGCAAACACGATGAGGCAGATTCTTTCGGTAAAATTACACGGACCTGATGCACAAGAAGAGTACAAGCAAGGAGGACCATCCAGAAAATGTCACCATAGCTGACAATGGATCTGAAAAAAAAAACTTTCAAAGACATGATACTGTAAAGAGATCACGATTTAAGACTCCATCTCGACATTCAAACACTCGATACAATCAGCCATGAATACTGCAAAACCAGTCCTGTCTTTGGTCTGCGTCTTGTTCACAACTTTCAAGACTATCGTAAAGAACCTTGTCACAAACATTGCCTTGCCACTGCTCCTGCCTCTTAACTTGTCTCCTGCCTGTCCCCCATCATTTGGTAGTTGCAGCCATTTAAGATTCGATATAGGTAGGAGGGGAAATGAACGCTCTGAGAGCTTCTGAGAAGAGGAGAGCATGAAAGGAGAGGAGGGAGCGGGGAGAGGAGGAGGAATGAAGGATAGACAGAGGGCGACGAGCTACAGCTTGGGAGTCAGTGCTCCATTGAATTCCACTTACATGTACACTGCAACGGTGGAGTAACGGTGAGTAGTATTTCGTGGGGATGAGGGGTCCTGAGGAAGGTGAGAATGGTGGGAACCGGGATCAAGAATGGAAGGAGCGCAGTGATGGCTAAGGCGTTGCTCGTCGCAAGCATGATTGTCCAGCTGTCACTGGTGGGAGGAGCGAGAAGCTCGTGGCAGAGACAAGAAATCCGATGCTCAGAAGTTCACGACGATTTGATCCACAGCGAGACTACCGAAGGAGGAGGGAAACCAGTTTGGTCGCAGTCTGTGAACGGAGTAGGTGAGCAGGCGAAGTAGCTGTCGTTGGTCTCCTTCTGATTTTTATGATCAAGGAGACGAGAGCGAGAGTTGCTGGTGCTTCAAGCCCAAGAGCTTGATCGACTGGACCGGGTGGGGCATGACGCGCGTGGTATGACAGTGTGATCCCATGCTATCATATCACTCAATTGAACACAGGTGACAATTCAGCCCTTTGATTCACAACATTATCAAGTGTGGACAGCAACATCCGAAGTCGGCAAGAGGCAGATTGGATGCGTTGTTACTGAAGTCATTGTAGGAAGCTGTTGTTGACAGAATGGTCAATCGGGAGAATCAGTTTCTAGAGCAGGCTGCTCAAATGATTGGAGTGAAGAACGCATGCAGCCCCTTCGGATCAAGGAATCATTGCACAATTCGTCGAAGTCCTTTCCAAGAGGTATGCAAGAAGCCTACATCTTGCGTTTCAGCCCCTGACGAGTTCAGTTATGTGTCGGTCTCCGAGGGCGGACATCGCACAAGACTACGATCACAGTGAGATTGAAGAAGATTTTTGAACTTGAAGAGATTTTTGAATCCTTACATGAAGATGTCTCTCGACTGGCAACTCATCACGTTGGGACTTGTCACATTTGCCATTCTGCTCTTCTTGGCATCGCCTTCTGTTTCTCATTCGAAGTACTGCTACTATTTACTCGGAGCTCTTTTCTCTGCCGTATCCTCATTTCGTGCTCTTGCGCTGTTTGATCTGTTGTTTGCAGTTTTTTTGTATAGCTGTTGCATTTTTCTTCATATTTCGAAGAATAATGGGGTACTTTTTTTGTGAGGCTAATGATCAATTGTTTAAGACATCAACAGGACCAGGAATGCTTTTTTCGTGGGTGTCGTGGCATGGAGCAGCGCTGTGTAATCCTTAAGCTCAATTTGAATCATTCCATTACTCATTTGTTGTTGGTTGATCCGTCAATGTCTTCAAAAGCTGGCAAAACTTTATATCCAACATCCTGTACAACGAATATTCCGCATTCGTTGTTGCGTTGTTTGGCGTGTAAGTCTACTTGAATCAAATCCTTCGAAGCTGAACAAGAAAGAAGGGTTGGATTTGTCACCGCGTATCTGAATCCCTTGGATGATCGAGGAATGTTCATCTTCCAGGTGCACATTTCCATACGGATGAAAGTGCTGAGCACCCCACACAGATTTTGTTACAATTCTTTTGCGTCACTATTATTAGCTTTGGGTCTCCATCTTTTGAGAGGTAAGATTCATGTAGTATGATTGCTATCTAAGGGATTTTCTCAAACGGCACATTTCCTCAAATCAGCACCTCTTATAGCGATGTTTTCTGATTATTCACAACTTGAGAGGGTGTAAAGTTGCTTTGGGCAGGGAAGGGGTCGTGTTGGTCCTTGCTCTGTGTCTCTGGGAAATTTTCAAGTTTTTCGGCTGGTTGAGCTTTGCATGGAGAGGGAGGGTACGCAAAGGAAGAGTTGCCCGACGGGGAGGCACAGCAGGTGCAGAGCTCCCTTGACCATGAATGTGAATGTTCATTACTTCGCAGACGAGCTACCGAGAGGAGAAACGTTTGACGGTGAGCGAGGTGACGAAAGGTTCTGCTCTCACTGTCGTTTCCAAGACTCCTCTCTTTCCTTCTTCACTCCGAGCAAGAAGCACAGGGCCATTGAGCGAAGCGTCATCGAAGAGAAATACAGGTGAGCGGTGGTGAAATTGTTCCTTCCGGGCTGATAAAGGTCCAGCGGTCCTCTCGATCTCTCAGTCGAGAATCCATTTCACTGCAGAGGAGCTCCAGAATACATCTCAGAGCAGGAGTACAGAGCTCAAACGCTACACAATACTCAGAAGTAAGAGACCTGTGTGCTTCTCATTTGGTGATTGGGGCAAACAGAGCAGAAAACGCCCTCTTGGATTATTATGAGAGAGAAGGATTAGAAAACGTTGGGTGAGATGGGGCGTCTCCTTTAGTGCTGCTGTGACTGCTTCGCAGGCATCTCCTATCCCCTCAAGCTCGGAAGCACATCACTGAATGCTTGGCGAGGAGGGCTGGAGGAAGTATGAAAGTTCCTCAAGACGACAGCGATGAAAGTCTGTGATTTTCGTCTCCGTGTGAAATTCAATTAGCTATCTCGCTTTCGATTTATTCCTTATGGTCTGTCGAACAAAGCGAGATTTAGAAGGTTTAGCAGGGGGTACCACTGTTCTCGCTCGCTGATCTTTTCTACTGTTCTCTTCATCGTCTAGTTGTAGTTGAATCTGCACAACATGTAAATGAAAATTGCCAGCCACTTCGCCTCTTTCACCTCTGCTGGCGTGTCACTTGCAGGCCTGAGCAATCTGAGGATTTCATCACGTTCAGCCATGAGCCGACCGCATGCCGATCTTGACGCAGTCCGCAGCTCGTCCGTAAGTTTTGATTTCAATGACTCAAACGTTGCAAACAGTTGCTGCAAACGTGCCCGATGCTGCCTCAGCATCATTTCGACCTCATTGTACTGCTCAGGTAGCATGCAGACTGCAGAGCCGACCATGTCGTGCGCTTTCATCCCCTCATGAAACTGGCGAGCTTTTCGTCAGACCTGCCGTGGCAATGTTGATTTCACCATCTCCTCGACGGCGATAGTGTTGACAGTGCAATCATCCTTGCTGTCCGGAAGTGAAACTTTCACATCCATCAACAGACATGTAAAAATCCTCATCTGAAATTAGCCAAGCGCAGTGCTCAGTAACAGTACCTTCGTATTCTTTGCAGAAGCGTTTGAAAACTTGTATCTCGTGATGACCCGAATTCAGAAATCAGGAAGCTGTGGAGTTGAGGAGAATGGCAGTCTAAAGTTTCCATAAGGTATTGAACCTTGCAAGGGTCAAGATTCTTCTCGAACAATGCAATACACGCTTTACCTCTGATCGAAGCATCGAATTCTTTCTATTCAAGTCACTGTAAATTCTTTGGTTTTCTTGCTGGAGCCTTTCATAGGTGTCGGAGTTATTTTTGAGTTCCTTTGAGTGAGTCAGCGGCATAGATTCTATAGTGAGATTTTGTTGATATCACTGTCTTAAGCGCCTGCAGCTGTTCATGTGCATTGGATATGACCTTCAGCAAGATTTGGGACTGAAATAAGAGAGTTAGATCAGAGATGGCCTCATGCTTGTCATACACGATCTACGGACTGTTCGTATGTGTAGTTTACATCAGTCTGGCCATTGCTCTGAAAATCGTGTTATCTCATACAAACTATCAAGACTCGTCGCCCAATGGAACCTGATGTTCTTCAGAAGGGAGGACATGTTGCTGTCTGCTTTGAGAGTAAGCACGGTCCAAGTCAGTCGCTCAATGAGTCGATGCTTACGGCTCGATCCTCCGTGGTGACCGAAGACGTTTGACTTCGATCCACAACTCATGGACTTGGGGGAATACTTTAGAAATTGGCTCAATCTGATATGACGGTCAGTTCTCGTCTACCAAGGACAACACATCTCCTACTGACCGCTTCTTCTACATCATCATACAGATTTCCACGTGTGCCATGTTTGAGCGTATCAACTAAATATTTCAACAGCGCGAAAGCTATCAGTAGACGAGAGCAGACACCTGCTATTGAAACAACATGTACAAGTTGATCCAGATGCTTTGCCTCGTCCTGCAATTGAAGCAATCGATGTTCAAGTGTTCTGATATCGTCCTGGCCATCATGGTGAATCATGTGTGTCAGCAAGTCAGTTGTTGATCGTACAGTATCAATGTCTGGAGATAGAGATTCAGTTGTAAAATCTTCAATTGATCCAAGGCAATGAAGACTCGATAATTTCTCGTATAGATTCACGATTTCCACTCTCTTAGTAACGTGAGTAACAGACTTTCGATATATCCGAAGCACCTTTGTACGTCTCACAGCTTTTTCGATACCGCGCATTCTTTCTTCATCAATTCCATCCGGTGATATGCAGGAGCTGATTTCTGTAATCAGATCCCAGTCGGTAGCATCCCAGCAAAGGCTGCAACCAATAACAGCTTGTGAGGTTTTCGACAGAGCAACTTCCATGTACCTTTGGTTTCCTGGCTCAATCAAAAGAGATCATCATTTTCAGTATTCGTCTTCCAGAAAGATCAAAACTTACTTGGCTCCTCTATGAAAGGACTCGAAATCTGAGAAGAATTTCAGCACGAGTCATTCGAAGTGTGGCGCTTGTATGAAAGAAGGGAATACCCCGATTGCGTTGTTTACATCTGGATCTTCATTCCTATCTCCGGTGAAGTGTACATAATCGTCGTTGGCTTGAATTTCCATGTAATGAGCTTTCATGGAAGATAGCTCCTTCTCAAGGTGCAACAAGATTCTCTCTGCCTTGTCCACTTGCACCGCCATGGCGTAGGTTCGGGCCCTCAATCCTTGCAATGAGGCGGGCTTGGTATTTCATGTGATGAGGTGGACTTGTCTGTCACAGTCTACTCTTGCCAATCATCGGGAATCAGCTTTGGATCATGAACTTTCAAGTCATGTTATAGCCTAACTCGCAACCGCAACAGATTATCAGGAAGGTTTGCAGAGACGAGCATGTAGCGTGTAGTGTCAACTTTATTCATATTTCGAAATGGAACTCGAAAGCAGCACACGTCACCTCTTACATGTACGCTTTGCATTCCTTAATAAGGTTCTCGGCAGTCATTCCAAGCTCCGACATCACGATGTCTCCTGGGGCAGAGAAGCCGAACCTCTCGACACTAACAACCTTTCCGTCCAATCCAACATACTGGTACCACATGGAACCGACACCGGCCTCCATAGCAACCCTCTTCAAGCAGGAAGGAGGAAGGACCGAGTCCCTGTACTCCTTGCTCTGCTTGTTGAAGAGGTTCATCGATGGCATGGAAACAACGCGGATGCCATCTCCGAGCTGCTCGGCAGCAGCCATAGCGTGCTGAACCTCGGATCCAGAAGCCATGATGATCATCTTGAGGGCCCCGGACTCCTTCTTGGCGACGTAAGCTCCCTTCAACACACCCTCACGCCTGGTCTGAACAGGAATCTCGTCGAGAGTCTTGACGTTCTGACGAGTGAGGATGATGGCAGTGGGACCATCCTGGCGCTGCTGAGAATGGACGTAGGCTCCGACGGTCTCCTCGGGGTCAGCCGGGCGGATGACGTCCAAGTTGGGGAACACGCGGAGAGAAGAAACAGTCTCGACAGGCTGATGGGTGGGACCGTCCTCGCCAACACCGATGGAGTCGTGAGTCAAGATGTAGGTGGTGGGCAATTCAGCCAGAGCAGCCACACGGATGGTAGCGCGCATGTAATCGACGAAAACCAAGAAGGTGGCGCCAGATGGTCTGAACAATCCATGGAAGGAGATTCCATTCATGATGGCTCCCATACCATGCTCGCGGATTCCAAAGTAGAAGTTCTTTCCAGCATAGGTCTTGTCAAATCCCCTGCCGAAGTTTCCGCCATTCTTGATGTAGTTCTTGTTGGATCCGTGAAGATCGGCAGAACCAGAGAGGAACTGAGGCACGAGGTCCGAGATGTGGTTGATCACGATGGATCCAGCCTCACGGGTGGCAATGTTCTTGCCCTTGGAAATCTCAGGAATGGCCTTGAACATCTCTTCAGCAGAGGGAGTCTGCTTCTTCTGGAACTTCTCGAGAAGGGCTGCTTTGTCGGCATTGGCAGACTTCCAGGCATTGAAGGTATCCTTCCATGCATTGTACTTCTGCTCGTTCCTCTTCTGAACATTCTCAAAATGCTTGTATGTGTCCTGGGAAACTTGCCACGGCTCAGTCAAGCCGAGTCTCTTCTTGGATTCCGCAACATACTTCACGCCGGCTTCACCGTGAGCAGCGTTGGTACCAGCGACCTCGTCGATTCCCTTGCCGATGATGGTCTTGCACACCAAGAGCTTAGGCTTGCCGTTCTTGGAGGCCCTGAACTTGTCGAGGGTTGACTTGACGGCGTTGATATCGTGACCGTCAATGGTAACCACCTCCCATCCGTACGCCTCGTATCTCTTGGCAGTGTCCTCAGACTGGGTGTACTCAGCCATCTTGTCAAGAGTGACATCATTGGAATCGTAAACAATGATGAGGTTGTCCAAACCCTCGTGAGCAGCAAAAGCAGCACCTTCAGCTGAAACACCCTCCTGGAGGCATCCATCACCGCAAAGAGCAACGGTGACAGAGTCGAAGATGGTGTGATCCTTGGTGTTGAACATGGCCTGCTCCATCTTCTGTGCAGCAGCAGCTCCTGCAGCGTTGACCACTCCCTGACCGAGGGGGCCAGTGGTGGCCTCGATGCCAGGAGTGTTGTGCTCGGAGTTGGGGAACTCAGGATGCCCCGGGGTCATGGAATGATGCTGACGGAAGTTCTTGACCTCCTCCAAGGGAAGATCATAGCCGGCCAAGTGAAGCCACGAGTACAGGAACATGGATCCGTGTCCACCAGACAAGATGAACCTATCGCGGTTCAACCACTGAGGATCCTTGGGGTTATGCTGCAGGAACTCGGAATAGAGCACGGCTCCGATCTAGAGTTGACACGTTAGTGGAAATCACACAACAAATGCACATTTACCTCAGCGCAGCCAAGCGGAAGTCCAAGATGCCCAGACTTGGCCGCAGCAATGGAGTCCATGGCAAGTCCACGAGCCTCGTTGGCTGCACGAGTGAGGGCAGCTGTGTCAACACCAGTTGCAGTCTGCATGCGGAGTGCATTCTTCCCGTTCACGTGTCCGCTGACTCGGCCACTGCGAGGCACACGGAGGTTGAGCCTGGGAGAAACAGCCGATGCTGGAACTGAGGTCCTGGCAAGGGTGGCAGGTCTAGGCAGCAGAGGGCTGCCGAGATAGGCAGATGCCCCGACGACGCACGCGAAGAGAACAGCGCAGCGCATGGCGTGACAGCGGAGGCGACGGAGGCGACTGATATAAGGGAAGGGGAGAGGAGGGGAGGGGGGGGCGTTGGATCTACCCCTACCCCTCAAATGCATGGGGATGAAATGGGTAGAAAACCTTCAGCAGTACACCCTACCCTCCCTCGTCTCGTTCGTTGCCACCCCCGGGTGATTGGGAGGTGGCACCCACTCAGACCGACGTAAGCAGAAGGACCCTACCCACGTCAATCGCGAGGATAGATCAGCAAATCAGGGGTCCTTTGTACTATTAGTACTGTAGGTCCACCCGAAGGAAGGCTCTCAAGGATCCATTCCGTTCGCTAGGCCGCCGGTCACTGTGGGGTGGGGTCAGTGGTAGTAGCACCGGTATACCACCTTAGGGGCTCATCCAGGCTTGAGGCACCATGGTAGGGGTATAGAGGCATTAAATGTGGCTGTAGTGGAATCAGTCAGGGGGCTGAGCTAAGGGGCTGAAATTTGGTCGACGGGTAAATCAAGAGGTAGTGGTCCTCCTTGAGTCAATGCCAGTATAGGCCCGGGTAGGGTCACCTGGGTTCAACTTGGCCTGCAGGGTGAGGGGGTCGCCAAAAAATCGATTTTAAGACTAGTAGGGCGTTTACACTATGGTGGCAGAAAGTAGCAGGTACTATGGTGATGGTACTGATCAATAGTAGTGGGTGTAGCGGCGCATAAAACTTTTGATTCAATACATTCACTCATCAATTCGTGATTGAGAGAGGGGGCCGCCAAAGGCCCGCTCGTGGCCGCGTAACAAATCCTGTTGACCAAGGCTAGTTCAAGGCTGAGGGTTGAAACTTGAAATTTCATCCCGGCGGTTGGGGCCCGGCCCGGCCCGGCCGGGAGTCCGGGCCGAGCCGAGTCCTGCCTAGCCTACGGTCAAGCTTTGAGTAAAGCCAACCGGCGGCGTGGCCCGGCTGGGCCCCCAACTCATCACTCGTCACCGTCGAACAGGGTACGGTCATCATCCATGGGCATGAAGGCGATCATCAGCAGCATTATCAGACGGAGTTGGCAGCGGTTGCACCCAGTGAGATGAGAGTCTTGGTCGTAACCGTGCAAGCTCGCAATGAGAACCTTAACTAGAAGACGTTCGGAAGCTCAATGGCTGATGGCAGCTCTAGTGTCGGCATTATTCGCATGCGTTTCTTGGAATCTGGATGTTTTTGAGCCACATAAACATGTCAACAAGGAGGAGATCGGGGTGTATCAGATTGCAGATGGTCTGAAAGAGCCAAGTCACCTCTCTTTGATACCATCGCAAATGCTCATACCTAACGGCAGCATGCCCATCCACGCAGCACACACGCTTGGCCTACCACATAAAGGCACACTTCATTGCATGTGACAGAAGTCAAACGCTGATAATATTCCAGGTGCCTGGATTCATCTTGTCGACAGTGATGGCAAAATACTTGTTTTGAAACGAGCTTCTACGCTGAAAACTTGTCCTGAAAAATGGGGATTTGTAGGTGAGCACCAGAAGGAGGGGGAAGATCCAAAGACGTTGGTGGACAGAGCACTGGTGGAAGAGTTGGGAACAACTTTTCGCGACAAAATCAAGAAACACACTAACATCACATCAAATCCTATTTGGTATTTCCGACAATACGAAGATGGACGTAGAGACCGGCAACTTACTTGGATGTGGCTTGTACAGCTTAATGAAGAAGCAAGTCGCTTGACCATCTATCCAGATGCTGAAGTAGAAAGATATAAGTGGGTTCCAATCAAGGAGCTGATGCATTGGCTAGAAACAAAAGAGTCGGACTTTTGCCATGAGACAGTTACAAGCTTGATGAGATTTGGTTTGGGCCGTTTATCCGAGGTAGTGCAGACATAACCAGGCTGAGCAAAAAGGAAAGACAATTGGGACCCATTTTGAAGTCTAAATCGTTTCTCACAAAATTTTCTGACAACAACTCATTCAGAAATTTTACTTGATCTCCATGCTTTAAAGATTTTTTTCATCAAAGCATTTTCTGATTTCCAACTAATAAAACTTGCCAATCTGGCTGTGGAGTGATTATAGTTGCAAATCATGTACATGCTAAGGCCTCCGCGTCACCAGGCAACCAATATGACAACATACGGACCTTGAAAAAGCGTTTCTCTTTCGTTGCATGTCATGCTTTCTCCTCTTCACACGCGTCAGTTGGCGTCTCCTCCGCAACTTGACCCATGCAAACCAACAAAGAGCCTTGAGTTGTAGCGTATTCCTTCTGGCCTGCCACCACGCTAAGACTCTTTCTGTATGTTCATTCCCATCGTCTTTCATGTCTACACATTCCTTGTTCCTGTTCAAAAGTAAATATTTCAACACTCAAAACAATTGTTGAATTTCTGACGACCTGGTAATGGTGAAATTGGTTTTATGCTTGCAATTGGTTTTATGCTTGCAAGTAAATCACTTGATTTCATGTCAAGAAAGTCTCTACCTGGCTTTGTGCTTCTTCCAGTTCGCTTGAATTTTGGACTTCAACAGCAAGATTTTTCAATATTTTGTTTGATTGCAGAATTGGAACAGCTTGATTTGCAAATTTGTACAACAGATCTTCAAGGCATTCCATAACACAAAGAGAATCGCTGATCGTTTGAATGCTTTCCAAAGCATTTATACAGGATTTCAAACTTCTGAATGTGCCTTCATGAAAATTCCGGTCTCCCAAAGAGAGATCCTTTGTCCCCTAACATCAAGCAGAGTCACAAGAAAATCAATTCCAATCGGATTTCACTGACATCAGCATTCTTTTCAATTTCTTCGCCCAGAAACTTGTTTGTACTCAGCACCTTTTTACGAAATTCTTCATTTGGTTTCGTATACTGAAAACAGAACATGATGAAATAGGCAAATAGAAGAACTGACCTGTAAAATTTCTTGTACAGCATCATATTCCCGCCATGCTTCAAGGACAGCTGTTTCTGCCATTTCCGCCCGGACATTTGCAGCGGCAATCATCTATAATTAACAATGCTTAATCATGCGAAAGTTGAAACATCGAAGCCCTTCTCACCTCTTTGTGCTCTTCGACATCCTTCCAAGAATCTATCAAAGACTGTGACACGTTATTCCAATCCTGTAGTGCCAGCATTGTTTGGAATTGGATCTTGCAAAGTTCATCATGCACGAACTCCATATCTATTGCTACCAGTAATCTTTAGTTCCTGGCTGAAAACCCACATCACAGGATCGTACCTTTGCGATTTTCTACTACATTAACGCCATTTGCTCTCTGTTTTCAGCAGTAATCACAGCTCCTTCTATCAACATGCAGCTTCAGCACCTTATTTGCACCATTAAGCTGAAATTTTTGCATCACATCTTCAAAAAAATCAGAAATATACCAAAGCTAAGAAATCTTATTTACTTGAACATGTTGTGCTGTTTGAGAGGGGAGCAAAATCGCTCGCATGGCTTTCAAAAGAATTGATCTCTTCCAAAAAATCGAGTTCATCGCCAGAGCTGAAAACGAATTTCATGTTCTCATATTGAAAATAGATCTGTCTTACGAAGTCATACTGTGACTCTGAGGAGAAAACATCTCTTCCAAGGACAAAACATTCCTTCTGCCAGGTTGTTCCGTATCGTTCTGGAGCTGTCAGAAGAGGTGTAACCAGCAACGTTCATGGTTATCGTATGGTCACTTGCCTGCTGACCAATCTCAGAATTGTTGAGATCGAGTGATTCTACATCTGATGACTGAATGTCTGATGATTGATTCATGACAGGTTGAACGTATTTGTCGCCAACAGGTCCGCAATTATGAAATGCAGATGAGCATTTTAAATCCTCTTGGTTGAAGATCTTTTGGCTCAACGTATCTTTATGGTTGTTCTCGCTGTACAATACTGAGGCTCGTAGTATCCATGAGTTTGAACCTTCGTGCAGTAGAAGATTCTCAGAGGAGATATCTGTAGGATTCTCGGCCTTTATCAAAGAAGACGCTGTCGCTTGGTTAGATGGACTACAACATTTCGCATGAATCAAATCCTCCCATGGAAGTTGAGCTGCAGATGTTTCCTCCTTGGGTTCAAGGTAAGGTCTCTCCGTCTCTGTGGCGTCTTTGCCAGCATCTGGAGATGAAAAGTTGCCACCTTGTCGCACGGCAGTTGATGCATCAGTCCTCCAGAAGTTGAAGGCAGAATACAAGAGAAACCAGCTCTTGTTACCCGATCCCTTAGCGTCACTGAAGACCACAGAATGATGAGGTACGCTGCTCTTGTTCGATTCTACTTTTCCTTCTATGAGTGGGGTTTGAGCATTTTGCTTCTTCCTCACCAGATACTTTGGTTTAGACAACTGATCTATTCTTCTGCTTGTCTGTCGTTGGCCATTACTTGCTTTGACCGAGAAACTTGCCCCTTTCATTCTTTCCGCCCCTTGATCTGCAGCCTTCCTCCATGCCCTGACCGTTGTTCGCAGAGCCTTGGTAGGGTCATGCGATGAACCGTGACCTTCAAACTTTGGAACTTGGACAGCCGAAACTTTTGAAACCAAGTTTGATCGTTACTGCACAGTTACACTTTTAAGTTTGAGGGGGTGATGAGGGATCCAGCCGTTGATCTCAAAAGTTTTAGGGCCAGGCATGGCAGAGGACCATCAGCTCGTGACTCGCCTGCAGCCCTCAGGGCGTGACCTCTGCTACCACCAGACTCACTCCCCTGCGATCTCTCACTGTTGAGATGACCTGACTGCCCTGCTGATTGCTATCATCCTTCGCATGTCCACCAAATTGATCGACGTCGTGGAGGTGGCAGAAGGGGAAAGCCTCGTTGCACATCAAAAGGGAGGCTATGAAGCTGAAAAGGCGCTGGAAAACATGTAAGTTTCTGATCTGCAAGTTGGCTACATCCCAGAAATTGATCATTGATGTTCTGTCTCAGTTTTAGAATTACTTGTCAGCCATTGACGGTAGGAAAGATCAATGGGAAAGTAATTACGTCAACGTCCTTGCTGGGAAAGGATGCTAACCATGAAGGGGCAACGTTCACTGCAAAAATGCAACCAAAAATTACTGCAGGAGATGACATGGAATTGTTCTTCAGTTGTAGGTCAGCAGTTCGAACCTCAGGTCGTTTCCGAGACTGAAACATTTTGTAGCAATTTGGTCCAACTTTGGCATATCAAGGCTTATAGACAACCCAAGATGCTAGTAAATCCAAACCCGTTTGTGAGAAATTAAAAATATGTCAGATTGTCGTCTGATTGACTTTTGTATGGGCAGCTGATTGTTAAGGAGAAGCTTGATAGTGGAAAATGGCAAGAGATTGGAAGAACCGAGTCTGCAGCAAACACTTGTCATCCAACCTTCTCTCGATCTGTTCTCGTTCGATACAAAGGGTTTGGGGTACAACAGCAGCTCATGGTACAAGCCCTGAGTTACGCCAAGAATATCAAGAACGGTATTGTAGAGAAAGAATTGAAAACATACTCTTGACCTGTGAAATCGTAGGAATTCATCTCGGTGAATGCGTTTTTCTTCTCGATGACCTTGTAAATTCCAGGACTGCAAGAGTTATGAAACTCCCTTTTCTATCAGCAGATCAGGCGAAGAACACAGGCTTCTTGACTATCAACGGCTCTCACCATGATGTCGTTGAAGATGGAGTCTGGGTGACCCTAAACATTCGAGCTGAAAATTTGCTTCGACCCCGACGAAGTCTTGCAAGGAAGAAAGATGACCTTCCAAACACTTTCTTCGAAATCTGGAGACATAGTATTGAAGGCGAAAAGCAGGTTTGTGAAATCAAGTTCATCGTGTATCTCGGCTCACCGTCGCATGCTTCTTATATAGGTCTACAAGTCTGAAACTGTTGCCTGCAAATCAAACCCGATCTGGTGGCCGATGGCTCTCAATGGAAAGAAGATCCGTGGCTCTTATTCTCCGGATGGTATAAAGACGCTCAGCGACGTTTTGTGGGTCAAACGTTACGCAGGTGTCGTGTGGTTGCGCTTCTTTGATCAGAAAGAGATGAGTGATCTTCAACATTTCTTTCCTGCTCAACCGCTAGGAGAGGCTAAAATTCACCTCAGTCGACTGAAGAAGGGCTTGCGGTTGTGATCGTTTCCTCCTGCATGAGACTGACATTGATCGTACAAGCATTCCTATACTAGACAACTGGCCTGAAAATGCCACCAACCCGTATGGGATCGAAAATCACGTACCTGAAGATGGACCAGTCCTGATTATCGAAGATTGTAATTCGAATTGCATGGAACAAGCTCGATAGCTCATTTGATTCAGGCAAATGGCTGCGTCTCAACAAAGGGGCTGTTCTTGAAAACGAATTGAGATATAAAACCGATCTGGTACTATTGAACCCTTTCATATGGAGTTGATCAACAAATGTGAATGACATGTATATCTGACGATGCTTTCCTGTGATGTTGCAGGATTACCTCCAAGGGTTGCTGGAAAATCATCAACTGGATGCGGCAATGAGGGAACAGATCGGCAACTGCATCCTCTTCGTGAAATCGCGATCCATGTCGCCCAGAGAAATGCTCTCCATCGTTGTCTTGGACCTGATTGCTACAACACAGGTACTGGGCTATACAAGATGCATTAGCAGAAAACAATCAAGCAGACCAAGATTTGTTAGAACGGACAGTGGGCTCAGGAACTAGTTTTGACGCTGTTACCGTAGCAAGCCATGCTTCTGGTTAGCAGAGACTGAGTGCGACTGGGAACTTTGATAACCATGGATTTTGCAGGTCAAACTTTTGCCATGGATTTTGAGAGTGCTGAAAGCAAAATAGACGCAATTTCTCCTGTATCTGCACGACAAAAGTGAATGGGGAGGATTTGTGTGAGTGAAGTGATGGAGGCGTTCAGGGTTTCTTCGTTCAGGGAGAGAATAAGGGAGATAAATATGAGGGCATCCATGCGATCCAGTATGAATGGACAATTTTCCCCGATGGCAAATGATAGTGTTCATTCACAGTTTCATCCAAGCCCAGCAAAGCAAGCAGCTTCAAGGAGACTGTTGACCTGTCTACAGGTCATGATTTCTGCTTGGGAACGAACGCTCAGTCCTGAGATGTTTCTTAGATGACAAACAAGTGCCTGAGCAAGTGCCTAAGCTACATCTCAGCTCAGGCATTCTCTCAGCAGCTGTCGCAAAAGACAAACTACAGAAATCAAACAGACCAACTAGCGCAAGAGTTAACTTCTCCGCTCCCCAGTATCAGCGATTTATCCGACCTCAAACTGCTCGGGCCAGAATGCAGAAGAATGAAAGTGGAGGAGCAGCCGGGTAAGGATGTGGACATTGTTTGGTCTCGGGATAACTTCCTTCCAGGAAGCTTTCTTTGTCTTCGGTCCGCCCTTTGTCGGCAAGAACCTCTTGCGCCTACAGCCATAGAAGCTCGTTGCTGAGCGGAGCAATGACTCCGAACGTGGAGGTTTTGATGTGAGAGCAGCAGATCTCTGAGGACACCATTCGTTGTCATAATGCATCTGCAGGTTCCGAGAATCGCTCAGGCCAATCCTCTCTAATTTGATGAGGCAGAGGTCCGATCAGCAGCATCGAGCAGACTTGTTTCCTGTGAGCCTCTCGTGCGACTGTCTTTCGCTGGTCTGACCTTCCAAACCTCTCACAGACTAGCAGAGCATCTCTCACGCCCTCGGGTAAATTCCGATTTGTAAGCAAGTATTCATAAAGAATGGAATCTTGATTTTCTTTCATTGGAAGCCACTGCTTCTTGCTGGAAACTAGTTACATCATGAACAATGCTTGTTGATAATTGCTGAGAGCAACCATAGCCTGTCCATTGTTGTAATACCGTTGTCATGCGTGGCGGTATTCGTTTCTGAGCACTCGTTTTGGTTGTTGAGTTCTTGTGTGGGATCTGAGTTTGAGTTTTCTTCAGCCAGAGAGTTTTCCTCTTCAGGAGGCACTTGGAACAGAGTTTGACTGTAATTCCTAACTGACAAGATTCTGGCACGGCGTGTGAGTTCAAGAACAATCACAGAGCAATCCTATCACCTTTTGCAGACTCCATGCTGTATAGATTTTTGCACAAGAGACTTGGAGGGAATCATCTGCCTGGCATACCAAGCCCTCGCTTCGTCTTGAGTTTGCTGTGAAACCACCTAGAGGTAGGTCAGCCATTGAGAGTGCGGGCGGCTGAGAAACGACTTCTCTGCTTTCTGAATGGAAGCAATTTCCGATCTTGATCTTGATTTCAGTTCAGAAAAATTGTCTGTGGGAATGATGAAAATAACCTTTCCGTTGAACCAAGAATCCTTGAAGGGACCCAGACTCTGATACTTCTTGTACCACCTATTCAAACGCGAGTAACCAATTCCTGATGACTAGATCACTCATTTCTGCAGCTCAACCTCTGAAAGCCACAAGAAATATAATGCAAAATGCATCCATCGACCTGAAAATATCTAAGATGGCATGCGCAGACTACTTGCGAGGACCCACCATTAAGGGTTCAGGAGGCCTTGAGAAATTTCGGTTGGAACGGACGTCAACGATATAGTTTGAATACTTCAGATCAACGTCGTCAGGAAGATGAAAGGAATGTACTCCTCGCACTGTAACGCCTTTCAAAAGGCGAACAGCTGACTTCCCATTGTCATATCCCACGAAGAATTGGCCGTTCTGAAGTTCGAACGTCAGAAGAGGAAGTGTCGGCAGCGCCAGCACCTTATTTTTGCTGGTCCATTCCTTGAGCGTCACCATGGCATCATGCGTCAGAGGAAGGGAAGTAAAATGGCACTTGAACAAGGTCGCCTCGGCGAAGGCGTTTGTGACCGACAAGTTCTCGGGAACTGCCTCAACATTCTGAGAAAAACCATCACTAGGTAGAGAGAGAGAAGAGAAGAGGCACAAGAACCTGATAGGTGATGTGGCCTATCCCCTGTCTCTCCAGACCATCAAAATGTTGAGAAACTAAGTTTGAGCTGCTGGCCATCCGTTGGGAGAAGACGTCAGCATCCTCGCTGCTATAAGGGAACCACAACTCGTCTGAGTCCAAGTGCAAAATCCATCGTGCGCCAGCCTGCATTGCCCTTGTGATAGCGAGATCTGCATTGAGCTCTTGCCTTGTACAGTATCAATGTCACACCTGCCATGTCCTCATCCATACTACTTCACCTGGCAGGAACTTCGTCCAAACAAGCCTGCAACCTCTCCCAGCTCCTACAGATTCGCCGCTGCTCCTCCCTGAGCTCGTCGTTTGAGAAGCTCTTGAAGACCCGGCCTCGGAATTCGAGCTCATCTATCATCTGAGATCGAACCATCATCTCATCGCATCGCATCAAGCAATCGTTCGTATACTCTGACAGTCTCCTCGTCAGCCCCCTGAGCTCCTTCGGAGAAATCAAAAAACACCCAGATGAACTCAAATCCGAGATGCAGGTGCCACGTCAGGAAGAACCTCAACTCCTACACCAGGTTTCGAGGCTCAGCGGTTGGATCGATTGGTCGAGTTACCTTTGCATCTACTCCACGGACTGTGGTAACAACAGCACACTTGGAGCCGGCCTGGTCTGCACTGGATTCCATCGAGAGCTGATGTGCAACGAGGCTAGAGACAAAGATAATGGAAACCAAGTCTTCTTGCTCAAGGAATGCTCTTGCCCCACTGTAGCAGCCCTGCCTTTATCTCTCCCCCTCCTTCGCATTTCAGTCGGTGCTCAGCCATTTTCTTGGTCGGGTGTTTGTACCGTTTCTAATCCGTTACGCAATATGGGCGGGGATGTGGTTTGATTCAGTTGTCAAGCCATTGAGACGGTTCAACGGCCCACCGTGGCACTGGCGATCGGATGGCGAATTTTATGGGGTAAGAACGAAAATGATTGAGATGAGACGAGACGAGACGAGACGAGACGAGACGAGATGAGATGAGATGAGATGAGATGAGATGAGATGAGATGAGATGAGATGAGATGAGATGAGACAAGACGAGAGGGACGAGATGAGATGATCAGAGAGATCATACCGCATGATCAGATTAGAAAGAATATCATACTATGATCAGATCATATAAGGTCCAGTCAGATTAGTTGAGGGTCAGTATGTCTGCCACTCTGACTAAAAGTTTACAAAAACAAACCTTTTTTTTTGCCTGAACAGAGCATGATTTTATTTGCAAGGTCGTCAAGGCATAAGTATTTGATGAGAGAGCTCGGACTGATTGCAGAGGAAACGCAACTAAAAGCTTCATATTCTAAGAAAGACAGGGCAAAATCATCAACTCTCAATGCAGCATTGCAAGATGCTGGGACACGAGCCGTAATTGAGACAATGATCCAGCAAAAAACCTTGAAGGAAAGGCAGGAGGAGGAAGTTGATGCGTTGTGTAGATTACTCCACAATTTGAAACAAACACATCGTCAGCCATTAGATCTCAGACTGGAAAGTCCAAAAGGAGTCGACACAAACTCGTTTGTGAGGTTTGAACGCTGAAAGCATTTCTTGTGGTGAATTGCATAAAGGATTATCTCGCAGGTCGGATGCTCATCGACGTCTGCTTGACGAGATAGGATTCTTGGACAAGATCTCCACCAATGTGAATGATGGTAGCGACGAGTCTCTCAAGAGCCTGCTCGCTCAGATAGCACGTCGACTCGATGCACTGGAAGACAACAAGGCAGAGAACGAGATGTCAAAACGAATGCATGACCTGGAGTCGAGGTTGGCACAACTTGAATTATTGCAAGCTACTCCTCAACAGTTCGTTCCACGTGAGGTTGTGAATTCCTCAGATTTGAGCATTCACCAACTGAACGAATTGAGAGATTCACTATCTAATGAGATCGAAGGTATCAAAGGAAGATTGGATGGTGTGATGAAGGAGATAGAAGCGCTCAAAGCTGCAAAAAGCAACCTTGAAACCACACAGCTCATTCAGGACGAGGTCTCAAGCATCAAAAGCAGAATGGCAGAGCTCGACAAGTCGCTCACAGGCGCTAAGGATCCTTCGTCTCCTGCCGAGGGTGATCTGGAAAGGATCTGGATTCGAGGCTACGGCTACACTGAAGCCAGGCTCTTCCCTCTTGGACGATCGATCAACAAATCCGATGAAGAGAGGTGAGACGGGGACTAAGAGATAAGGAGATCTTAAAGAAAGGAGATCGGAGCTGGTTAGTTTTTTTGTAGACAATTTCATGTCGGCTTTGCACACATCACTGTTGACTGCAAAGGGTGTGAACAAACGTTTGGAGACAACCTTGAAGCACCTTTGCACCATAAGGATCGAAGTATCGCAAAAGCTTCTTGTCCTTGTCTGCTCTTTCTTCCCAGTAGTCGTTGGGAGATTGCTTCTGACCTGAAGTTTCCATCAAGTCATTCAAGGTCTACGAGTCAGGATCACTCTGTACCTGGTGCTGGAGGTAGCTTCGGCGGCTCCATAGCCACTATCCCAACGTTTGATCCTTTGTTCTTACATGTTGCCCCTGTTAGCAGCTTGAGTTGTTGCCTCCATGCTTGCCGCTCAAATTCAGCGGACCTGGAGGGAGTCCGAAGATGCTGGGGCCTTGCGTGTACGTGGGGCCGTATCCTCCCACGTTGAGATCCCAACAGTCAACCTGTATCTCCTCTCACTCATCTGCTCGTTATGATCAGCATGACCTTTGCCCTGTCCAGCTTTGCGTCCGCAGCATTGGAGATTAGGGCCATGGAGCAACCTTCTGCCAGGTTGATGTTGCAAGCCGAATAGTCGTATTCTCTCCTGTCGGAGTCGGTAGGGCAGTTGAACTCAACCTCCAGAGGACATCTTCTAACGACGTCCATGCAAACCTGACCAGCCTCGTCCGTAAGAAACCATTCAAGCAAGTCAGGACGTCAAGGCACCGGGAAACAAGTCTTCAAGACGCAGAAATCTAATGCAAAATCTCTTGTCTTGGTAAAGTTGAAGATACAACTTCAAAGCATCAGAGCTGTAATTGTGTATGCTTGTGTCAGACTGACACGTTCTTACCCTGAAGCCTCGATTGCTTGAGTTGCCAGCTTTGCATTTCTTCCCACCAGAGCTGTGGATGCAACTGCTTCCTGTTATTGAGAGCACACGTAAGCAAGTGAAGGGTGGTGAACATGAAGTCAAACGCATCACATCATACGATGACCCTGTGCGATACGTGCAGGTATGATTGATTTGTCCGGATGACGAATTTCCGGAAACCAACTCATATACTCTCCAGGTTTCACCAGTTCCAACAAGCGAGATGTCAAACCTGAAATATGTCTTTGACCACAGAATTCAAATCAATCATTGCATACCCATTTCGTGGGCAGCAGGCATAATTTGAATCGGGGAGTTTGGGATTCCCCGCACTGTCAAAGAGATTTTTTGCCGTCTAATAAAAAGTTCATTGGTTGCTTGGCACAGCAACTTTCTCACCGGTGATGCAAATGAAGGATCGATTGGAATACACTGTTCAGAATCTGCACATCTTGTTCCACCCCTGTGGTATTGTCAGAAATCGCATAGTGTGGAACATTCCACGACATGAATTGCTTGGGTAACGTGACCAGCCCGGGGTACTTGACCAACTCACAAGCTTTCCCTAGTCTTTGTTTTGGATTCTGACTATCTCTGAATTAACAAAAATCGTTATGTGGGAATTAAATCTCACGAGTTTCGAATTCGCAAACCTGCATTTTCCCCTCACGATGTCGTTGAGGTAGATTCTGTATTTGTCAGAAGCTGTCGGAAGTCCGGGACTGGTCAACGCTGAGCCTGAGGGCAGATTCCAGCTCTTGAACATTGCAATCCTGCCCAATTTGATCTATGTAAGTTGTGTTGCGTCGCAATAAACCATTTTACCGCGCATAGCCACTATACTTCTGGATAACAGCCCATTGGCCATTGTATTCACTATCAGAGACAATCTCAATGATGCTTCCAACGTAGAAGTCATCCACAGAAGATGAAGTAGCATTGTCCAGATAGACATTTCCTTCGCATGCAGCCTATATGAAGTTATCAATCTTCTGTCTCTGCAGCAAAAAAGCTCTGTACCTGACCCCCACAGGCAGTTTCAGGGGTCGTTGCTAGATCGTTGAGTGTCTTGTTCGACATTCCATTGCAAAGCTGCGCTCAACCGGAAGAGAAGTGTGAGCGCATCAACGTGGAGTGACAATACGTCAACCTTGACATAATGTGGTTTAGCTGCTGCTGCTTCCTTCCGAGCGTTGTCATCCGTCTGCGTAGATTTCCTATCAGAGATGGCATCTTGTTTGCTGTCAAATATCACCATGGAAGCAGGAGGATATGGACATGTGACAGCATATGCGCCTGGAGCTTGCCCTCCATGAACTGTTCCCTCTTCTATTCTTTCCGTCCCTGGAAGATACATCTTTTTGTATATCTGTAGAATCTGATCAGGGTTATGAAACAAGCAAAGTTGATCTTTCCTGTGAGCACAGCCACCTCTTGTAAGAATCAGTGCAATTTGAGCAAGTCCATATTTTGCTATAAGTCTCGCAACTGTACATGTTCATGGCACGCTGGAAATTAGTGAACATGTCTATTGCGAATCTGCAAGATTGCTGGTCAAACCACGAGACAACTCCATAACACGACGAGCGTGGAAAATCCAACCTGTTGTTGCAGGACTGGGGGTCTTGTGCATCGCAGGCAGCAGCATAGTCAACGTAGTCTTGGCAGAAGAAATACCCATCACGCTTCACCGCATCTTGTACATATTCGTCTTTGCTTCTGCAGAAGACGGAGCTCCCCTGAGCAGCGATGAGCACACTCTTGGCATCGGCTAAGGCTGTTGTCCACTCGCTCAGGTAGTCTGCCCTCGCCATGGGCGCTGCCATCCCCATCACCCCCAGTATGGCGATGACCCAGGCTGCTGCCATTGTCCCTTGCCCGTTATGCGCGACTATTCAGTCGTAACCGACACATCATTGACAAATGACCTTTTTTTTTCAGGAGGCGCAGTAGGAAGGGCGACGGGACGGAGAGGAAGGAGAAGCGAGCTCCTCTTGTGGACATCTTTGAGCTCCTAGCATTGTTTCTTCCCTTGACATGCCTAGCAACCTGCGACGTTCGTTAGATTTGAAAGGCGTCAAAGCGAAGTTGATTGTGCGACAGCAATATGACGAGATCCGCTCGCTCATCAACTTGTTTAAAGTCAAAGGGACTGCTGTGTGGCTAGTCTTCAAGTCACCAGCCTACTGGCTGATCTGCTTGTCTCATTGGATCGCGTACACTGTCAGGAGCCTCGACGAGTGCTCCAAGGATGACAAAGCAAAAGTTGGCTGTGGAACAGTCGCAGCAAAATTGAGTAAATATCCCCTTTCTATGAGTGATCTGGCAGTGGTTAATGCACTGTGTTCCTTGTTGGTCGTCTTCTATACAGGCAGTTGTTTTGGTCGATATTCATCCATTTACAATCAAATCATCGCTCTTCATGGAAAGCTTCACAATATCTCCGTGTACCTGCGAGCATTTTTCCGGCATACAAATCATAGATGTGAGCGGATTACTTTGATATTGATCAAGATTCTGACTTGAGTTTTTGCAAGGGGCCGTGATGAGATATCTGCTTGCATCGCATGAAATTTTTTATTGGTCGATCAAAAGGAGATTTTACGACTGGGGAAAGTCAGAGTTTATTGCAAGAAATCCTGGCACATTGAGTGAATTTCTCAATGCTGAAATCATACCTAAAGGATTACTCGTCCGTCTTGAGGCTTCTTCTTTGGTTGCATACCCAGGAAATAAACACAAAATACTGCTTTCCTGGAGTATAATTACACTAAAGGTAGCATCTAGATTTTCTCTGTTTGATATTTAATTCTTCAATTCTTGCAGAGAATCATGCAGGCAGAAGAGCCATCAGGGGAGAAGAATAATATTATGTTGGACTCAGAGTATGAACAAACAAGTGTCATAACTGCTTTGAAGGAAGAAATCATTAATATCCGTGGCATCTTGTCACAGATCGATAATTCCTTGATGTTTCCTGTGCCATTTCCTTACTATCATATCGTCAACTTTGCCATGAAAATTCAGCTTCTTTTCATTTCATATGCCTCGCTATTCATGAACAACGGAAAGGGAAATTTGTGGTCATGTTTTTTGTTCCCGGTGACTGCGTATTTGATTCTTGGTTTAGTTGAGGTAAATTGAAAGTGTCATCTAGTTTCTTTTTGAATCTATCGGCAGGTTGCAAACAATATGGCAGACCCATTTGGGGAGGATGAAAATGATTTCAATCAGGAAGCGATTGTGAAGATACTGTACAACGAATCCAAGGCCATATGTGAACTTCCACCGGAAGAATTTTTGGTAATCCCTCTAAGCCGTTTCCCCAGTAAAACTCCACTGTAATGACTCAACAATTCAGGACAAACTTGGAAGCAAAGAAAATATGCCAACAAGAGGCATTGATGGAGAGTTCTTTGACATTGATGCCTTGAGTTCAAGCGAAATGCATTCCCTGGAATTGCCTGAGATACCTGTCAAAGAAATTTCTTGGTCAAAGGTGAGGTTTCTTTGCAAAGCAGGAGCGTGAAGAGAAGCTGGTCAATAGCATTCCGCTGAATTCTTCTGAGTCATTTTGTTGCTAGGCTGACGTGGATAGAATTTTAAAGGAGAAGGAGGCATTGGAAAATGAGTTGACGCGGAGCGGTATCCCAAAGCTTTCCGAGCAAATTCGATATTTGGTCACTCAGTCGCCTTGTTTGCATCGTGGATGACATTCAAGGGACAGGTGGAGTCCATAACTTCTCTCACTGAGCAGCAAAGACAAGGGTCCCTACTGCAAGAAAAGATGGTGGAAAGAGTGAAGAACATCCGACAACAGATGTCCGACCAGGTGTCACTCTTGGTATAGCTACACTGTCATTGACACTCTGATTCAAAGCAATTGGAGTCGAAGCTGCTGAAAGAAGGCACAGAAAAACTTGAGAACATGACAATTACACATATGAAGCGCGTTGAGAGGATGGAACAAATCAATTTGACAGCAATCGAAAAACTGAACAAAACGATGTTACAAATTGAATCAAAGTACAACCAGCAATCGGCAAATCCAGATGTGTTTGGCTTCACTCTTGCGAATAAAGTATCATGGGATGGAGAGCAACATCTTTTTGTGGAAGAGGTGACACGTGATACGATGCATCCATCAGACTCACTGTGGAGCAGGTGCGACAAGGATCTTCTGCTCACCGTGCGGGGCTTATTCGAGGAGATGAATTGACCGCAGTGGATGGAATCAAAGCGACTGAAATGCAATTCTATGAGCTTGTTAATTACGTGTCTGAGAAGGCATCAAACGAAATTGTAATCGACGTTGTCAAAGGTATTGACAACTCGAAGCAATCTATCAAACTCCGGAAGTAAACAAACTTGTCATTGTGCTGCTTCATTTGTGCTGTCGCGACTTGACAACCTTCAGCCGAAGCTGATGGGTTGCAGCCGGGTCGATGACTCTTGAGTACCGTCGCAAGGCAGCACAGGAACCAATTAACCATACCACTGCTGCCTTTCTCCATCTAATCTAGATGCTTTGAGGTGGGCTCGAGCCCTTCGCCTTGCTTAGGCGCCGGAAGATCCAGGGGCCGACTCCGACTACAGCGACGAGTAGAAACACAAAAGAGAGGACAAGGGAGGAGGAGAGTTCAGGCGCGAGGAGGAGAGTTCAGGAGGAGAAAGGGAAGATATGACGAGACGAGACGAGACGAGATGAGATGAGACGAGACGAGATGAGATGAGATGAGACGAGATGAGACGAGATGAGACGAGATGAGACGAGATGAGACGAGATGAGACGAGACGAGATGAGATGAGATGAGACGAGACGAGACGAGATGAGATGAGATGAGATGAGATGAGACGAGACGAGATGAGACGAGATGAGACGAGATGAGACGAGATGAGACGAGATGAGACGAGATGAGACGAGATGAGATGAGGATTTAGTGATGCCTGTTCAGACTTTCCTGATCTTAAATCTCCTTGACGAGGGAGTGACGGCGATCTCTCAGTTGTCAACATGGAGACTCCAGCGCCATCCAAGGCGACTCACTCAACTGAATTTAGTCGGAGGAGAGGACAGGGCGATCAGCATATCAGCAACACTCCTTTCTCGCACTTGACCGGGGTATGGCTCGATCTCACTGATGGATCTTTGCATCGAATGTTAAGATCTGTTGCTGTTCTCGCAGTTCTCCACGATGGAGCAGTCCCACAAGAGCGAGATGTTTGTTCCTGATACTCCTTATGAGGCTTCAGAGCAATTCAAGTCCACAGGTTTGCCGTGAGAATCGTGCAGACGAGTTAGAAACTCATCATTGCTGCAGTCAAAATACCGAAGCTATCACTCGCGACGTCTGGTGGTGGGACGGACATGCAGGAAGAACAACGGCAGGTACATGAACATTGTACGGCAAAGTGCATATCATCGTCAATGCAGGAGGAAATAAGGTTGGATTCGGCTCTCTCTGATCCACAAGATGCCAATATCGACGTATTCTCAATTGGCATGTGTAAATTGCTCACACGATGCTCTCTCAGAATGCTTCACATTTCATGGATGCATCCCAAGGTGAACAGACACTAAAAAAAAACATCTCGATGTGTAATCGTTGATGATCAGGATATCGACGGATAACCAGCAAGGGGAATGCCATCTTAACTGCGCAGCATGATTCAAGCGAATCAGCGGTTGTCTTGCATGACATGTACACCTGCTGCCTCCACGAGTGAGAGCGCTGATTGCTGGATGACAGGCAGGACTCTAGAGAACAGATCATGAAAGTCGGAGTTCACTCTGACAAGAAGGCAGTGGAACTACCTTCGCCTTGGAGCAGCGAAGGGGGACTGTCTGAGGTATCAATCCTTTCTCATGATGCAAACTCAGTGAAACCATTCGTTGACAAGGATTACATAACGAGGAGAAGCAAATCAATTTGGCTGCATGTGACGCCAGATGAGCTTTCACATCGAGTAGAAGAAATCATGAGAATCGACGCGGAAGCTGATACATTAGACCTACACAATGCCGACCAAACAGCTTCACCAGGTCATTGGAATCTTGAATTCAAGAGCACTCTTACGCCCCAATAGACTTCATGGATTTACTAAATCAGAATGAGAGGATTCTGTGTGCATTACAGTGCAAGGGAATCAAGAGTCTTCCAGGGACTGGTTTGTGCCAAGCAGATCTTCACTTGAAAATGTTTCTTATACTTTCCAGGTATGGATGTCACTGGAAAATGTTGGGTGGTATTGGTTGAATCAAATTTCGATGGATACATATCTCAAAGAATATACTTCCATCAGCCTGCTGATCATTCTAGAGGAATACATGTCGAAACGAAGGTACAGTGCGTCGAAGCATCGTTACTGTGGATGTCTGACACGAAGCTTCTTGCTAGACTCATACGGTTGATTGTGGGATCTTCGCAGTGTGGAGAGATCAAACAGATATTCGAGCGTCTCGAGCCTCCAAAGAAACTCTTGATGTCCTGAGTGTGGAAGATTATCTTTTACATGTTACATTCGAGCAATTCGCTGCGACATCGGTTAAAAAACGGACTATTCAAGTCAAGACTCAGTGCCGCCCAGAGTTCTTGCACAAACTCTGCACGTGTCATCCAACGATGACGATCGATCTCTGCCAGGTATTACAAATACTCGCTTGTCTGTCCAAACCATGAATTTGATACCCAGGCGGCTGAAAAGAGTCAACGCTGTATTCCTAACATCTCTGTCTTTTCAACTTCTACTGACTGTATCTCTCAAGGCGATCTGCCTTTAGTTTGTTGTATTTGTGTCCTTCCCTCCCCCTGCAGGTGATCAAGTCCTTGTCAGTGGTAGACTTGCAAGGTTAAACAGGAGGGTGTTTCTAGGTTCAAGAATGCGAAGTTCGAAGCGAAATCTTTTGAGGATGACACGATAGGAAAGATAGTTGCAAACAAAAGCAGCATGTGAGTTTCAGAAACCGGAAAGCACTTGAAGGTTGACGTGTCTGTTGATAGAACGACAGAAAAGCTTGAAGAGACGAGGGATCGGAGGGACTGCCCTCAAATGGTAAACAGCACAAAATCGTCTTCTGTACAATCGTCGGACTATTACAGCATCAACTTGAAGTATCTTGATTGGAGCCGGTGTGCATTCAAACAGTTTTATTGGCAAATAACGCTCGATTTCAGCAAACGTATCAAGGAGACCGTGATCCTCGTGTCTCCAGCAGAACCAACAAGTGACCTCCACCTAATCATCCCTCTCAACTCAACTTATCGCAGGAAAGGTGATCGAATTCGTTCTTTTGTCCAGCAAAAGAATGAAGACGGTGGATCATGCGGGAAATTTCAAGAAGGTCGAACACTCGCTTCTTGTTTGCTGCGAGTCCTGACGAGCTTCACTGGCGGTCAGTCCGAACCTTCGAAGGCACTGAAAGCCCTCGCATCATCAGGCAGCCATTTGCCGCAAACCAACATGTCAACTGGCGAGAGGTTGCGTAAACTTATCGGGTGGGAGAAGTGAGTTAGCAAACATCTCTATGAGTTAGCAAACATCTCTATGAGTTAGCAAACATCTCTATGAGTTAGCAAACATCTCTATGAGTTAGCAAACATCTCTATGAGTCAGCAAACATCTCTATGAGTTAGCAAACATCTCTATGAGTTAGCAAACATCTCTATGAGTTAGCAAACATCTCTATGAGTTAGCAAACATCTCTATGAGTTAGCAAACATCTCTATGAGTTAGCAAACATCTCTATGAGTTAGCAAACATCTCTTTGAGTTAGCAAACATCTCTTTGAGTTAGCAAACATCTCTTTGAATCTGATTATAATACAAATTCTCCTTTATTATAATACAATTACATGCTTCTTGACTCACATGTTACTCGCGCATTGCTGCCCTTGCCTGTGTTATTTGTAAACCATATTTGCTTGCTGCCTTTCTATTTCCTACTGAGGCAGGCTCGTTATTAATATCGGCGGAGGCTTCCTCTCGCATGCACTGCACTGGGGGTGTTGCAGTTTCTCTCCGCTATGCCGCGCGTGCTCGCTTGTCAGCCCCGCTCGATGCGCTCCAAGTGCTTCAGCTCATTTTTGCCTCCCCTTGCATGCCCGTAGCTTGACCTATGTTTCGTGTTTCTTTCGGTATATCGTGCTCATTCCTGCGTGACGATTTCACTTTGGCACAGAGCGAGCTAGTCTGAGATGTCTCTCTGGATTACGCGATGGATGCGAAGCGGGCTCCCTCCCATGATGAGAATGCCAAAGAAGGCAGCAGCTGCAGCAGTGGAAAAGAAAAAGATTGGTAGGGTTTTCACTTGCAGGTCAAGCAGCTTACTTTAGGTTCCAGTGCAAGAGTTTGTTCCTGAAACGAGCAAGCCAGGGGACGTCATTCCCGGTCTCAACTACATGAAAGATGGAAAAGGCAATCAAATTTGAACGTTGATGTTCTCGCATGACTGCAAGTAGATCCTGTCATTATGGAGGACGACAAGTATCCAGAATGGTTGTTTGAACTCTTGAAGCCAAGGCGAACGATGCAGGTCAAAGCAACAAGTATATCAAAGAACCATTGTTGATCTTTATTGCTGCACCAGGATTTAGAAAAAGATGCAGATAAAGATGTTCACAGTCTGACTTATCAAGAACAACGGAGGCTGATGAAGTATTATTTGATTTCTACTGCTTCAGTTAACAGACTCGGCAGATTGATCAATCGGCAAAGGATCAAAACCGAGAACGAGAGAAAGAGTAAGGCTTAGACGGTCTTAGCTTGCAGTCACAATATCCTCACGTGTGCACTCGACGGGGCATGCGGAAGATGCCAGCGGTGAAGATGCCAGCGGTGTCAACGGGCAAAGCGAATTATAGTTTACAACAAGGGAATACAGTGCGAGCTCGACAGGATTACGAGGAGGACGAGACTTCTACCGATCTCACTTGGACGAGTTGCTTGCAGACTGCGGAAGATTATGAGTGCTTCTCAGCAGCCGTCATCCTACCTTAGGTCGATATGCTGACTGCGCGCTCGTAGGCCTTGCCCAGGGACCCCTAGCTCGTCGTCATGCACATCCTCGCACCTCTCCAGCTCTCCTCTCTGCTTACCTTCCCTCCGGCTTGAAGGAAGCCGAGGAGTACCAAGGGTCTCGCTTCTTCATCGGATCAAGTGGGGCCTCATACGCTGCCCTTCCCCCGCTCGCCTCAAGCTCGGAAGAATCAGGAGAACGGACCACAGCAGTGTCCGGTCTTGCACGTAGAGCAGAGGAAGCTACACGAGCCTTGTCAAGAACCTGCACAACACAGTAAGAGATGAAGAGCATGACGGGCATGAGACGTAGGAGTAGTGGACAGAAGAAGCCGCAGGTGCTGTGTCAGGTCGAATGTCGCTGTCGAAGTTGTCCTCCTCCTCGCTCATGTCGTAGATCGACGACCCTGACCGATCTCAGTGAGATTTGAGCAAACATGTCACAAGAGCTGCCGGCAGAAGATGAGGAGGAGGTTCCGGCCCATGGCGACCCGCCGATGGCGTTAAAGTCGAAGTCTCTATCCGGAGCTGTTTCACCGAGCCCTGCACACCCTGCGAGTCATCGACGAGGAGAGGTCACGTCTCAACCTGTCGCTCTGCGATCAAGCAGCTTTCGGCTCGAGTTGTCTTCAAGCTCGACAGGAAAGCTTGAGGTTCCTTGCCTGCTCCATGCTCAACATACCACGTGACCGTGAAGCGGGAAGCAAGTGACCGTTTTTCTGTCGTTGCTGTTGCTTGCCGCGATTGCAGCATCGCTCCATGCTGAAGCGATCTAATCTCGTGACTCCTTGTCTCCACCTGCTGACTCTCCATGTAGAACCCTAAGCTCGAGACCGAACGCTCCCCTGCCTCTCGTCAGCCTCCCTCCTACTCACACTCGAACCACCTCGGCCAGCAGAAGCTAGCCTGCTGCTCCGAGACGAGCCTCCCCGAGCTGTTTCAGGACGACTCTGGTCGCACATCATACACCGGCAAGAGGAGCTCAAGTCGTAACCTGACGGAAGACTTTGGCGCTCCGGACGAGCCGTACGCCACCATCCTTACCCGGGGGTTGGGCAGAGGAGTTTGAGTTCTCTATCTGATTATTTGCTTCCTGCTGCCTCGAGTACGGCCTCCTCGTCGACGACTTGAGAGCCTCGTAAGGTTCAGCAGAAATCGAAGTCGAATCCTTCACCACGCGCCTGCAACGCGCATCAGAGAACAGAGACATGTAACGTCACCTCACCACTCGGATTTTGCAGACGCTGCTTGCTCGCTGGTCTCTGGTTGGAGGAGCTCTTGTTCCTCCTCGTCAGGCTCTCTGTCAGTGTTACCGAGCAGGCGATGATGCGCCCGGGAGTAATGCGGAGGAGATCTCTCCGAGGACGAGGCGACAGCCCTGTCGGCCCCGCCACTGCCCTTGGACAAGTACTTCCTGAAGGAAGGCTGATACCCGCCCCTCGCTGTTGCTTCCGGGTTGGCGCTCCACGGCTTGAGAGTTTTTTCAGCGATTGGGACAGGAGCAGCCCTCTCTACGTGTGTTCCCTCTTGCAAGCTCGACTGCCGCATGTTGTTGACCGGAGAGACGGAGGGGGTAGAACTTTCTGAGACGCTCTCAAGCTCAAGTTGCTTCAGCTCTGCACCTTCCTCCTCCTCTTGCGAGGAGAGATGGCTTGCAAGGTTGTCGTTGGTCCTCGGAGCTGCCCAGTCTCCGTTGGTTGTGAGGACCGAGGTGCCGGGCCTGAGAATCATCTCCTCCGAGAAGTTGGAGGGAGGAGAGCGGAAAATGTTTCCTTCCTGCGTGAATGGCCGCTTCTTCTCAACGCCCATCGCTAGGGTCACGGATGTGCTTTTCCTCTCCAGGGGTGATGCTTCCTTAATATGCGCTGCCCCTTCTCCTACCCCGCCGCTACCTCCCCCGACTCCTCCGCTTCCTCGCTCTCTTGCATTCTCACTGTTCCCTGTGGATCGCGAGCCCACCAGAGGTTCTCCGAGGTGCAAGCTCTGGGTGGGATGACGTTGACGGGAGGGAGGACGCGGGAAGTCTCGGATCCATGACCATGGGTGAACTTGCTCGATGTCGTCGATCCCTCGGCCCTCTTGAGGATGACTTTGAAAGTCTTTCTCCTGCTCCAAGACAGAACTTTGAGCAACAGGAGGCGCGCTTGCCTTCATCTTCCTCTCGTCGGCCTGCGCTGATCTGATTCCAGCTCGCCCTGTCCTCGTGGTGGGCGGCTTGTGTGGTTTGGGCTCGATCACTCGCTCCTTCTCTTGAGTCCTCCGAGTGCGCATCTCAAACTGGTTCTCAAACCAGGGGATGACAACGTCTGTCCTCGGCACTGCTGATACCACCCTGCGATTCGACTCCGGAAATCCTTTGACAGCTGCCGCTGCCCTCCTTGAACCTGCCTTACCCCCCTCGCCTCCTTCGCGTTTCCCCTCGCTCGATCCTGCTCTCGCCAGCTCGGACTTTGTGGCCTCACGGCCATGAGTGATGGCAGTAGAGGCCTTATCGCTGACAGCATCATGTGAATGACAGTCAGCAGGTAAGCATGAAGCAAACTTTACCTCGATTTGGGCGGTTCTCCTTCGCTTATCCCTTGCGTATCTTCACACCGATCAACAGCCAGTTGGCGCCGGCCAGCGCTCTTGACAAGACGAAGTTAGAAGAACAAGCAAAGGGCGAGGCCTGACAGGAGATACACACCTTCTGCTGATTCTTCTTTTGATATGCCTCATACGCCTTTTCTATCTCTTCATCTGTGCGCGAGAATGACCAATCCCTTCCCTGACCATCATCACTGTCCTCCGAGGTCCCTGACGTTCCATCTCGTGCTCCAGTCGGAGAATCTTCGGGTTTCGAGGGGTTGGGCGAGGTGGAGGTATCGTTGTAGATGCCCGCAGCAGCATACAGCGACTTCTTGTCTGGAAAGTGATCCGAGGTACCAGCAGAGTGCTGATCGGAGGGAGAGTAAACTTTGATCATCGTCTTGATGTTGAACTCTTGCTGACTTATCAGGTCATCGTCGCTGAGGTAACTCGTCTCTTGCAGCGGAGGCGAGGGGTTGCTGCGAATTGAGATCGGCGACGACCTGTTCGAGTCCGCTGACTCCCTATAGCCACGTCAGCCAATTCTCAACCCTCAGCGCAGTTGCGCACCTGGTCCCTGAGAGCTTGACGGAACGAGCTGGCAGCTGGCTGGAGGAAGCAGGGCCTCTTGCCCACTGGCTGTAGAGCGAGTCGCGATCTATCCTCCTCTCACGATCCTCCGGCGACCTCGAGCCCCCCCGAGCATCATCAGCAGCTGGAGGGCTCGGATTCGACAAGGAGAGGAACCCGGATCCAAACCTCCGATGATTCATCTGCGACGAGGCCACCTGGTCGTTTCTGACCGCCGGCTCCGCCTTGGGTCTCACGATCTGCACAGGGATGGAGGATGAGGGTTCCGACCGCAGGCTCCTCCTGAACATCGTGACGGCCTTCCCATCGCCTGCACTGTTGGGAGGAGACGCCCCCGCTGATCGTTCTCGAGCCGCCTCCTCAGTGCCTGGCCGAAGCCTTCCAGCCCTGCTCTTTGTTGCAGAGGACGAGGATTCCAACTCAAAATCGGGGGTCTGCACCACCTGCTGCAGGCATCAGAGGAGCAAAGACCCTCGCCTGGTAGACGCGTCAAGGACCTGAGGAACTTCTGACTTCGGGCGTCGCATACGTCGCAGAGCGTTGTTTAGGTCAGCGATTCGGCCCCCTACGCGCCGTGTCAGCTCCAGGAGGAGGGGATCATAGCTCGCGCAACCCTGTGCAGAGGTGACGGTAGTCCTGGAGTCGTTGAAGTACGAAGAATCCTGCTGAAGCCAAGAGCCTTGCTTTGACTCCTGCTGCAAGTCTCAGACTTCTGGACCTTTGACGCTTCCCTTACCTCGGCCTGTCGATCCTCGTTCGGGGGAGCCGTAGCAGCGCGCAGACCGTCAGAGTCAAGCAAGGATATACTCCACTCGTTCTCCTTGCCCGTCGGTCTGACATCGGGTGCCCTCTGCAAGAGTTTCAGGTACAGTGCAAGCGTCTATGGCGACCTCGTTCTGACTTCTCTCCTCCGTCCTTTGCCTCCCACGGGACTTGCGGATCGCAGCCCTGCGACTGCTGCCATTCTCCTGCGGCGAGACCTCTTTCTGCTCATTCGAGGGAGACTTACGCTCCCCGTGCTTCCTTGCCCCCGCACCAGTCGCATCTTGCAGGAAGCGTTTGGGTCTGACGAACGCACCTGCAGCTGCAATCATCACGCCTTCCCTCCTCTTCCTCTCACCTGAATCACTGTACGGGGAGAGAAACTTGGCGTCCTTGCCAGCAGAAGGTTCGTGCTCGGCAGAGTCTATGAGCCTGAGATAAAGGGCAATCAGATCGCAGGGCAGGAGAGCCCGAGCCCTCACAGGAGCCCGCTCGAATGCAGCTCGTCCTCCAGCTCGTCCTCCAGCTCGTCCTCCAGGATCAGAATCTCTCTCTGCCTCTCATTCGGCGTGGAGGAGGTTCTGCCTTCTGACATGCCTGGCCTCACTCCAGCGCAAGTTGCCTCCCCCGCCTCATCTGCTCAGACTGTCAGACATGGCGATGCTAGTGTTGTGTGTTGTGAGCTACTGGTCTTTGAGAATCGTTCCTCAGCTCGTTCACCTCGTCAGCTCTGCCCGACTGCTCTGACCGCCAGGTGTTTGAACCAACACACTCCCCTTCCGTCGATCTCAAACTACCATCAACTGCTGCTCATTTCACCAATCGCACCTCCTTTCCCTGCCCAGTTCTCAAAACAAGCGCTCTCTTCGGCATTCTCCTCGTAACCTTACTCGCCCTCATCCGTCTCCTCTTCTCGTTCTCCTTCCTCTCCTGCCGATCTCTCCTCCCCTTCCTCTTCCCCTCCTCCACCCTCCTCTTCTCTCCTCGTCCTCGTCCTTCTTCTCCTCGTCCTCGTCCCTTCTCCTCCTCCTCCTCCTCCTCCTCCTCCTCTCCCTTCCCCTCCTGCTTTCCTTGTTGCCCGCTTGTCGCCTTCCGACCATGACTACTACACCGCAAGTCCGATTGCAAGGGGTCTGTCAGGTCAACCGAGGGGGTGGGTCGCTCTGTAATATGCCTCAAATGCAGTGGGAGCAGGGGGCAAGAGGGGAAGGAGGCAGGGAAGAGGGAGGAGGAGGAGGAGGAGGAGGAGGAGGGAGGGCGAAGATTGGGTTCAAGGAAGGAAGTGGCAGACAGCAGCAGGCAACTGGTCGCTCAAGGCTCATCAATCGCAGGCAAGTGCATGGCCCATCGCAGGATCCGCCCAAGTCTTCCTCCTGCATCATCGACGATGACATGGAGGCGCGAGGACGAGGAGGATTCGACGCAGTGTTCCCTGAGGACCGCAAGTGGTATCCTGCGAGAGTTGTCTCCAGGTCTTTCAGGGTCTCCAAGGTAGAGTTCGTCGGGTACGAGGAGGACGGGGAGTACGAGGTCAGGAGCGAAGACATCCGTCCTTCTCTCTCCGACATCTTCATACTCGTCTCCACATCCAGCGCAGACGAGACTCGGCTCAGAGTGCAGGTGGAGGCGGACGCGACGGTCGAGGAGCTCAAACGTCATGTGGAGGCAAGACTCCAGACCCCCAGCACGAGGGTGAGGCTGATCTACCAAGGCAGAGAGCTGACGGACCCAACTTGCCGTCTCTACAGCGACTGCTCGATAAGAACCAACAGCACTCTACACCTGTCCGTTAAACATGGTGATGAGGATGGCGAGGATGGGGGGGAGAAGTTCGCTGTAAGAGCGCGGGGGGCTGGGGGAGGTGACGGAGGAGACTTTCCTGCTTTGATGAAGAGACCGACGAGTCATCAACTGGCGCACAAAAAGAAGAACCAGAAGGCCAAAAGCGCGAGCAAGCGAGGGGCAGGAGATTGGTGGTCCTCGCTCGATGGCGATGACGTCATCTCTTTGGATCCCCTTTGCGACCTTTCGTATGAACCATTCTTCCTTCCTGCCAATGCAGGGGACGAACCAGCCGACCGGGGTCGAGCTGGTTGGGTAGACTCCTACAATTTCTTCGACGGCAAGGTCTTGTCCAGATATCTTGTCTCGACGGGAAATTTCTCCCACCCCGTGAGCAGGAGATCGTTGGGTCGCGCCGAATGCGTGCGGTAGCTCTCGCCTGCTGCCTGCTCCCCGTCTTATGATTCTTGTGCAGGCTGGACGGCTACATGGAGAAGAATGGCTTCGGCGAGGCAGGAGTAGTGCACGCGTTCGACCTCAAGGACGACAAGACTGATAACGGCAGGAACCACCTGGAGGTGTCGCAGATGTACCTGTGCTCTCTTGCCCTTGTCTGATCCGCGCGGCAGGCGCTGCAACGAGAGGCCGAGTCGATCCTCCAATCGCTCTTCTCCAACGCTCAGAGAGATTATCCGTCAAGGCGTCATAGTCAGCCTCGTCCTCGTCGGGTGGAGGACTCGTTGAGCCTCGCGGCCCCTCCCCCTCTGCGCCAAGACGTTGTCCAGTCGAGGATCGTGGACGACGACGAGGAGGCAGGCATCGTTCAGCACCAGCAGATGATGCAGGAGAGCTGGCCCGAGCTGCCCCGCTTGCAGCATCGCTCCAAGCCAGAAATGGTGCATGCTCCTGCAGACTTCGGTTCCACACGGCAGGGGGAGGAGGAGGGGGAGGAGGTGGGAGCAGGAGAAGAGGAGGTGGAGGCGTTTCCCTCAGAGCCCTCGGAGCCTTGGGCCGAGCAGGACGATGCCACGGTTGTTGACATCTCGCGGATCAGCTGGCCATGGAGGTGGACGGCCTCTGCCACGTCAGCGATCAAGGACGTCGAGGACCCCGGCCTGCAGGTTCTGCTGGAGAGGCAGATGGGAGGAGCAGCTCGAGACTTTCGGTTTGAGGAGGAGATCTCTTTCATCGAGCATCAACTCCAGCAGGCAACAAGCTGCGGGCGCTCCTTGGTCGAGCTCGGATTCCAGGTGAAGCGAGTCTGTGTGCTGCAGAGCTCGGAGGTGGAAGAGAAGTTCGCGGGGTCTGTGAGGTCCTTGCAGTTTGACGTCTGGGCACGAGAGGGCTGGAGGGAGGAAGCATGTGCGCAGGGCCCTTCGGGAGGAAGGAAATTCTTTTGGAATGCAGAGACGAGGGAGAGCCGGTGGACTCCTCCTGCTCTTCCTGCCCTGGAGGGGTTAGAGGTTGGAGGATCCGAGGCTGAGGGGGAGCAGGAGGGGGGGGCAGGCTGGCAGGTCTGTGTCGGAGGCTTTCCTGCTGTGATGAGCTGGAGGACGATGAGCAGCGACATGCTGAAGGGGATCAAGAAAGGAGCGAAGAAACTCCTGGAGGAAGTGAGGAGGGAAGACGAGGTCGTCGCTGCTGACCTGTTGGATGACTTGGACCAAGCTTCTCTGGAGAAGGGCGGGAGCCAGCTGGTCTGCACTGAGCTGCCTGCTGCTCTTGCCCTTGCTGCGCGACGAGCAGGACTAGAGGTGGAGGGGGTGGAGGACATCGACGAAGGAGCAGAGCTAAGCCTGCTGCTCGGTCTGTCGGTGCTTGGGGAGGAGGACAGGTCATGAGGTACAAGACTGCAGGAGAGAGCTCACTTGTGTTGAGGCAGAGACTGGAGCCTCGTGGCCGATCCCTCCAACGACGGCTTGCGTGCAGTTCAGCTTCGTGACCACCGATGGACCTTGAGACGCTTCGTCGTCACTGTTTGTCGCCTGGTGAGTTTTGAAAGGAGCCTGGTGGTGCGGGAAGGAAAGGGAGGAGGGGGAAGGGGGCAGATAGACATGGGAGACTCACAGTGTGATGTTGTGGATGGCTGCAGGTAAGGACAGAGTCTCCCTCCCTCCAGCCACCAGCAGGAGTGCATGAGGGGCAGGTGCTCGTCTCCATGCTGAGCCAGGTCGTTCGCACCCCTTCTCCTCCTCCTCCTCCTCCTCCCTCCTGTCTTCCTTTGCGCCCTCTTCCATCCGTCGTCTCATCATCCAGCAGGAGGGTGCAACGATCCGCTACACTATGGATGGGAGCGACCCTCTTAACGACGAGCAGCTGGAGACGGGTCGGGTGCAGTCGTACGACCGGCCCTTCATCCTCGGGCAAGGCACCTTCAACATCCGCGCGGTTGCGATGAAACTCGGCATGGCCGACAGCCTCGAGTCTCGTGCCCTTTACATCGTGAAAGCGAGATGTGCTCCTCCTTGTTTCAGCCCAAACGTCGCCGAGCTCTGCGCTGGCAACAAGGTTCCTCTGACTTTGACCTTGCGCTTGACTCCTCGTCCTCTAGCTGGGCCCATCCTCGCCTCTGACTGCCTCGCTAGATCTCCATGTCGACACGCACGTGGGAAGTACTTCCAGACGCCAAGATTCACTTCACCCTCGAGAAGGTGGAGGAGCCGCAGGGGGATGGAGGTCAACGGGTGCGGGCTCGCCAGGGGTTCTTCCAAGAGCCGCTGGTCCTGCATGAGGAAGGGGTCTGGAGCATCCGAGCAGTCACCATGCACACAAGCATGCTGCCCTCAGAGAGCTCCTCTGTCAGGATTGTTGTCCGTGCACGAGAGGAGAGGACAGGGACGAGCGAGGAGCAACCGGCTGGCAGCGAGCAGCGAGCTCCTGTTGCACAGCAGGGGGGGATGGGAAGGAGGTGGTCGCCTGTGACCTTGTCTCTTGTCGTCGCGGTCTTCGCTGCTCTTGTTGCTTTCTTCCTATCAAGACCGGTGACTTGAGACTTCAATGAAGTGTTTACTATGTGCCCACTGCCAACTCCCCCCCTACTTCGCCCCACCATGTCAGCAATGCGTTGGTCAGAATTTTCGCTCCTCCTGCACGACATCAGGTAGGTAAGGACGGCGTTTGCGTCACCGTAGAGAAGAGCCTCCTTGGGGCTTTGAGTCAGGAAATGCATAATGCGGGTGAAGTCGTTGACCTGCGAGCCTCAGCTGCTTCGACATGGCGGCGCGTCTCACCTGTTGCCACATCATCTCATCGAGCAAGGATGCACGCCTGAGAATGCTCCTGTGCAGATCCCACATGCGGACTTTCCTGTCTCCTCCTCCTCTCAGCCCTGGGCACCACACGCGGAGGCTGCAGCAGCAGGGTCAAGTGCAAGGAAAGCACGGAGGAGCAACCACCTGCTACATCGGCTCTTCCTCAGCAGGTCGATGGCATGGAGGCCAAGGATTGCGCTCAGACGCAGGGAGCATGCAAGGGAGGTGAACAGCGACACGTCCAGCTTCCGCTTCGTCAACATCGCACAACTAGACGAGAGGATCAAAGCCCCTCCCCCAGCAGCGGAGCCATCACCCGGCAAGGAAGCTGAGGGCTATGAGCGGTAGAGGGAGCATGCTTCCGTCCTCCTGCCCTCACATCACAAGCGATGCTCGACTTGTTTCATCTCACCACCCTCCTCGTACGTGATGACGCTATGACCTTGTGCTCGGTCAACCAGGCAAGAGCAAACGGCAAGGACGGGACTGACCACACAAGGGAGCACAGAGCAGGAGAGCCCGAAGCTGGAGAGACACTTGGACTTGACGGGGAGGGACGAGAACCACGGGTCTCTCTCTTCCATCATTAAGGATGTCCTCAGCCCCAGGACCGCCGCATTGATCACCACGAGCCACCTCCTCAGCCTGCTCGCCTTCTCACACTTCACCACGTCCCGCTCCTCTCCCGTGTTCGATTCACCTCGCCGAATGACATCCTAGGTCAACAGCTCCTGCCTCTGACGACGCAGCAGCCACCTCCTCTCCTGGAGTGCAAGTCTCGTCAAGGATCAAGTCACTGGTGATCCCATCCACCTGACGATCCAGTAGCTTCCGTTGCACTGCTGCTCTGCGGTACGTCAAGGACGTTCGTGAGGGTTCAGATCAAGTCACCTTCTTGCTGCGATCGTACATCTGCAAGGATGAGCTGACTCCTGCACACACGAGCAGCGTCGAAAGTCGAACGGTGAACGTGTGGGATTGCCGGAGAGAGCCAGCAAGCATGGACCAAGCAGCGATGGCGACACCATCCTGCAGGAGCTCAATGATGACAGCAAGAAATATGCCAATCTCACCGAGATCAAGACAGAAACGAGGGAGTTCTGAGTGAAATTGTGCATCAAGGCAGATTCGTCACCATCAAGATTCCCTGCTGCTTCCTGCCGGCAGCATCATGGCAAGTCTTCAAGGAGGATGGAGGAAACCTCATCCCTGTGCGACAGCGGCTCCACGATCCAGTAGCCCTGATGCACGTTCCATGAGGACTGGCAATCAAACTTCAGAATGAGCCGCACGCGACTGGATTGGTTACGACCACAGCCAGTCCGTCCTCCTCCTCTTGAGTGTAGCCGCTATTGTCATCAACGTATGGCATTGCTGCCATGGCAGGAAGCGATCGAAGCTGTCTTTGCTTCTCTTCGGCTCAACTTCCTCTCCTCCTCGACGCTACTTCGCTACAGCCTCCTCCCCCTCCACTCAGCATCAAAAGCGTCTTTACTACTACAACTACCCCACTCGGCTTTTTTTAATAACGAAAATGTAGGATTAGCTTTCTTGCTCCTGCTCCCGCTGCTGATCCCGGCCCACTGCACCTTCTCCTTGCTCCGTCCCGCCCTCTCCTTCTTTTCTCTCAGTGTAGCACTGCCAGATATCTAGGATGACGACTGGTAGGAGAGGACACGGGAGATTCCACAGTCAGTGGAGAATGGAGCGACGAGGTCTGGCAAGGAGTCGACCTGAAGAAAGGGAAATGCCGGATGAAGGAGGAGCATGAAACACAAACTCCCACGTCTGCCGTCATGTGGTTTGAAAGCCTATGTATCCTTTGGTTAAGTGCAGCATTCGATGCGAAGTACTGAAGAGTAGGATCAAAAGCAGAGGCAGAGAGAGAGACATAGGGCGTCGTTCAACAGAAAAGACTTTCAAATCGATGTTTGTGTTCTTTTACTTCTTCCTATCCTTTCTTGTGGATATGTGGGAATGAACTGCAGGTGAACGCCCAACACAGAAATTTACGGATTTTTCTGGTATGCGCTCTTCAAATATGTAGAAACCCACATGTTCACCGAACAAGTCGCAAATGCGATGAAGGTTCGATCCAGTTTCATGGTTTGAGACAGAAATATTTTAAGCAATTTCGTCGCTGAAACAATAGTAACTGAACATAGAATACGGAGGAAACGATATCTTAATCCTGCTCTCGTTTCTGACTACTAGGCTTTTTCCAGAGAAACAAATTGTAGCTCATGACAACCTCTCTACACAGTCCGTCTTCCTCCTCCTCCTCCTCCTCCTCCTCCTCCTCCTCCTCCTGATATGCTAGCTGAGAGTAGATGAGTCCTCCGATGCTCACGTCACTGCCGCCGCATTCCCTTAAAAAAACGCAACGGTTGTCAAAGTCAAGTAACCGTCGATAAACGACTCAAACCGCGCTATGGTGTTGTCGCAGCAGGAGATAGAGAAAGCGCACGACGCGTTTGAGAAGTTCGACGTCGATCATTCCGGCTGCATCGACGCATGGGAGCTCAAGGAGGCCATGAAGTCCCTTGGCCAGAACCCGACAGATGAGGAGGTTGGTTGCCCACGAATCTCACTCTCAAGATTCAGAAAGCCGATGTGCGCGTTGCCTTACAAACTGTGACAGGTATTTGGTCTTCTTGCGCAAGTCGACACTGATGGATCCGGCAATATCGACTTTCAGGAGGTGCGTTGTGTTCCTGGGAATGTCTCGGTTGTCAAATCACAGCCTGAAACACATCGCAGTTCCTTCAAGTCATCGAGAAGCAGAAGGTATGTACTTGAGGTGTAAGCCTGCCTTAGTAACGACGGACCTTTAGGATGCACACGGATCGACTGGAGAAGATTGGGACATGGTTTCCGCATTTGTCGCTCTTGGAGGTAACCCTGACAAATCTGGTGAAATCAACACGGACAAGTTGCGCGCAACTATAGAGAAGTTTGAGCTGACAATCGACATTGAGAGACTCATCGAAGAGACAGATACAGATGCTTCCGGCCTGATCGACTATGAAGAATTCAAGGCTATGCTGAGCTAGATGACAATTCCAGTGATTCGCTAACTATACGCATGAAACCTGCAACAAGGTTGAGTGCCCATGATCTCGCCCTCTACCGCACTGGCTTTCAGAGGGCGCTTAACGTACATCCGCGCAATAATGTCTTTAGCTTCACAAGTTCGAACCTGTTTCTTCCTTGCGCGTTTTTGCTCTAGAAAACTTATGAACATCTTAATTTTCCAAAAGCCTGTAATTGAAAACACAATTGGTCGAATGATATTGCCTGAATCGCAATATGTCTTGTGTTGATATCTCTTCATATGTGTAACCTCCGCAGATGAAAGTTCCGTTCATGATTGTGTTCGGATAAGGCACACAATGGAAAAATCACACTAGTTGTCAAAATCCCAACGCATGTGAGATTCAACATCGTGTTCTGCTACGGAACATTGTGTCCGACGACTCATACACGTTAGAGATTAGTTCTTGGAATTTCCAGTACATGAGAATAGGAGAACGGAGGGATTGAATATCACCTGGTGTTTCCTCGCAACACAATTGGACAACTTGGGTTTCCCGTGCACGTTTCCAGAGTCGATGAAGCTATCTCGACACGCAAACAAAACGCTTCAGCGTTTCACTTTGTTTATTTTCTGGATTAAGATAATGCTTTGGAAAGGAAGAGAAGGTCTGTTAGAGAGGCTTTTAAACTTTGATTCCAAATTTCTTTTCAAGGAGCGGCCTGCGAGCAAAGTTTATCTTACTTTCTTGAGAAAATAGTACTTACTCATGGTGAGCATCACTCTTTGCACATGAATAGAAGAATCCTGAGCAAACCTTGACAGATTGAAATCTGGAAAGAGAAAAAAAACGGCTTTCAGATGCTGACTTTGCTTGCCAACACTGACTGACCTTGCAGGAGTGGATCGCGTTGGGGCCTTTGACCCAAAGAATCCATACATGCTCTCTGCCTTAGTGAACTACATGGGAATGTAAGATCGAATAACAGCAAGAATTAAAAAGCATGGCACGCAATATCATTCATTGCTAGAAAGTAATGCAATTCAATTGCAGAAACGAAAACACCGAGTATTCCGTGCGATCCATCAAGCATAAATGAAAGATAACGGAAATTCATGCAAACATGAAGCTCAAAGTTCATCAAAGAACATATTCCTGTCAACTACACAACGCCTGAACCGATGTTTGCAACAACGTTCACGCACCATTTTTGCCAAGAGCCGCCTGCACTGCGAAACCGTCTGTAACTGACAATGCAATCCCCCAGGCACCTTCACTCGATCAGTCTCCGTCTCCGTTTCCGGCGGCCGGCCGGGCCGGCCCGCAAGGCCCTGGGCTGGTCGCTGGTCGTGAGCTTGACTCGGATATCTCAAGGGGCCACGACGATGACGGTCAACCTCGTCTTTTGAGATTGAAGTTACAAGTGAAGTTTTACGGAAACTTTTATTCCAAATCTGCCTCCCGGAAATTTCGGCATTGAGCGATACTACCCCACCCTACCTATTGAGCGAAACATAATCTGAAAGGTATGGGTGGGACATGAATTCAGGGATGTGACCTCGGAGGACCGGAAGGAAGGCCGTGACAAGTCAGAAATGGACCCCAATTTTCCCAGAGGTTTGTAGGGGTACCCAACAGGATAGGGTCACGAAATACATGCTGACTTCGCTTGATGACGTTGGTGACCAACATACCCTTCCACCACCCGGCATTTGCACTGGTTTTGGGGGGTGGGATAATTATCGCTTTCGTACCCACAAGTCCACACCTTTTGTTCGACATCGAGAGGGAGGGGTGGTGCCTCCAGATATGCACCCAACCGCCCCTCGACTACATCATGCTGTTCATGACTACCCTACCCTGAAATCCAAAGATTGCAACAGGGTGGTCGACCAAGGTATTGCAAGGGTGGGTGAACGACGCTAAAAAGAGGGGTGAATGACACTGAGCACCTCATAGGACCCTTAATCTTCCGAAATACCTTATTTTCGATCCAGTAAAACCCTTGCTGATCACCACCCACCTCCCCCATCAACATAGAATGAATTCCTATCCACCCCCCTCGCTACCACTGAGCTACCACCAACAGTCGTATGGTCTGACATAAAAAGATTACCACCCACCATCTGCTCCTCTACCTCTCTCGGTCTCACCCACCCCCTGACTTTCAGTGTGATTGCGACCACCCACCCTTTGGGTGAACTAATCTAAACATTCCCCAAATCTCAGTGGACCCAACCCGCAGTCTGTCTGCCCGTCTTCATACCACCCACCCTTCTCACCAGGAAACCTTCCGGTAATACCCCTCTCTTCAAAAATGTACCCTCACCCCCTACCCGGTCTCTCTCCCGTTTTCCTTTGGCACTGGGGACCGTGAGCAGAACCTCGCTGTCCTCATCTCCTCTCTACAACCTGTTGCTGCGGCGGCGGGCAGAAGAGACAGACAACTGGTGAAGATCAAGATTCGAGACGTTTGTGAGGGGCTAACAGCACTTATCCTTCCGTTCAGTCAAACAAGTAGAATCTTTGCAGAACTCGAAAATTGGAACAAGCGGACAAACAAAAGAATTGGTAACTTGGGGCTACTTTGCGCAGAATGTCCTGCAGGCGATCAGGAAGATGCTCGAATCGATCAGGAGAAAAATCTGACCTGAAGAAACTGTGCCCACTATGCTTGACCCCAGTGCGCGTTGGTACGGAATCAAAGCATTTTTTAAGCTCAGAATGCAGCAAATATAACTCATATCACACGGGGTCTTCTGAAAGCAGAAATGTATCTTGTATGGTGAGTGGGAGACATCTCGGCCAAAATTCTGCTCACGAGCCAGCAAATCGTGCAACACCGTCAATTCACTGGGATGACGTGGATGGAAGGTCACTTGAAAGGTGCTCGAATTCTCGCCACGAACCCAAGAACTTCCACAGGAATTGGGATATGATTGATATGTACAATGACTCCGATGACGATGACACAATTGCAAATAGTGAGAACGGTGAAACTTCCTCAAGATGCTCAAGATCGAGCTTTTTCTCAGCAACATCGGCATGGAATGGTCAATTGGAGGAAACAATATCGAAATTCTCTCATGATACAAAGGAACTTTGTAGTCAGATTGCTTTTGCTTTAAGATACGAAATCGAAGAAGGTTTGCGCGAAATGCAGATGAGGCGGACAACGAATGCATTTGTTGGATGGAACGAAAATTCACTTAGAGGACCCTTGTCACGATCAGTTTCGAGACCAGGGTGGACTGGCAAGTAGCGGTTGTGTTTGGCGATAGTATGCATGCAACTGAGTCAATAAATGCTTGCCATTTCTCTGTACTCTTCTTTTAATGCTACACATTCATGTGAGATTCCAACAATTTCCATCTTCTGGATCTTTGGAATTGCTCTCAGTGTAAGTGGGGCCCTTGAGTCTCAGATCAGTTTGGGTGAAAAAGCAATGTTACCTGTATCAGCTCGCAAATGAAGTTGTCTCGATCGTGATTGCAGTGAGCAGAAGTGGCGATGGTCGTTCATTGGCAACGAAGGGAAGCTAATGGCCGACCGCGAGCTCTGAGGAAGAAACTCACATCATGCTATTCTGACAAAAAGTCTATCTGCTTTCGACATCTCGCTCGATCTTTGAGCACCCTGAGGGAACAGGCAGAGAGGAGGGCCCATTGTTCACCACACGCGCTCCCTGTTGCAGTCTTCAATGCGCGCATTTTCATGCCGTGACCGGCACATTTAGGTCACGGGGTTGCTCTTTTGAACAATTCCTGAGCCGTGACCACGAAAATGTATAAATTCTATATCTAATACGCCCTTATATATTGCTATCACTGCTGTTCGGAACATGGCGAGATTGACGGAAAGATTGAAGGTATGCGATGCACAAACATTTGGCGAGAAGAGAGGGAAAGAGGAGGGAGAGGCTGAAAACTGGTTAGGAGATTGAAGATGGTTCGGTGAGGTCTGAGTACATCTCCTCTTCACCCTCGAATCCATGGCTGGACTAGTTTGCGCCTCATGTGGACTTGTTTGTGCATCGTGTGCTCAAAACTCAATCGAGACGGGATCGAGGGTTCGAAGATTGGTTATAACGCTGCAAACAGGAAGAAGCCGGTGCACAGTGGATGAAGATCGTGAACCACCCATTCACTGACGCGATTGCGAATGGATCCATCGGCAAAGAGGCCATGAAGTTCTACTTGATTCAGGACCACCGATTCCTTGACAACTTTGTGATTCTGCTTGCTTCGATGGTTGCAAATGCACCGAGTCTGAAGGTGTGACGCTTTGATGGTCTTTCCTTCCGTATATGTTACACCTTTCATGATGCAGGACAGAATCCCTGGCTGCCAGTTTCTTGGACTGATCACGGGAAAGGAGAACACGTACTTTGAGAGATCTCTTGAAGCACTTGGAGTGGGCGAAAAGGAGAGGTACATCGCAGCTGAATTACTATCCGCCTCGGTATTTCATTGGCTGAGGAACTTTTAGATGCGAAACTCCGAATTCATCAGCAACGAACGGCTTCATGGTGACTGTTTCATGTGTCCATTTCTTGCTTTTCACCTCCGAAGACAGGAGCTGATGCTGAACACGGCAAGGAGCGGAAAATACGACGAAGTAGCCTTTTTTCCTTTCTCCTTCCCTGTCGCGTCTGACCAGATGGATAGATGCTCTGTTTGCTCGTGGTAGCTGAATGGAGCTATCTCTCATGGGCCGGTGGGTAGGTTGGTTTCAGCTTCCAAGGGATGAGTGTTGTTGTTTGCAGATCGTGTGAAAGGAGGGAGGCTGTCGGAGCTCCCATTCTGGTGCAACGAGTGGATCGGTGGAAGGCATCTCTCAGCCCTTGTTTGAGTTGAAAGTCCTGTAGATCTTCATTGCGGCGAGTATTTCGAAAGCGTCGTCTCGTACCTTCGAGGCCTTCTCGACAAAGCAGGAGAGACGGTGAGCCAAATGCTCGTCCTGTCAAGTTGTTTGACTTGTCATGCACAGATGGACGACGAGAGCTACGCTAGATGCAAGGCCGCGTTTCTCAGGGCGGTAGATCTCGAGGTGCTCGTCTACTGACATGATGGGGTGAGAGGTCTCATGGGGTGATGCTTTAGGTTGAGTTCTTCGATCAAGCTTGGAGCTTGCACAAGTGAATCATTTTCTGCGAGTGATCTAAAAGGATTACTGGTCGCTGCTTGTCAGCAAGAGAAGTTTATATGAGCAACTTGGAAATGTGAACATTAAAGGTCTACTTGTAGTTCACCGTCGTCTGTTGTTGCCGGACATGACGCCCTTCAGCGCCGAGGAGATGAGGCGGTTGGCGACTCGAGCTGTGGCCTTGGGTCGATCTCGCGTGACAGGCAGACCAGAGGCCAAGAGCTCTTCTCTTGTTGCTTCTTCGCACCTCATCACCTGCACTTGTGCAAACTTGCCCTTCTCCCTCATCCCTGAGCAAACGTAAATTTGATCTCACGAGAATGCAAGAGATCACCCAAGAGGTCCGCCTGCAGCTTGTCTGCCGCCCCGCAGCTCGAGAAGATAGCCCAACCCCAGCTCGGAAACTTGCAGCGGAAAGCTACGTTGTCGCAACCGACCACCTCCTTGAAACATGTGAAGATGTGACAAAGGTGCACGATCCTACCTGGATGTGACGTAGGAGCTCGTTTTCAAACATTCTCGAGCCAACGCTGTACATGCAATCCAAAGGAACAAGACAAAAATGTCATTCCTCAAGCTCATCATCAGAATACATCTACTTGCTGTTCCAGGTTATGACAGAAGGCAAATTTTCGAAATGATTTCGTGTTCTCTTCCGATTGATTACCTGTGATAGGCCATCAGCCCCTTTGCCATCGCCTTAGTAATGCCCTCAAGACACTTGAACGAAGAGATGGTTTACCTCTTCGAAGATGCTGTCGTTTGCCTTGATAAGTCGGATGTGGGAAAGAGATGCCACATTCCTATCAGCCAAATGATTGGTTGAATACTTTTGAACAGGTGCCCACCTGCACAATTTCTTTCCAAAGAAAATGCGAGAGAGAGAGATGTTTTTCGCATCAGAAGGGACAGAAAAACCTATAGCTTGAATGCCTGACAGTCGAAAGATCGAGCAATCAAGCGTCGAGTTCGACTCTTCAAGACGATTCTCACCCCTTTCAATCACCGATGCTCTCATGTTGCACAAGATGGTGCTGTCGACCAGACGAGTTCCCTTCCCCACAGCAATCTTTCACAGGCATCAAACTCTCAAACCCATCCATCCTGCCTTCACCGTTCCATGACGATAAGCAATCCAGAATGATTGTGGAGGCGGACGACAGGAAGAGGAAGCTTGTTGTAAATTGCTCGGGCCATTCTGATCAGACCTTCAGTGCTGTAGTGGTCCAAGTACTACAACCTCGCATGTCTCAATCAAGTTTTCATTCGAAACATGTCTGATCTTGCAGGAATGCTTCACGGTGTCAACTTCTACTTCATAGAAAGTTGTTAACTGCCCTGTCAGGAGAATTACTTTGCACAAGGCAACGATCACGAGGAAGAAATGCCTTTCTGAGTGCTCAAGTGGACCACGATCCTTGCATCGTGCGCTTCACTGGGCTGCCGTTCTCACTTTAAACATCTTTGACAGCCAATGAGAACATATTGACCTGTGCAGTGAAACTAAAGAAACCGTTGTCCGGAGCCCTGAGCTGCCAAGTGGGATCCCAGTGACACCTGCTTATGACATTTCAGGCAAGGGTGGCTGGCACAAACATCTGCAACCTCGAGTTCGAGCTTGGCTTCAGCTCTAGATACGTCTTCTTCTTCGGCTGCCGCAGGTATCAGCGAGCAGCTCTATGTGAGGGGAAATTGTAACCTGGTCTTCCCAGACACGAGATGAGGTGAGATCCATGCGAAACGATTCGTAATCATACAACAAACTGACAAGGAGTGAGCTGCCGCACTGAAAGAATCAAGCTTGACATTTCCACCTGCAGTCGGTCTGTTGAGAGGTTTCATCTGGGTTGGAGGCCATTTCAAAGATCGTTTCCTGCAAAGCTTTGTCTTCCTCAGGAATTCGCTCTGAAGGCCTTGATACCTGCAGCACGTCAACAAGGAGTCTCGCAGGCGTAGGCTCACCTGCCCCACTTGGTCATCAGTCTTGTGCTGATCGTCATGCTCATTCTTTTGAGAACTTTCTCCGCCCACCCGTGCTGCATGAAGTAAGGGCCTGCAGGACCACACTGTTGGCTTACCCTGTCTAGGACGGTAGATGGCCATAGCAGGTCTGTCTCTTTTTCCAACGCTGTTGTCAACCTCTCGGGCGTCCGGTGTACGTGAGCTTTCAATCTGTCTCTGGGATTCATTCTCATTGCTCATTGCCTCTGTTCCAATCGAGGTCATTGTGCGATCCGATGTTTCAGACGAATCCTTGCGATGTAGGTACTGCAATGCGCAACATCGGGGAGCAAGATCCTGTATCTTAAGACAAGGAAACCGACTAGTCTGACATACTTCGACACTTGTGGGCTTCTCCAGGTCTCCCTCAGGCATCACCATCACTCTCATGCCATAGCGGTCTGCAAGGAAAGAGAGGGTCTCTCGGAGCGGCTGAGACAACGGGGGGAACACCATCCTCTTCTGAGCGCCTCTGGAGCGCATGAAGGATCGGAGCAGGTGGTCGAGCTCATCCTCAACCCTGCTCGAGAACTTCCTCGTCCTGCTGAAGCTCAGGGAGTCCAGCAGCTCCCCTGCTGCCGATGCATGAAGGCTGCCATTCATCCGCCCCCTCCGGCTCTGAACTAACCGACTATGAGCCCGCCTAAGAGACCTTACAAGCTTGCCTCAGAGCCCTCTGCAAGCCCGCCTCATCCAGGTGTAAGGAGTCAAGCTCCAAGACAGTCCTAAGGATTTTTGCAGGCCACCATGATGACAACGGAAAAACGAAAGTACACTTATTCGGATAAGATTAGGAATTATGAAACGGCTATCCGTGTCAAAGGTCGCATGCTGACACTGCCAGACATACGATGTACCCCCATATTCCCTATAATTACAAGGGGTTAACAGGAGCGACTGTCGGAGTTTCTGACTCTTGAATATGAAGAGTCAGATCATGTGTCCCGTGATAGTTTGTGCAATCGTTTCCGTGCTTGCACCCCCGCTTGGACAGCATATTCCACCCCTTCACTTTCCTCCTTCACCACCGCACTCCTTCCGACGCTGTTCAGATTCCACCCGGAGCCCTCTCATCCCCTGACAGCTGCTTAGAACTTCTAAGTTTACAGTCTCGTTGTCCCTCCTATTCAAAACTTGGTTCATTCCTTGCGGAAATTTTGTGGTCATGGAGACTCTACTAGACTCCAACAATCTGATCCATTGGATGCAGAGCATTTTTGATGTGGTTGATGACAAAGGCAAGCACCAAACCCCAAATGAATCGCAATCTAATGATGTCAACGTACAGATAGACTCAAAGAGAAAAGAATCAGTCGGCAGCGCCAGTAGCATTGCATTGCGATCTTGTCTGAGTTCCTCCAAAAGCCCATCGCCAAAATGCAAAAAGAGCGTCAAGTTCGCATCAGGCGATGCACCCTGGTCGGATGCAGACCTTGCACGGAGGCTGGACAACTGCAATTCTCAACACGACTTCAACCGAGTCGTTACTTTCAATAAGGAGACTTCGCCCAAACGACCCAGTTCGCCGATTATGGTCAGAAGTTCCTTGTCTCCCGAACCAGGCGCTTCCAACCATGAAACAAGTCAACAAAGTTCTGATGCTCAAAACCTTGCCATGAAACATGCACTCATGGCCAGATCGATTGCTGGAAACATGAACGAGAAGCCCACTCACAACAAACCTAGGAGGCACTCTCCTGAAAGAAGTTCTAGACTTCTTCAGGGTGGCGTCATGATTCTATGATATAGGAAGTCTTGTTGATTTTCGGCTCGTGTTCGTTGTGAATAAACAATGTTGTCGGGGAACGCAAATTTCCTGCCTTTTTAATCGTGTCCGATCTGGAGACATGTTTCTGGTTCCAATCCAGCACGATCATATACATATTGGAATGCGCCAGGTCAATGTGTCAAGATTTGACATATTGCCATGATTCTACCAAAGCTACCATATCTCTAGTTGATCGCCAAAGAAAACAAGCCTGGCATTCACTACGTAGCTCCAGCCATAGTTGTGCTCTGTCGACTGAACGAAATCCTAATCAAATTGATTGCACCTTACACGTCTGAAATCATGACGATCAAGCTCTATCTCAAGTATCGAGCTACATATGATTGCTACATCGCTGGACATGCTGACGATCGGAAAGCTCAAGTACTGTCGAAATATACAACCCGAGGTAGGGCTATATGTCACGGTCCCACCTGTCCGAGATTATGAAAATGCGAAATGGTCACAGCATATTGGTGAGCTCGGAAATCATCCCAATCTTGCTATCTAATATGTCTCCTGTTTTTCTTTGATCTTGGCCCGTCCTTCTTCGTAGCTCTGGGCTTAAGAAATAGCACCCCGTTTGCGTATAATCAAACTTGCAAAAGGCTTTTAAGCTTGATTAAAAGTTAGCAGCACTCTAGTAACATCGCAACACAATCGAGGTCAAAGTCACTGTCTTGAATCTTTTATTAGTTTTCATGCTTTTGGGCCTTGGTATACAACTTACATTAGGAAGGATCTCTGAATACAGGAATGGTGTGGTATGTAACCCAGGAATCGGGTCAAGGTAAAGTCGAGAAGCAGCAGACTTGATTTGTCTCCAGGAGAGTAAAGTCAAGCGAATATCTTATGGATTCTCTGCCCGTACTAACGCTCAAGATAACTGACCTTATTTCTTAGTTGACCAGGGGTGGTTCAATAAGTCATGTAGGTTCAGCGCTCTTGTTATATATGATGAACCTTCTGGTTTCAGTGTACACTGTCATCATTTGCTTGTGGGAAGGAGATCTGTGTTGATTTGTGGCCCTTCTGCCTGCTTGCTGAAATTTGTAGATCTTCTGCCTGTTTGTTTCAGCAAGCAGGCAGATTACAGCACGCAATGCTGTAAGTGCTAACCCTGCCATTGATTCATACTACAAGTGGCCGCCCCTTCCGTCGCATACTTTGAATGGCATTTCAAAATAATTTTCCATACTTGATTTGAGAGAATCGTTGAATGTGCTCTTTTTCTTAGAGATATTTGTTTCAGAGAGGTTGATTCTTTATTTTGAACCTTGCATGAACATGTTTCCAAGAAATAAAAAGAATAAATGTGTCTTAAGAGGTGCAGGTGACCTACCTTAAAACTTGATTTGATTTCTAACAAGTGAAGTCTGCTTGCGCGATCGACTTCATTTTTTCTGCTTTCTATTGGCCCAAGTTTGAGGTCTTGATAAACGCCTGTCCGTGCTCTCCCGCCTCATTGTGGTCAAATCAGGTTCCGACGAAGACACTTCCAAACTGAACCTCACAGTCTTCTTTAAAGAGTCCGTGCTCGAGCTTCTCCGCATGATCGTTCGATGACTAGTCGTCGGCGACAAAGGCTGGTCGGGATTTGAAAACATATCATTCCACCATGTCACTAAGCCTTGATCCAACGACGGCAGAGCAAAAGCCAGGTCAAATTTGGGCAACGTTTCTGCGGACATGGCGGTTGGATCAGAAAGGGGATCAAAAGACGGTGATGCAGTCGCAGTGTTGCGATGCACGGACTGCAGATGAGATAGCTGGGAAGGGAGGACGGGAACTGGAGGGGAGGAGGCCAGGAGTAGGGACCGCAACGCTGACCGCAAGGAGGCAAAGGGTTTTTCGGAGTCGGGTGGGGCCGCCGGATCGGAGTTTCGGATTTACTACACATCTATTGGGCCCACGTCACTAAAAGTTTTTCAAACTATTTTATCAAATTTGAAATTATATGATCAATCTTCCAAAATTTTACGATGACTCCATGCTCCGGAAAAGTAACCGTCCTTCAATTATACTTGTAGATATATCAAGTAGCGCGCTTTTTTATGTGACATAATCAGGACAATGATGCTCCCAAGGGGTCTGGAAATCCGGAGACAGGTTGATGAGCTCTAATCAAGTTCCCGGGCAACGCCAGTAACCAACTAGCTAACTTTACTCAGCCCTTGTTTCCCTTGCCTGGTTCCACATCCATGGAAGGGAGGGAGGGGAACAAACTTGACCAGCACGATGAGGAGGTTGATGGCAGAGCTCGCAGACATTGAATCATTCTCACAGTCCAGTGCTCCAGGTTGCTCTGAGGTCCATCTTCCCCCACGAGTTCTCCTGGTGCTCCTCCTTGAGGTTCCTGTCCTTCCTTGTTTTGATCCGTGTTTGCTCCTGTAGCTTCGCAGATGACGAAACCGAGGTAGCAGCGGTGTCATGCTCAGATGGAGATGAAAGGGAAGAGAGCTACATGTACAAGGTGTTAACATTGTGTCTTTCAGCGGGACAAAGTAACGATTGGTCAAATAGCTCGTCGTTCCAGCGGATACCTCTGAGTTCAAGACATGTGGGCCAAGTTTGACATGCGCATGTTCCATGACCTCTTGCTTGTTCTCCCAGTCCTCAACATGCCAGGAGCGGACATCATCAAGTTTTGTGAAGGTGGACGAACTCCATGTGCTCCGGAAAGTGATGCTAGCTCCAGCTAAGAACCTTGGTTATGAGAGTAGTTTACCGACCCTGGAAATCCATTGCCTGCCCCCCTTGTACTTGTTGTGGTCTGTCCCCGACGGTAACTTCCGCTAGCTCACCTAGAGCTTGCCAAGTCATCCTCGTCTTCAGGTTATCCATCCGATGATCCTCCCCGTTTCGAGGTCGCGTGCAGTTGGCTCAGTCCAGTTCAGATCAAGCAACTGGAGCAGTAAGCTGCGGATGTTGCTCCTCGTCATTCAGCTGAGTCTGGCAGGGTTATGCTAGGGATGTGGGAGGAAGTGAAAGGGAGCGGAGTGATATTCCTATGGCAGGACTTCCTGTAAAATCTCTGTGTGAAATTCATCGAGTGACGGAGCCACCAAATTTGCAGGCACAGGGAGAGCATGCGGTCCCTTGGCTTCGGAAAAGAGGTTCGACTAGTCCCTTGGATCGACGAGGAGGATCCTACAAATGGTGGTCTGAGCGCCATTTCCTTCTGTGCTCCAAGTTCAGCGACAGCAGAGGAGGTTGCGGTAATTCTGCGACCGGACCAAACATCAGATGTTGTCGATCAAGAACAAATATCAAGTCTGTTGAATGATCGCTTTGTCACAAAGTATCTAGCATTTGTGAGACGTTGTTTTGAAGTGAACGATGCAGAGATGCAAAGGTTTCCTTGCTTGCTCTCCTTGGGCAGGGACTGGTTCACTCGTTTGCAGGGAATTCTTGCAAACCCAACACACGTGTGACTTGTGCTTGGAATCTAAGGTGAGCAAGTGCTATACACTGCGTGCGATGAAACAAGTTTTGTTTGTGTACAAGTTGGGCAGCAAACATCGGGTGCTGGACTGTGGGCATTATTATTGCACAGATTGCTTGTCATGTAAAATGCCTGTGCTAACAATATGCACGTGTTCTTGATGCGTTGTTGGCTAGCCATGTTTCATCTGCATGTCTCAGAAGGCTCAATAGATCTCTTGATCTGCCCCAAGGTACTTGTGATGTGTTGTATACCTTGTATGTGATTGCTGAACGCTAGGGAGATTGCCGTATTCCGATAGCTCCTTATGTTGTGAAAGATATCACGAACCAGGAGCTCTACAATCGATTTCAGGTGACAAGACCGTGCGTCTGGTCTGTTTGCATGGAAACTCTTGTTGATCTTCCACACCAGACCATGTTTCATAAGAAGTCTCTCGAGAAGATAACAGGTGTTACAAGGATACAGAAAGTGTGGTGGAACTTGTTTTCTCATTCTCATGCTGCAAGGACTGCGATTTTGTCCTCGTTGTGCAAGTTTGGATCAGATAGAGGCTCATTCAGCGGTCTAGGCAGCATCTTCTATATACTCCTCTATGACTGGTGCCGCAGGGAACCGAGGAGGGTGCCTTCGAGCCTGTTCCGTGCGTGCCAGAGACAGCAGGAGATTTCAACCTCTACATATGTCCCAAGGTGTTGCGTTGAAGTGTGTGCGAGCGAATGGCAAGCGCTGTGACTGCTTCCTGCAGTGCAGCTTCACGTTCTGCGGGAAATGCTTCAGGGCGTATCATCCAGGTCGTTGACTGTCCGTTGAAACTCTCCACGATCTCACGTGGATTTCACAGGAGTTTCCTGCGAGTCCCGAGAGTTCCAGTGAGTCTCTTCTCCTGCAGCAGCAACTCAGTGGAAGGAGCTCATGGCTGTTCCGATCAGGCAAGTGCTTGACCTCAGCAACCCAAGGCTGCAGCAGGTGAAATTTGAAGCATTGCGCACAGTCCGTCACTCGCTCCAGTCCATGCAAGAGCGACTAGCCACTCAGAGGCTAATCCAGCAAAGCACCGGTCAGCTCCTTGCTTCTCCTGCCTCTCACGAGGTCTCATCGCTGGTTGCACTTGTATAGTGCCGTGCCCTACATGTGCGATAGCAATCGAGAAGACAGAAGGCTGCAATCACATGCTTTGCACGTGAAGCACTTCTGTTGATCGCGTGAGAACATTCATGATGAGAACGCCTTTGGACAGGTTTTGTGGCACACACTTCTGTTGGAACTGCGGGAAGGCGATCATGTTGAGCAATCCATATGATCACTTCTCATCAACAGGCTGCAAGGCGTTCAACGATGAAGGTACAAGTTGAGATGTCTATCAGTCGCGATATGGCCTGATGAGAGTTCGTCCTGGCCTGCAGACATTGAGCGAATTAGGATGCAGCAAGGCTTTCTGGGGGTAGGCAAACCTCTTCTGCGTGACGGAGGGAAGAATCTGAAACCAGAGCAGGCAGGAGCGCGAGCAGACGCGAGGGCGCAAGCCGTTGGATTCTACCGGAACCGCCTCGGCCGAGCGATGGTCAACGATCCGAGGGTACGTGTCTTGTGCTCTGTACTCGCCTGACTCGAATGTGTAGGCGGTTCCTTGTCCAAACTGTCGGGTGAGTGAAGATTCAGATTGTGATGAACTTACCAAGGATGATGCCAGGAGCAAATCATGAAGCGAGGAACCAACAATCACATCACCTGCAACAACTGCTCAATCCAATTCTGCTTTCTCTGCCGGTGAGACCGTCACTCGCTGCAGGGTCTCCACTTTGATTCTCCTTGCTGGCAGTGTGCGACTGAAGAAGATGGCGGGACACTTCAACCCAAGTCATCCCCAGCACAGTGACGTGCAAGACACATGACAAGGGCGACATGAAACATGTAACGACTCAGTCGCTTCTTTCTCAGCATTTGGTTTCTGGCACTCAGCTGATGACTGCAAGCCTGCTGATAACAACACGACGCACAGCACACTGCTCTCTCAGCTCTGCGAACTGAACGGCAACAGTCGCAAAGAAAACAAGAGAACAAACTAAGTGATGGTGCTGCCGACACTGACGGCTCTGCCAACTACCGCCGCTTGGTCATGAAAGCCTCTACCGCATGGTACGGTAGTACCGCTCTTCTGGCACTATACCGAGGCATCAGAGAAACTTCGGAAAGACGCCCCGATGCTTGTAGATAATCACTGACACGATGTTGCCATTTCACTGACTTAACTGATGAGCTGCATAGAGCCATGACTGCGGCAGATATCAGTGTTGTTGTTGTGATAGATTTCAGTACAAGTGCTGCCTCCCTTCACGGCTCTACTCGTCTGAACTCCGAGTTCGCATCTCAGTGAGAGTTCTCAGTACCATCGAACTCGCAGCGCAAAGTTGCTGTCTTCATAATTCGATATCAGTTCTCACTGTTCTCAGGTGGAACTTATTTCTGTCTTTTTGTTTATAAATACAAGGTCCTGAGGTGAGCTCGATCAGTCTACCTGTGTTTCCGCAAAAGGATGGCGAAATGAGAAACCAAGCAGCGCTGGCAATGGTTGCAGGAGGGTTGTGGGTAGGGGGCATGCAGGGAGCAGCTTTCGTCGTCATGCTGCTAGGAGGTATTTCCTCCTTCCCATCCTCCCCTGCTATGCTTCTTCCTCTTGCCTCGCTTCGTCTCGTGACCTCGACCAGTCTGCTCTGCAATTATTCACTCCTGCCATGCTTGCAGTGGGCATCTTCCTGCTGAAGTCGATCATATCGCCAACGCTCGGCGTCGTCCCTGTGGACATGACAGGTCAGGTTGTGATCGTGACAGGAGGAAACAGTGGCTGCGGGCTAGAGACCGTCAGGTCAGCACGGGTGGTGACCAGGGGTTCAGACTGAGCTCAATCTTATCAGGATGTTGGCTGGATGGAATGCTACTGTGATCATGGCCTGCCGCGATGAGAAGCGAGGAGAGATGGCGGCAAAGGACGTGCGATCTTCTTTGAGCCCTTCGAGCAAGGGGGAGGTAGCTCCTGCTGATCCCGCTGCCCCCTACCTAACGGTCTCAAGGTGCTGGTGTGGAAACTTGACCTTGAATCCTTCGATAGCATTCGAACTTTCGCTCAGAAGTTCCGAGCAAGCGGTGAAGCTTTCACACCCGATGTCTTGCAAGAAGGCTGACCTGCCCAGGCATGCAACTGAATGTGCTGATAAACAATGCGGGGGTGCGATACCATGCTTTGGAAATAACGCAAGATGGAATAGAGCTGCACTATCAGGTCTGAGAGTTGTTGAAGATAGTTCGAGGTCCTGACTGAGTGCAAGGTCAACCATCTGGGACACTTCTTGTTGAGTATCGAACTCCTTGAGCCTATGAAGAAAGCAGCACGGAATGGTCGGAGAGCAAGGTCATCACCTTCTACTTTTACCTCTCCTCTCAACTCTCTTGGTGCGTGCTAACTCCCGGCTCATGACACCAGGATTGTACATGTTTCAAGCTCAGCCCACCATTTCGGAGTGATAGAGAGCAGCGTATACTCGTCCAAGATAAGGAACACCGACGAGTCGTCCTTCAAGGCAGCCTTGCAGCCAAGCCGTTCATCTCCTCACGCTTGAAGCAGCGCCGGATGAAGGAGAGCGTCGAAGGAGTCTACGGAGACACCAAATTGATGCAGGTGTGAGACAGCAAACTTGGTCTCAGCGTGCTGATGCCTGGCAGGTGGTGATATCGAGGGAGATGGATCGAAGGCTGTCCGAGTACGGCATCAACTCCTACGCTGTGCATCCAGGCGAGATTTCGCACTTGTCGGCCATCATGTGATGAGAGCAGCAGGTTTTGTGAAGACTTCCTTCGGAAAGCGAGACAAGAGATGGTGAGGAGTGAGGTAGCGTCACAAGGCTGTCGCTGAGCCTCCACGAACAGGCTCCAAACTTTCCTTGTCCTCACTAGACCCCTGCTTGCCAGAGACCCGATGCAGGTCTGGTGCCCTCCTCTTCCAGTCCCTGCCCCTCAGCTTCCCCTCCCTCCCTCCCTGTTTGATCGAGTGGTTGGGGCGCAGGGGGCGATGACCCAAGTGTATGCGGCTACATCTCGTGAGCTCGAGGGACGCGGGGGACTGTGAGAGAGCACGCGCAGAGAAAGCTTGACCATGACGGTGATGCTGCAGATATCTTGATAATTGCAAAGTCGCAACTGCGTCAACTCTATCCCAGGATGCAGCACTGGCGAAATGGCTGTGGAACACAAGCATGGATCTGATTTCTGTTTGAAAGCACGAGGAGGAATAGGAAGTTAGAGTGTCAGCATGCGAGGTTTCTTTATGTATTAATCACGCAGAGCACATCTCTGCTTCAGACTGAGCATAGACCGGCACGCACTTGTCCCATCTTCACTCCCTCCTTGTAGATTGTTTGTATCATCCACCTGGAAGAGAGTGAGAGGTGAGACGAGGAGAGCAGTCTAGTCAGTCTTCACCTCCTGATGAGGTCGATGTCTTTCTGGGAGAAGTCAAACTTTCTTCCGATGCTCAGGTAGGCAGCGAACATGCAGGCGAACACCTGTGTGCTGGTCACCTTCAACCGCCTCCTTCCCATCCCTCCTACCCCGCAGTCGCAGCAGTTCAGCTGCCGAGGGACCTCGTCTCTCGAGGGGAGAGGCGCTTCCAGACCGACATGTCCTCGTCCTGCGACCGGCGACTTGTCAGGCATCAGTCAAGCAGACGGCGAGGAGGGAGCACCACGCTCTGCTTGTCCTTCAGCTCATCCTTGATCCACCTGTGCAGGTTGTCGTGTACGTCCCTTCCTCGCGTGTCAGCAGCACATCTGAGGGCATGACGGCAACTCACTCGTGCTTGTTGGAGCCCAACGAGTCGTAGACCTGGCGAGCAGTCAGCGCCACTTGCTCGTAGACCCTCCAAGTTGCGCCACCTCCGTCCTCTTGTTCTTGAAGTCGATGCAAGCGCAGAACCAGTGAACGTTGTCCTGGTTGATGGGGATGATCTGATAGCGGGTAGTGAGGCAAGGCTTCGTCAGGGGCCAAGAAGAGATTGTTGAGGAGCAGGGACCAACCATCTTGTCACAATCGAAGACGTTAATCTTCTTCGTCCACCTGGTCTCGCATCTCAGAGAAGATGTTCACACCCCAAGCAACTCGGTGTCACCTCCGCACATTCTTGTAGCTGTACACCTTGTTCTCTTCATCCAGAAGCTTTGTGTAAAAATATGTGTTTGCAAACCAGCATCTCGGTCCCTATGGTTGCCGTCATCGAGCGCTGAGAAGGAAGGACGAGCCTCACCATCTCCTTCTCCTTCCCAGGCTCACAAGGTTTCGGCATCTTTCCTTGGGACCCTCCACCATGCTCCTCCCTCCACCACTCGAGCCACCAAGTGATGACCTTCGATTAACCGGTAAGAGAAGAGAGAGGGAGAAGGAGAGAGGCAGAGGACGAGGGGAGGCAGCACACTTCTACCTCACTGTTCAACCAAACGCCGTCTCGCATGCACTCCAGCTTTTCTCTCGTCACGTCGATGTCAAATCGATCAGCGATGAGCTCCTTCTCTCCATGTCACTCAGGGATGTGGCAATTGGTGACATTCACCTTTGGTCCGAGCTGAGCCAGTATGGTATCCAGCAACCTGGACATCGGAGGATAAACATCAGGCAGCAGCAAAAGTTGCGCCCACCGGCCATCCACTGATCCTCCTCTCGCTAACTCCAAGGGAGTTTTGGGTCCTGCAGGAAGAAAGTGAGGCGAGAGCGACGAGAAATCAGCCTGACAGTCACCTTCGGTCACCGCAGAAGCAGACAACTGAGACGTCAAGGCTTGCAGTTTGGCCTGCAGATACAACGTCATCATGACGTCATCACACAAGAAGGAGAAAAGGACCTCATATTCTTCTTTTTGCAGCTGCTTCTCGAGCTCTACATCAGCAAGCTTCCTCTCGAGCAGGGCCTGGAGGACGCAAAGAAACAGACATCAAGTCAGGTCAAGGACCTCGCCAGGTAGTGAGATAGACGTGTCAAGTCTGACTTACAGTTTTCAACAAGATCCGCTCATGCACATTCATAGGCAGATACTGCGTCACTGAGTTCAGATGGCTGCACGGTATCACAAAGAGATTCCAAACCAGAGGACGAGAGGTCGGGCTTTCCTGGCCCAACCCTTCCGCCACCATCCCCCGCCTCTTCGACTCATCATCATGCACGCCGTTCTTCTCCCTCATGGAGTTGAGGTGCCAGGGGTTACCCCAGGACTGCGGCGCTTGTCTGCTGCGGGTAACTAGGAGGCAAGCACAAGGATAGCAGCACACCTGTGCGCGAGGGGACTTGAGCGGAACGCGTTCCAGGTGGGGGAGAACTCGTGGGGGGAGTGGCTGCTCTCTTTGTAGTGCTTCTCCTGCATCCGGATGCTCCGATGGCTCTCAGAGACCCTGCAGCAAACTCAACATCCCCCGATGACAAGCCAGGCGGGAGAAGCGAAGGAGGGAGGGAAGCGATTGGCAAGGCGGAGAAGAGGGAAGGATTGGAGCAGAGGAAGTGTTTAACAAGAGGATGCACAAAGGAGCAGATTGGTAAAGAGGAGGCAGTATTGATGGTGAAAGAGGAGGAGGAGGAGGTGGTGGTGGTGGTGGTAGTGGAGGAGGAGGAGGAGGAGGAGGAGGAATATCTCGCCTCATCTTCCTGTCTCTCTTTTCCGCGAAGCCCAACTGTTCAGGGCTGCAAATTGTCTTGGGTAACAGGATATTGTCTCCGTCTACACCAGCAGGTGAACTCTGAGGAAAGAATCAACGCAGGTGCAGCCCTGAAATAACTCGAAGACCTTGAGCGGGGGCTCGATCCTGTAGATTGGGGTCGACCGATCTGCGTCCGACGTCTCAAGAGGGAGGAGAAACGAGGGAAGTTTCTACGCAAGTGAATCCTAAAGCTTGCCGGACTCGACAGCATTGCGGGGGAAGGGTCTGCGAGCGAGCGGGAAGCATTCGTTGAAGTGCCCTTTGCACTATGAACCCCGTTGCTGGAGGCGACATATGCGTCTTGCTCGCCATGTGAGAGGATGTTCAACAGACAAGAGAGCACGCACTCGATCTCGATCCATAAGTCGACGCATGAGACTCGAACACGCCAGTCGTGCCTTGACGGACGCCTGATAAATGTAAACATGACATAGAAGCAGCAGGTCAGCCTACTGGACGCCGGCCTCTTGCTGTCATGGTTCCTCTCCCCGTTTTCAAAGCTTGCGCGCATCCTCTTGCTGGTTCTGGAGTCTTCTCAAGGGTCAGGCGTAAGTTGGGTGAGATTCCATGAAATGCCTTCACTCGTAGACTTTCGCTTCCGTTCCGTCTGCCCTACTAAGCTTTCCTAGTAATGCGCAGTAAAAGAACCATTCACGCCACGCTCAAGCCACGTACCCACAAGGAACCGATAGTTTGTGATAGCGTTACTCCAAGTAACGTAATCATTCACCTGATGAGAGCACACGAGAGGAGGATGCGTCAGGTATGCACGTGCTGCACAAGCAAGAAGGAAGAGAGATATTCCTCCGCTTACCCTTCACTCGGTTGCTGCAACCTCAGCACATAGACGAAGAGAGGAGATGTAACAGCACTGCTGCTAGAATGTCAATCACTCAAACATGCCATCTCCCTCGGTCAATCCCAAACCCTCTCGATCCTCACAGCCAACACAGACCATGCAAGTATCGAAAGAGCAGAAGCCGCTTCACGCATGTCGTTGCGGTTGACATGAGACCATGAACACCAGTCTCCTTGTGTTTGTCTCTACGGCATGATCTCCTCTGATCATCTACACGTCCTCCTCTTCCCTCACTCCCCTCCTTCTTGACCGCCTCCGCGCGCTCACATAGCGGAAGGGATGAGGAAATCCTGGAGACACTTGGATGGTGGGGTAGTGTACCAGTCAGTGTTGGAGAGCTTAGTGGTGGGTGATTGACTACGGGTACATATACCAGGTGAAATACTAGTAAATATGGGGGTAATGAACGAAGGCGAGTAACTTTCCATACAGCATGGTACTTGTGTTTGACAGGTTTGATAGAGGGGTGGGTGGGGGGCAGTCTGCTTGGAACAGAGCGGGGATGGGGCCCGAATTACCCTCAGCTCTACTAGGCTATGGCAGAGACTTTCGATTTTCGGTCGGACACGGTGACGAAGCCAACGACGACGATGAAGACGAAGATGGTGGAGAGCGAAGTTGGGGACGACGTGTTCGGAGATGATCCCACAGTGATCGCTCTCGAAGAAGAGTGTGCTCGCTTGTTCGAGAAGGAAGCGGGTTGTTGCCTCGATTGTATCCCACGTCGATGACCCAGAACGGCAGGCTTGTTCGTGCCCTCCGGGACCATGGGGAACTTGATTGCGGTCATGGTTCACTGTGATAGCAGAGGAAGTGAAGTCATCTTGGGTAGCAAGAACCATCTTGTTGTCTACGAGCAGGTCGAGCCTTGTCAATTGTTTCTCCTGTTGAGTGAGAATTGCAGGGAGGCATGTCGACCATAGCAGGAGTTCACCCGAGGCAGCTCAAGACGGAGGAAGAGCATGACAGGTAGAGAAAAGTACGCTGTGAGCCCGGCTCCTTGACATCCTCCACAGCTCGACCCCAGTTGGAGGGATATCGCTGAAAGAGATCGAGGAGAATATCAGGGTCGACGACGTTCACTTTCCAAGAACAAGGTGAGCATGTCCTCGGGAATGTTTCATTCGCCTTGCATGCAATTTAACTGCTAGCAAGTCTCGCCCGTACCTCAACCATCCCCGCACCTTCTCTGACGTCCTTTCGTGGCGATCTCGATGACATTCGCTCAAGGCTTGTCTGCCTGGAAAACACGCACAATCTCTGCGGTGGAGTTGCTTTGCCGGTGGATTATATCGACAAGGTTGGATCGTTATGTAGAGCACACGGGTGAGGAGCAAGGAGTGTCGGGGGGCTCGTGGTGATGTTGAGTGGCAGATTGAAACTTCACATGGACGGAGCTCGAATCTTTAACGCGGCCACCGCGACTCAAACCTCCGTCGCTCGGATATGCCGCGATTGCGACAGGTTGATTGCTCAATGAGAAGCTTGCAACGCTCAGTCTCCTCTTCCTCCAGCGTGTCTGTGTGCCTGAGCAAAGGGCTGGCGTCTCCTGTTGGAACGGTCTTGCTGGGGACGAAAGGTAGAGGTTCACAAGTGTGCAGTAGAGGATCTTAGAGGTTGACCAGACTTCATCCGGTCTGCACGGCGCATGAGAAAGGAAGGAGAGACAGGGATGAAGACACTGACGTGCTGACAGCTGGAGCAGGTGCTGGGCGGGGGGATGCGACAAGCTGGAGTGCTTGCTGCATGTGGCCTCGTGTCCCTCCGCGAGATGACGAGTCGGCTACAAGAGGACCACAACAATGCCAGGCTCCTTGCCGAGGGACTTTCTCAGGTCCTGCTGTCAGGACAGGAGAGAGCTGGTCCTGACCCACTTCCTTAGATTGCTGGGGTTGAAGTTGACTTGCTGTCGGTTCAGACAAACATCGGTAGGACTCGGCTTGCATCGGCTCGTTTGAGAGCCTCCTGCCAGTTTACTTCCGATTGACTAAAGGAGGAGCCAGACAGCTTGCTGCAGATCTCAAGACCAGGTAAGGTTACGGGCCTCTGCAAGGAGGCAGAGTGTGAGAGGGCGGATGGGAGAGCTCATTTGTTGCACTGAACTGACGACAGAGGGTTGCTGATTGGAGCCAAAGATGACTTTGTTTGCCGCGCAGTGCTTCATTACATGGTAACTGCGATGATATCCTATGAGACATGGAGTCTGACGACTTTTAGCTTGACCGGGCAGCTGTAGAGCGTCTGCTTGAGAACATCCGCAACCTCGTGGTTTGAGTTCGCCCGCCCGTAGCCCACTTTTGCTCAAGTCTATCGGGTCGTGAAGGTTTCTCTCGAGCTAAGTGAATGAGACGAGCTCTTGATCTGGCTCAGATCCCTTGAGACTGGCCCCGTCCTCTCACTTCTTGCTGGGAGGGCCGAAGGAGTACATGGGCTTGCCTTGAAGGGTCCGGATGGCTCGAATGAGAATGCCCTGGCGGTTCTAGTCAGTCACTAAACGGGCAGCAGGGTCAAGGTCTCGAGGACAAGCACCATGAGGGCTCCTGGCAGAAGCAAGATTGAGAGAGCCACCTCAGCTGCCATCAGCCTGCTGGTCGATTAGCGACCTCCTGCGATTGAGATGCGCCCACCTCATCGTATGCAGGAGGAGAGACGGTGTAGCTTCCGAGTTAGCCTCAGAGCCTAGAGGAACAAGACTCAGCCAGAGGAGGGGCGTCTGTGAGCTGGAGGAGGGGCGTCTGTGAGCTGGAAGGGGGGCAGGTCGACTCACTGGGACCCACAACTCGAAAGGGCTTAAGCCTCAAGCTCCCTTGCCATGCGACATGTCGATATACAGACACGAGAGCTGCTCTGTAGCCCGCGGACATGGCCCGAGCAAGACTTCCTATCCAGCCTGTGATCCTTCAGATGTGAGCAAAAGCAAGCGCGTGGGACCTTTTCTGTCCCTGGCGAAGCCTCCGCCCTGTCGGAACAAGAAGATAGAGAATTGAAGGTAGCATGCGCAGATAAGCTGTAGGATCTTGGTAGGGTTGGAACTGGGGATGTTTTGAATATAGTCGATCCATGCAGGAGCAAGTCCGGAGTCTCTCGCTCCCTTGAGCATGATGTCCTTGTAACGAGCTGACGGCGGGAGCTCATACGGTTTGGCCGAGTGAGAAGAAGCAGTGAAAGCAATAGCCTTCACTTCCCTCCCGTCGTACGTCTTAGCGAGCACCACGGTCTCGTCGTATGGCGGCTTGGCAGCTGACCCTCCTTCCGACAGCCACAAGCGCTCATACTCCTCCCTGCCCAGCTCCAGCAGCAGCCCATGGCAGCATTCGTCGCTTGTTGCACTGGTCAGCGCTGCCATGCCGGGTTCGAGTGGGGGGAACATGGGCATGTTGAAGGCCAATCTGAATCCCTCGACATATGCTGGGCATGTCGACTTGGTGGTGATGGCAGTGCCGTTGGCGCCTCGGGAGTTGCGCTTGTCTGGGCTGAGGTTGCTCCCGAACGCAAAGTTGTAAACGACGTCAGCCTGGACTTCTCTTGGCCTGGACCTCTCGGAGCCCACAGAAGTAGATGGAGGCCTTGGCTCCGTGATGGACATGGAGAGCGTCCTCAAGTTTCTCCTCGTGAGTCTTGAAGGGCAGGTTGTCGGGAAGGAGACGAAAGCTGAGGCAAGAGAAAAAGCTTGAAGCAAAGAGAGGGCAAGGTAGAGGAAGCGCATGGTGTTTGAAGCTAGAAAGTTGGATGTTCTTCCCTGCCTGCTCCTTGATCTCACACTGTCTCTTCTCTCACTCTCACAAATAAGCTCCTTGTCTCTTCTCTCTCACTCTCAAACAAACTCCCCTCCCCTCGTTAATCTTGTTTATATCTTAGGTTGGACTCATACCGCCCGCAGTGCGCCATGGGCCACGGAGCAATGGCGGCGGCAGGGACAGCGAACGCCGTGAGGATGGCGGAGGCGAGATGCAGGAGTGCGATAATGGAAGCCATGGCAGAGGTAGAGAAGATGCTGCGCATGCTGCCGCTTCAAGCACGAGAGAGGCGGGTGGGCATGAGGCAACGATGCTCCTGGGAAAGGGACTCTGCTGGAGACAATTCAGGGGAGCATGCGATGATGGGGGGCGTGCAGAGGGAGGAGAAGGGAGAGCAGCAGCTGACGATGGCAGTGACTCTTGCTTGCCTTCCTGTAGGGGGGTGACTGCAACGGGAAGCTCTCCTCAGACCGGCTGACGCAGATCGTGAGGAAGGAAGGATGGCCTGCGGCCTTTCGGCGAGTGTGTCCGTCATGTGCCCTCCTCTGCTCATCCCTGCGGCAGACCTCTGATGTGGGCGAACTGCGGTAACGCGTTGAAGAAGAAGGCGGAGGATGAGAGCGGCATCACCTACCCGGCCTTGTGAGGATCAGACGGGGGGGTGGCGACCGGCGCTGATGGACATGCAGGCTGGCGTTCCGAAGGCCGCCACAATCCAACACGTAAGAGAGGGAGGGAGGGAGGGAGGGAGGGAGGGAGGGAGGGAGGGAGGGAGGGAGGGAGGGAGGGAGGGAGGGAGGGAGGGAGGAAGGAAGGG